>NC_137881.1:1493726-1678726 GCF_963924005.1 Protomyctophum bolini | reverse complement strand
TTAATCCGGCTCTGTGCGTGCGTGCGTGCGTGCGTGCGTGCGTGCGTGCGTGCGTGCGTGCGTGCGTGCGTGCGTGCGTGCGTGTGGTGTTGTGCAAACTAGACCGGTGCCCAGCTGTGTCCCTTTATTCCTATATATGGAGTTCTGTGTCAGGCATGCCCAAATATGGAGTGTCAGAACAGAACCGTGGATCCGACCGACTCGACACCGGGCCCTGCCCTCCCCGCGGGGGGGGGGGGGGGGGTGTAGAACGCACGTGTCGAATGAGAAGTGGGCGGGGCGAACGGTTCCCGAGATACGTGGATTACAACCGTACGTACACCACAAGACTCGTGCATTAATATATGATATGATGAAATATGATTTATGAGGCCGCGCGCATCACGTCGTGACATCACACATCTATCCGATTATAAGTCGACGCCTGACGAAGTTCACGTTTAGGTTTAACTCGCGTACGCTTCGGTAAAGATGGCCGACGCCTTCACCCTTTTCACGTCCATCGGGCTCAGCGAGCAACGGACGAAGGAGACGCTGAAGAACGAGGCGCTGAGCGCCGCGCTCCTCAAGGCCGTCGCTCAGGCGCAGGAGAGCGTCCAATCGGGAGGCTCGTGGTCCGGAGTGGACAAGGCCATGGGCCAATCGGGAGGCTCGTGGTCCGGAGTGGACAAGGCCATGGGCCAATCGGGAGGCTCGTGGTCCGTAGTGGACAAGGCCATGGGCCAATCGGGAGGCTCGTGGTCCGGAGTGGACAAGGCCATGGGCCAATCGGGAGGCTCGTGGTCCGGAGTGGACAAGGCCATGGGCCAATCGGGAGGCTCGTGGTCCGGAGTGGACAAGGCCATGGGCACGCTCCTCTACAACATGGTCTCTCGTCTCAGAGACCCCGAACACCTCCTCCTCCTGGCGCGACACATCGGCCAGCGCAAGATCCGCACGGAGCTCCAGCTGGCGGCCGCGCTCGACTTCCTGAAGGGCGGCCGCGGGGAATCGGCCGCCGTGGACCCGCGGGAGCTGGAGGCGGAGCTGGAGGTGGCGTGCGGCGTGGGCGTGGTGGTGACGCCGGAGCAGATCCGGGCGGCGGTGACGGCGTTGGTGGAGAGACACCGGGAGCGGCTGCTGGGGGAGCGGTACCGCTTCAACGCGGGCCTCCTGGTCGGGGAGGCGCGCGCCGCGCTGCGCTGGGCCGACGGGAGGAGCGTCCGGGACGAGGTGGACGCGCAGCTGCTGCGGCTCCTCGGCGCCAAGACGCCGGCCGACCTCCGGAGCGGGAAACCCACCAAGGCCACGAAGGCTTTCCCAAACGCCCCCGGAGGCAGCGAGGAGAACGCCGGCGAGAAACCCTGCAGGACGAACGTCCAGGACGAGACGGTGAAAACCACGGCGGAGGACTCGGCGGCGTGGACCTCCACGGCCCTCCTGGAGCAGCTGAGAGGCGCGGCGCTCAAGTTCCACAAGCCGGGCGAGAACCACAAGACGGAGGACTACGTGACCACGCCCAGCACCGCCGCGCTGCTCCGGCGCCACCTGGAGGCCACGGGCGGCCGGGTCCGCACACGCTTCCCGCCCGAGCCCAACGGCATCCTGCACATCGGCCACGCCAAGGCCATCAACTTCAACTTCGGCTACGCCAAGGCCAACGGCGGCGTCTGCCTCCTGCGCTACGACGACACCAACCCGGAGAAGGAGGAGGAGCGCTACTTCACGGCCATCCGCCAGGCGGTGGAGTGGCTCGGCTACGAGCCGCACGCCGTCACGCACGCCTCCGACCACTTCGGCCGGCTGTACGAGCTGGCGAAGGAAATGGTGGCGCGGGGCCACGCCTACGTGTGCCACCAGAGCGTGGAGGAGATGCGGGGCGGCCGCGGCGGCGACAGGACGGCCGCCACCCTGTCGGAGTGGAGGGACCGGCCCGCCCGCGACTCCCTGGCGCTCCTGGAGAGGATGAGGAAGGGGATGTTCGCCGAGGGCGAGGCCACGCTGAGGATGAAGACGCTCATGGAGGACGGCAAGGCGGACCCGGTGGCGTACCGCATCAAGTACACGCCGCACCACCGCACGGCGGACGCCTGGTGCATCTACCCCACCTACGACTTCACGCACGCCCTCTGCGACTCCTTGGAGGACATCACGCACTCGCTGTGCACCAAGGAGTTCCAGACGCGGCGCTCCTCCTACTACTGGCTGTGCAACGCGCTGGACGCCTACTGCCCCGTCCAATGGGAGTACGGCCGGCTCAACGTCACGCACACCGTCGTGTCCAAGCGCAAGATCGTGCGGCTGGTGGACAGCGGCGCCGTCCGCGACTGGGACGACCCGCGCCTCTTCACGCTGACGGCGCTGCGGAGGCGGGGCTTCCCGCCGCGGGCCATCAACGAGTTCTGCGCGCGCGTGGGCGTCACCGTCTCCCAGGTGACCACGGAGCCGCGCCTCCTGGAGGCGTGCGTGCGCGAGGAGCTGAACGAGACGGCGCGGCGGGCCATGGCGGTGCTGGAGCCGCTCAGGGTCACCATCACCGACCTCCCCGAGGACTCCGGCACCGTTAGGGAGCTCAGCGTGCCGGACTTCCCGGCCGACGAGGCCCGGGGGAGGCACGTGGTTCCGTTGGCGCGCACCATCTTCATCGAGCGCCGAGACTTCACGGAGGAGACGAGCGTGGCGGGCTACAAGAGGCTGACCCCGCGACAGCCGGTCGGCCTGAGGCACGCGGGTTACGTCATCTCCGTGGCGAGGGTGGTCAAGGACCGTCGAGGTGAAGTGACGGAGCTGGAGGTGACCTGCCGCCGCAGTGGGACCACCGAGGACCCCCGGGACCAACCCAAGGACCCCCTGGACCAGCCCAAGGACCCCCAGGACAAGCCCAAGGACCCCCTGGACCAACCCAAGGACCCCCTGGACAAGCCCAAGGACCCCCGGGACAAGCCCAAGGACCCCCTGGACCCACCCAAGGACCCCCTGGACCAGCCCAAGGACCCCCAGGACAAGCCCAAGGCGTTCATCCACTGGGTGAGCGAGCCGCTGCGCTGCGAGGTGCGCCTCTACGACAGGCTCTTCCTGCACAGGAACCCAGAGGACCCGTCCGAGGTTCCGGGCGGGTTCCTCAGCGACGTCAACCCCGACTCCATGAGGGTGCTGAGCGCCGCCCTGGTGGACCGATCGGTCCGGGGCGCCAAGGCCTTCGATAAGTTCCAGTTCGAGAGGGTGGGCTACTTCAGTGTGGACCCCGACAGCACGGGAGACAAGCTGGTCTTCAACCGGACGGTCTCCCTGAGGGAGGACCCCGGGAAGATCTAGAGGAGCAGGAGGACCACTACGGGTAAATAACCCAAACACAACTACATTCTAGCCAACCAATATGATGTCATTCGGTTATGACATTCACTTCACTCAGTTATTACGGTCAAGTGGCAAGCATTCAGGATAATACTCACTTTATCAAACTGCTCCAGTCAGCATTAATTAGCCAAGCATTTAAGGTGAGCAATTCTTGCACAGTGAGTTCAACGTCACGTTTCCCCCCCCCCCCCCCACCTCTCACAGCGGTCGGCAGATAATCCAGAAAGATCTTTGTACCGGAATACAGGAAGAACTGGAGGATTCCATTCAGGTCTGAGGTGGTGCTAACCGTGCGAGTGATGCTACGCTGGGCGAGGCATCTGAAAGGAGCGCCGCAGAGTGCTGACCATGCAGCCGTGACGGCCGGCGAGCGTGTGTTCTGCTTTGCAGGAAGTCGTGAGGAAGGAACGATGGATGTGCACGTCTTGGAAGTCTCAGACAATGAGTCTTTGGACAACCTGACATGGAAATCATTAGACCAAGTGACCGGCGACGCCCCCTCCAATCGCGTCTATCACACAGCTGTGCTTATAGGCAGTAAAATCTACCTCTGGGGAGGAATAACATGCACACATGAGTTCAATGAACTTTATGCCTTTGATATTGATGCACTTGAATGGTCCGAGCCTAAGACTTCTGGGGCTGCTCCAGAGGCCATGATGGGCCATTCAGCGTGTGTCTCGAAGGGTGTCATGTATTTATATGGAACGCACGTCATGTTTTTACATGATCATGGCAACTTATCCTGTAAGATGTACAAGTTGGACACCGCCACATTGACCTGGTCTGTAGTTGACACCAAAGGAAAACGTAAGCCACCAATTTCACAATTTCACTCTGCCACTATCATTGGGACAAAGATGTATGTATTCGGGGGAGGACCGCACGCGGAGGCCAATCTGAACTTTGACGATGACGCCTCATATCATGAATCTGAGGATGATGAGTCGGATTCACACCAAATACCTGACGATGATTTTGAGGCCAATGTCGGGGGAGAACTGCACCAGGAGGCCAAACTGAACTTTGACGATAATTTCTCAGATTCATCTTATGAATATGATGAGCCTAATGGGTCGGATTCAGACGATGATTTTGATGACATATACAATGTCATCAGAGTGTTTGACACAGAGAACGACTGCTGGATTGTTCCAGAAGATCAGCAGAAGTACAAGTCCTCTTCACCGCTTCTTCCAAAAGGACGCGGAGAACATTCAGCCTTTGTCTACAATGGAGAACTCTACATATTTGGCGGATGCACGACGCCGTCGGACTTATTCGATGACTTGTGGAAGTTCAACCCGGAGAGCTCCTCCTGGAAGAAGCTGGAGGCCGAGGGGAACCGCCCGTCTCACAGATCTGGGATGTGCTGTTTCATGCTGGGAGATCATCATGTCCTCTTCTGTGGAGGAAAGGAAAAGCTGCAGGATGAACTAGATGAGATGTGGATCCTAGATGTAAGCCCTCGCGAGCTAGACGCTGTGTGCGGTAGAGGTCCAACAGCATGGTCTACAGAAGGAACAACCAGGGTTCAGCAGGAACCTGCACCTGAATTAGACAAAAATGTCGCTCCTGAGATGCATGGCATGACATCACAGCATGGCGTCTGATTTCCACAAGTGATCTCCACATATGGGCATGTTAAGTCTGACAACTCTCCTGCCCATATATGGTCAAATATGCTCACATTCTGGGACAATTACGGGTCACCTGGAGCCCACTTTCCATCAGGTGGTTGCCTGTAGCTTATGCTGCGTTCACACTGGCAGATGCAAAATATGCAAAGCTACAAAGCTTTGGTGTCTTCAGTTGGGTCTCCTGACACATGTGTTGCCGCCCCCTCAAGGAGACTTTGCTACGTTCTATACTGAAACATGTTTTGGATCATTATGCATCAACCAAACAAGAAAAGATCAACTGCATAATCAACTGGACTACCCAGACTACCTGATTGGCTCACCTCATAATCAACTGGACTACCCAGACTACCTGATTGGCTCACCTCATCGGAAACTTCACGTGACATCACAACACCGGATTGGTCAAGATTTATGTGACATCACAATAGTCTATATAAGAAGATGGAATGTGCCAACAGGACTCACTTCAAGCATTCAGGATAATACTCACTTTATCAAACTGCTCCAGTCAGCATTAATTAGCCAAGCATTTAAGGTGAGCAATTCTTGCACAGTGAGTCCAACGTCACGTTTCCCCCCCCACCACCTCTCACAGCGGTCGGCAGATAATCCAGAAAGATCTTTGTAGCGGAATACAGGAAGAACTGGAGGATTCCATTCAGGTCTGAGGTGGTGCTAACCGTGCGAGTGATGCTACGCTGGGAGAGGCATCTGAAAGGAGCGCCGCAGAGTGCTGACCATGCAGCCGTGACGGCCGGCGAGCGTGTGTTCTGCTTTGCAGGAAGTCGTGAGGAAGGAAAGATGGATGTGCACGTCTTGGAAGTCAAAGACAACGAGTCTTTGGACAACCTGACATGGAAATCATTAGAGAAAGTGACCGGCGACGCCCCCTCCAATCGCTTCTATCACACAGCTGTGCTTATAGGCAGTCAAATCTACCTCTGGGGAGGAATAACATGCACACATGAGTTCAATGAACTTTATGCCTTTGATATTGATGCACTTGAATGGTCCAAGCCTAAGACTTCTGGGGCTGCTCCAGAGGCCATGATGGGCCATTCAGCGTGTGTCTCGAAGGGTGTCATGTATTTATATGGAACGCACGTCATATTTTTACATGATCATGGCAACTTATCCTGTAAGATGTACAAGTTGGACACCGCCACATTGACCTGGTCTGTAGTTGACACCAAAGGAAAACATAAGCCACCAATTTCACAATTTCACTCTGCCACTATCATTGGGACAAAGATGTATGTATTCGGGGGAGAATCGCACGCGGAGGCCAATCTGGACTTTGACGATGATGCCTCAGATTATGAATCAGATTATAAGACGGATCCAAAACCAATACCTGACGGTGGTTTTGATGACACGTACAATGTCATCAGAGTGTTTGACACAGAGAACGACTGCTGGATTGTTCCAGAAGATCATCAGAAGTACAAGTCCTCTTCACCGCTTCTTCCAAAAGGACGCGGAGAACATTCAGCCTTTGTCTACAATGGAGAACTCTACATATTTGGCGGATGCACGGCACCGTGGAAATTATTCGATGACTTGTGGAAGTTCAACCTGGAGAGCTCCTCCTGGAAGAAGCTCGAGGCCGAGGGGAACCGCCCGTCTCACAGATCTGGGATGTGCTGTTTCATGCTGGGAGATCATCATGTCCTCTTCTGTGGAGGAAAGGAAGAGCTGCAGGATGAACTAGATGAGATGTGGATCCTAGATTTAAGCCCTCGCGAGCTAGACGCTGTGTGCGGTAGAGGTCCAACAGCATGGTCTACAGAAGGAACAACCAGGGTTCAGCAGGAACCTGCACCTGAATTAGACAAAAATGTCGCTCCTGAGATGCATGGCATGACATTACAGCATGTCGTCTGATTTCCACAAGTGATCTCCACATATAGGCATGTTAAGTCTGACAACTCTCCTGCCCATATATGGTCAAATATGCTCACATTCTGGGACAATTACGGGTCACCTGGAGCCCACTTTCCATCAGGTGGTTTCATGTAGCTTATGCTGCGTTCATACTGGCATCTGGAGATCAATACTGAAACATTGATTGGATCATTATGCACCAACCAACCAAGAAAAGATAAATACAAAAATCACACCCGTGTGAAGTGAGGGGCACTCTTGTCATCATGCATCATCTCATACTGTCCAATCAGAATTCAAACCGAGAAGTACAAAGAACGTGTGAGGACGTCCTAGCGCATCCTCAATGATACGGGGCGAGATAAGAATATTCAGAAATTTTCCTTCTTTTTTTTTCCCGTTCGCCTTTCGGCTGCCGTATGTATGCTAACGCTCTGGGCAATTATTAGCTTGCCGTTGACTTAAGTGTTAGCGCGGCGGAAAGAATGACTCGTATCTCCTAATCCAGGGCGCTCTCCGTGGTTATGAATGGATCGATATGCTGGCGTTTCATTTCTGCTACTCATCCGTCTCTCCCGCAAAATATAAAAAAATATATCGTATAAATTAAAATGATCGCAATGTAAGGTCAACTTTTTTAGGAAATTGTTTCCGGTTCATGGCTTTCAGAGTCAAGCGCTCAGACAACTCCGACACCCCAGAGCTCCTATTTTGAAGCACTCTCAGCACTGATTGTGTTAAGGTGAGCAATTCTTGCACAGTGAGTTCAACGTCACGTTTTCCCCCCACCTCTCACAGCGGTCGGCAGATAATCCAGAAAGATCTATGTACCGGAATACAGGAAGAACTGGAGCATTCCATTTAGGTCTGAGGTGGTGCTAACCGTGCGAGTATTGGAGAACCAATACCTAACGATGATTTTAATATGTACAATGTCATCAGAGTGTTTGACACAGAGAAGGACTGCTGGCTTCTTCCAAAAGGTCATCAGAAGTACAAGTCCTCTTCACCGCTTCTTCCAAAAGGACGCGGAGAACATTCAGCCTTTGTCTACAATGGAGAACTCTACATATTTGGCGGATGCACGACGCCGTCGGACTTATTCGATGACTTGTGGAAGTTCAACCCGGAGAGCTCCTCCTGGACGAAGCTGGAGGCCGAGGGGAACCACCCGTCTCACAGATCTGGGATGTGCTGTTTCATGCTGGGAGATCATCATGTCCTCTTCTGTGGAGGAAAGGAAAAGCTGCAGGATGAACTAGATGAGATGTGGATCCTAAATTTAAGCCCTCGCGAGCTAGACGCTGTGTGCGGTAGAGGTCCAACAGCATGGTCTACAGAAGGAACAACCAGGGTTCAGCAGGAACCTGCACCTGAATTAGACAAAAATGTCGCTCCTGAGATGCATGGCATGACATCACAGCATGGCGTCTGATTTCCACAAGTGATCTCCACATATGGGCATGTTAAGTCTGACAACTCTCCTGCCCATATATGGTCAAATATGCTCACATTTTGGGACAATTACGGGTCACCTGGAGCCCACTACGGAATCCCTCAGAAATTCATCAACATCATCCAACAGCTGTATGAGGACTCCGACTGCCAAATCATCCACAATGGAAAGCTAACTTGCCCTCTTGAAGTTAAGACCGGGGTGAGACAAGGCTGCATGCTCTCACCAACAATTTTCTTGATGGCCATCGACTGGATCATGAAAAACACAACCATGGCCAGTAAGACTGGCATCCAGTGGACCCTCACGCAACAACTTGAAGACCTTGACTTTGCAGACGATATATGTCTTCTCTCTCATAAACACCAACACGCACAGTCAAAGCTAACACTACTCTCCGAAGAGGCAGCAAAGACTGGCCTCAAGATCAATGTGAAAAAGACAGAACTCATGAAGGTAAACAACAAACAGGATCTCCCAGTCCAACTACAGGGAGACAACCTCAAAGAGACTGACCGCTTCACATATCTCGGAAGCATACTGGGCAAGGATGGTGGATCAGACGATGACATCAAAAGCAGAATAAACAAGGCCAGACACGTTTTCACCACACTACGACCCATCTGGAACTCCAAGGCACTGTCCCTCCATAATAAAATCAGAATATTTAACACCAACGTCAAATCAGTTCTCCTCTATCGATCAGAGACATGGAGAGTGACAAACACTACCACCAACAAACTCCAGACATTTGTCAACAGGTGCCTAAGGCGCATTCTGAACATCAGGTGGCCTGACAAAATATCAAATGCCAGCCTGTTGGAGAAAACCAACCAAAACTCCATCAGCCAGGATGTGAAGAAGAGAAAGTGGGGGTGGATTGGACATACCCTCCGAAAACCTACTGACAACATCACTAGGCAAGCACTGGACTGGAACCCACAGGGCAAAAGAAAAGTGGGGAGGCCAAAACAGACCTGGAGAAGATCAGTGGAGAGTGAGGCAAAGTCGACTGGAATATCGTGGGCCCAGCTGAAGAAAACTGCTCAAAACAGAGTCCGATGGTGGGGTGTGATTGCGGCCCTATGCTCCACCTAGGAGCCTACAGGAATAAGTCAAGTAAGTCAAGTGGAGCCCACTTTCCATCAGGTGGCGTTGCCTGTAGCTTATGCTGCGTTCACACTGGCAGATGCAAAATATGCAAAGCTACAAAGCTTTGGTGTCTTCAGTTGGGTCTCCTGACACATGTGTTGACGCCCCCTCAAGGAGACTTTGCTACGTTCTATACTGAAACATGTTTTGGATCATTATGCATCAACCAAACAAGAAAAGATCAACTGCATAATCAACTGGACTACCCAGACGACCTGATTGGCTCACCTCACCGGAAACTTCACGTGACATCACAACACCGGATTGGTCAAGATTTATGTGACATCACAATAGTCTATATAAGAAGATGGAATGTGGCAACAGGACTCACTTCATCAAGTTATTATTGTCAAGTGGCAAGCATTCAGGATAATACTCACTTTATCAAACTGCTCCAAGCATTCAGGATAATACTCACTTTATCAAACTGCTCCAAGCATTCAGGATAATACTCACTTTATCAAACTGCTCCAAGCATTCAGGATAATACTCACTTTATCAAACTGCTCCAAGCATTCAGGATAATACTCACTTTATCAAACTGCTCCAGTCAGCATTAATTAGCCAAGCATTTATGGTGAGCAATTATTGCACAGTGAGTTCAACGCCACGTCCCCCCCCCCCCCCCCCACCTCTCACAGCGGTCGGCAGATAATCCAGAAAGATCTTTGTACCGGAATACAGGAAGAACTGGAGGATTCCATTCAGGTCTGAGGTGGAGCTAACCGTGCGAGTGATGCTACGCTGGGCGAGGCATCTGAAAGGAGCACCGCAGAGTGCTGACCATGCAGCCGTGACGGCAGGCGAGCGTGTGTTCTGCTTTGCAGGAAGTCGTGAGGAAGGAACGATGGATGTGCACGTCTTGGAAGTCAAAGACAACGAGTCTTTGGACAACCTGACATGGAAATCATTAGACCAAGTGACCGGCGACGCCCCCTCCAATCGCGTCTATCACACAGCTGTGCTCATAGGCAGTAAAATCTACCTCTGGGGAGGATTAACATGCACACATAAACGTGTCAATGAACTTTATGCCTTTGATATTGATGCACTTGAATGGTCCGAGCCTAAGACTTCTGGGGCTGCTCCAGAGGCCATGGGGGGCCATTCAGCGTGTGTCTCGAAGGGTGTCATGTATTTATATGGAACGCACGTCATATTTTTACATGATCATGGCAACTTATCCTGTAAGATGTACAAGTTGGACACCGCCACATTGACCTGGTCTGTAGTTGACACCAAAGGAAAACGTAAGCCACCAATTTCACAATTTCACTCTGCCACTATCATTGGGACAAAGATGTATGTATTCGGGGGAGGACCGCACGCGGAGGCCAATCTGAACTTTGACGATGATGCCTCATATCATGAACCTGAGGATGATGAGTCGTGTGAATCCCAAATACTTAACGATGATTTTGAGGCCAATGTCGGGGGAGAACCGCACCAGGAGGCCAAACTGAACTTTGACGATGATTTCTCAGATTCATCTTATGAATATGATGATTATGTGTCGGATTCAGACGATGATTTTGATGACATATACAATGTCATCAGAGTGTTTGACACAGAGAACGACTGCTGGATTGTTCCAGAAGGTCAGCAGAAGTACAAGTCCTCTTCACCGCTTCTTCCAAAAGGACGCGGAGAACATTCAGCCTTTGTCTACAATGGAGAACTCTACATATTTGGCGGATGCACGGCACCGTCAAACTTATTCGATGACTTGTGGAAGTTCAACCCGGAGAGCTCCTCCTGGAAGAAGCTGGAGGCCGAGGGGAACCGCCCGTCTCACAGATCTGGGATGTGCTGTTTCATGCTGGGAGATCATCATGTCCTCTTCTGTGGAGGAAAGGAAAAGCTGCAGGATGAACTAGATGAGATGTGGATCCTAGATTTAAGCCCTCGCGAGCTAGACGCTGTGTGCGGTAAAGGTCCAACAGCATGGTCTACAGAAGGAACAACCAGGGTTCAGCAGGAACCTGCACCTGAATTAGACAAAAATGTCGCTCCTGAGATGCATGGCATGACATCACAGCATGTCGTCTGATTTCCACAAGTGATCTCCACATATGGGCATGTTAAGTCTGACAACTCTCCTGCCCATATATGGTCAAATATGCTCACATTTTGGGACAATTACGGGTCACCTGGAGCCCACTTTCCATCAGGTGGTTGCCTGTAGCCAGGGGTGGCCTTAAGGATCGGGAGGCCCCGTTCATGGTGTCATAATTTTAATAATTAATAATTATATATATATAAAAATAAAAATATATTTATTTATTTTGCTTCTTTGTTACTTTACAAGATTCAAGATTTTATTGCCATGTCAACAGAGTTGATTGGAATTTGTTTCAGTGCACTAAAAACATACATACGATACATACACATATTCACATCACATAATCAGACAGAACACGATACAAAAGTACAGACATCATATGAGGGGGACCAATAAATAAGAAGAATGCGAAACGTTACAATTCATGTTGAATAAATAAATAGCAAATTCATCACAGTTCATCATCGTTTTACAAAGCAGCTTCACGCTGTAAAGTGCGAGTGAAAAGAGGGTCAGCATTCAAGAGGCGAACAGCCTCGGGATAAGTGCTGTTTTTGAAGCGGGAGGTGTTGCACTTTAGAGACCGGAGTCTCTTACCTGATTGCATTCTGCGCTTAGTGCGTATGGTGTAGATAGAGGAGACAGATGGGAGGTCGAGGCCAATGATTTTTGACACTGTGCGTACCACCCTGTCCAGCCGTTTCCTCTCTAAGTCAGTGGTGTTACCGTGTTTCCATACCACACTGTGACTGAGAAGACGAGGACACTCTCCACAGTGGCTCTGTAGAAGTGAACCAACGCCTCCCCAGTCACACCGAACTTCTTTAAGAGGCGAAGGAAGTGAAGCCTCTGGTGGGCTTTACTCAAGATGTTACTAGTGTTAACTTCCCATTTTAGGGAGCAGCATATAGTGGTGCCAAGGAATTTAAAACGACCCTTTCGACAGGCTGGTCATGACCTTATAAAGAATCAAGTCCTGAAGTGTCTGGCAGCTTCGCTGGAGAGAGACGGCTGACAACGCCCTGCCTCATACCTGGGACAAAGAATCTCCACTTCAGTTGCACTCACATTAATCATTAATCATTCACAGCCTGATTTACATCACATTTTATACCTAAAAACATGCCGAAAGTTGTGTATTTTTATGCCTGTTGACACTATTTTTCTGATTTGTGGAGTGATCATTAGAGATATCTAAAATCCCCTTTGTTCTTTGTCTCAAATATGTCAACAAAATGAAACAATACTTTTGAACCTGGCTTTATCCGATCTTCAGATTTAACGTCCCGAAATGTATGCAAATTAGCGCATATAATGCCTCATTTTTTTAAACATATAATTTCAGAAAACTTGTAATGCAAAAAATCTTAGTTTTAATATAAGTACCGGTAATCATCTGGAGAAGTTTCATTGTGTGCGTGCGTGTGTGTGCACGCGTGTGTGTGTGTGTGTGTGCGCGTGCGTGTGTGTGCATCGTACAAACTAGACCGGTGACAAGCTGTGTCCCTTTATTTATAAGCGCCAGCATATCGATCCATTCATAACCACGGAGAGTGCCCTGGATTAGGAGATACGAGTCATTCTTTCCGCCGCGCTAACACTTAAGTCAACGGCAAGCTAATAATTGCCCAGAGCGTTAGCATACATACGGCAGCCGAAAGGCGAACGGGCAAAAAAAAAAAGAAGGAAAAATTCTGAATATTCTTATCTCGCCCCGTATCATTGAGGATGCGCTAGGACGTCCTCACACGTTCTTTGTACTTCTCGGTTCGAATTCTGATTGGCCAGTATGAGATGATGCATGATGACAAGAGTGCCCCTCACTTCACACAGGTGTGGTTTTTGTATTTATCTTTTCTTGGTTGGTTGGTGCATAATGATCCAATCAATGTTTCAGTATTGATCTCCAGATGCCAGTATGAACGCAGCATAAGCTACATGAAACCACCTGATGGAAAGTGGGCTCCAGGTGACCCGTAATTGTCCCAGAATGTGAGCATATTTGACCATATATGGGCAGGAGAGTTGTCAGACTTAACATGCCTATATGTGGAGATCACTTGTGGAAATCAGACGACATGCTGTAATGTCATGCCATGCATCTCAGGAGCGACATTTTTGTCTAATTCCGGTGCAGGTTCCTGCTGAACCCTGGTTGTTCCTTCTGTAGACCATGCTGTTGGACCTCTACCGCACACAGCGTCTAGCTCGCGAGGGCTTAAATCTAGGATCCACATCTCATCTAGTTCATCCTGCAGCTTTTCCTTTCCTCCACAGAAGAGGACATGATGATCTCCCAGCATGAAACAGCACATCCCAGATCTGTGAGACGGGTGGTTCCCCTCGGCCTCCAGCTTCGTCCAGGAGGAGCTCTCCGGGTTGAACTTCCACAAGTCATCGAATAAGTCCGACGGCGTCGTGCATCCGCCAAATATGTAGAGTTCTCCATTGTAGACAAAGGCTGAATGTTCTCCGCGTCCTTTTGGAAGAAGCGGTGAAGAGGACTTGTACTTCTGCTGATCTTCTGGAACAATCCAGCAGTCGTTCTCTGTGTCAAACACTCTGATGACATTGTACGTGTCTTCAAAATCATCGTCTGAATCCGACCCATTAGGCTCATCATATTCATAAGATGAATCTGATAAATTATTGTCAAAGTTCAGTTTGGCCTCCTGGTGCAGTTCTCCCCCGACATTGGCCTCAAAATCATCGTTAAGTATTTGGGATTCACACGACTCATCATCCTCAGGTTCATGATATGAGGCGTCATCGTCAAAGTTCAGATTGGCCTCCGCGTGCGGTCCTCCCCCGAATACATACATCTTTGTCCCAATGATAGTGGCAGAGTGAAATTGTGAAATTGGTGGCTTACGTTTTCCTTTGGTGTCAACTACAGACCAGGTCAATGTGGCGGTGTCCAACTTGTACATTTTACAGGATAAGTTGCCATGATCATGTAAAAATATGACGTGCGTTCCATATAAATACATGACACCCTTCGAGACACACGCTGAATGGCCCCCCATGGCCTCTGGAGCAGCCCCAGAAGTCTTAGGCTCGGACCATTCAAGTGCATCAATATCAAAGGCATAAAGTTCATTGACACGTTTATGTGTGTATGTTAATCCTCCCCAGAGGTAGATTTTACGGCCTATGAGCACAGCTGTGTGATAGACGCGATTGGAGGGGGCGTCGCCGTTCACATTCTCTAATGATTTCCATGTCAGGTTGTCCAAAGACTCGTTGTCTGAGACTTCCAAGACGTGCACATCCATCGTTCCTTCCTCACGACTTCCTGCAATGCAGAACAGACGCTCGCCGGCCGTCACGGCTGCATGGTCAGCACTCTGCGGTGCTCCTTTCAGATGCCTCGCCCAGCGTAGCATCACTCGCACGGTTAGCTCCACCTCAGACCTAAATGGAGTCCTCCAGTTCTTCCTGTATTCCGGTACAAAGATCTTTCTGGATTATCTGCCGACCGCCGTGAGAGGTGGGGGGGGGGGGGGAACGTGACGTTGGACTCACTGTGCAAGAATTGCTCACCTTAAATGCTTGGCTAATTAATGCTGACTGGACTGGAGCAGTTTGATAAAGTGAGTATTATCCTGAATGCTTGGAGCAGTTTGATAAAGTGAGTATTATCCTGAATGCTTGGAGCAGTTTGATAAAGTGAGTATTATCCTGAATGCTTGGAGCAGTTTGATAAAGTGAGTATTATCCTGAATGCTTGGAGCAGTTTGATAAAGTGAGTATTATCCTGAATGCTTGCCACTTGACCGTAATAACTTGATGAAGTGAGTACTGTTTGGCACATTCCATCTTCTTATATAGACTATTGTGATGTCACGTGAATCTTGACCAATCCGGTGTTGTGATGTCACGTGAAGTTTCCGGTGAGGTGAGCCAATCAGGTAGTCTGGGTAGTCCAGTTGATTATGAGGTGAGCCAATCAGGTAGTCTGGGTAGTCCAGTTGATTATGAGGTGAGCCAATCAGGTAGTCTGGGTAGTCCAGTTGATGATGCAGTTGATCTTTTCTTGTTTGGTTGATGCATAATGATCCAAAACATGTTTCAGTATAGAGCGTAGCAAAGTCTCCTTGAGGGGGCGTCAACACATGTGTCAGGAGACCCAACTGAAGACACCAAAGCTTTGTAGCTTTGCATATTTTGCATCTGCCAGTGTGAACGCAGCATAAGCTACAGGCAACGCCACCTGATGGAAAGTGGGCTCCAGGTGACCCGTAATTGTCCCAGAATGTGAGCATATTTGACCATATATGGGCAGGAGAGTTGTCAGACTTAACATGCCCATATGTGGAGATCACTTGTGGAAATCAGACGCCATGCTGTGATGTCATGCCATGCATCTCAGGAGCGACATTTTTGTCTAATTCCGGTGCAGGTTCCTGCTGAACCCTGGTTGTTCCTTCTGTAGACCATGCTGTTGGACCTCTACCGCACACAGCGTCTAGCTCGCGAGGGTTTAAATCTAGGATCTACATCTCATCTAGTTCATCCTGCAGCTCTTCCTTTCCTCCACAGAAGAGGACATGATGATCTCCCAGCATGAAACAGCACATCCCAGATCTGTGAGACGGGCGGTTCCCCTCGGCCTCGAGCTTCTTCCAGGAGGAGCTCTCCGGGTTGAACTTCCACAAGTCATCGAATAAGTCCGACGGCGTCGTGCATCCGCCAAATATGTAGAGTTCTCCATTGTAGACAAAGGCTGAATGTTCTCCGCGTCCTTTTGGAAGAAGCGGTGAAGAGGACTTGTACTTCTGCTGATCTTCTGGAACAATCCAGCAGTCCTTCTCTGTGTCAAACACTCTGATGACATTGTACATATTAAAATCATCGTTAGGTATTGGTTCTCCAATACTCGCACGGTTAGCACCACCTCAGACCTAAATGGAGTCCTCCAGTTCTTCCTGTATTCCGGTACAAAGATCTTTCTGGATTATCTGCCGACCGCTGTGAGAGGTGGGGGGAAAACGTGACGTTGAACTCACTGTGCAAGAATTGCTCACCTTAACACAATCAGTGCTGAGAGTGCTTCAAAATAGGAGCTCTGGGGTGTCGGAGTTGTCTGAGCGCTTGACTCTGAAAGCCATGAACCGGAAACAATTTCCTAAAAAAGTTGACTTTACATTGCGATCATTTTAATTTATACGATATATTTTTTTATATTTTGCGGGAGAGACGGATGAGGAGCAGAAATGAAGCGCCAGCATATCGATCCATTCATAACCACGGAGAGTGCCCTGGATTAGGAGATACGAGTCATTCTTTCCGCCGCGCTAACATGGGAGTCAACGGCAAGCTAATAATTGCCCAGAGCGTTAGCATACGGCAGCCGAAAGGCGAACGGGAAAAAAAAAGAAGGAAAAATTCTGAATATTCTTATCTCGCCCCGTATCATTGAGGATGCGCTAGGACGTCCTCACACGTTCTTTGTACTTCTCGGTTTGAATTCTGATTGGACAGTATGAGATGATGCATGATGACAAGAGTGCCCCTCACTTCACACGGGTGTGATTTTTGTATTTATCTTTTCTTGGTTGGTTGGTGCATAATGATCCAATCAATGTTTCAGTATTGATCTCCAGATGCCAGTATGAACGCAGCATAAGCTACATGAAACCACCTGATGGAAAGTGGGCTCCAGGTGACCCGTAATTGTCCCAGAATGTGAGCATATTTGACCATATATGGGCAGGAGAGTTGTCAGACTTAACATGCCTATATGTGGAGATCACTTGTGGAAATCAGACGACATGCTGTAATGTCATGCCATGCATCTCAGGAGCGACATTTTTGTCTAATTCCGGTGCAGGTTCCTGCTGAACCCTGGTTGTTCCTTCTGTAGACCATGCTGTTGGACCTCTACCGCACACAGCGTCTAGCTCGCGAGGGCTTAAATCTAGGATCCACATCTCATCTAGTTCATCCTGCAGCTCTTCCTTTCCTCCACAGAAGAGGACATGATGATCTCCCAGCATGAAACAGCACATCCCAGATCTGTGAGACGGGTGGTTCCCCTCGGCCTCCAGCTTCGTCCAGGAGGAGCTCTCCGGGTTGAACTTCCACAAGTCATCGAATAATTTCCACGGTGCCGTGCATCCGCCAAATATGTAGAGTTCTCCATTGTAGACAAAGGCTGAATGTTCTCCGCGTCCTTTTGGAAGAAGCGGTGAAGAGGACTTGTACTTCTGATGATCTTCTGGAACAATCCAGCAGTCGTTCTCTGTGTCAAACACTCTGATGACATTGTACGTGTCATCAAAACCACCGTCAGGTATTGGTTTTGGATCCGTTTTATAATCTGATTCATAATCTGAGGCATCATCGTCAAAGTCCAGATTGGCCTCCGCGTGCGATTCTCCCCCGAATACATACATCTTTGTCCCAATGATAGTGGCAGAGTGAAATTGTGAAATTGGTGGCTTATGTTTTCCTTTGGTGTCAACTACAGACCAGGTCAATGTGGCGGTGTCCAACTTGTACATCTTACAGGATAAGTTGCCATGATCATGTAAAAATATGACGTGCGTTCCATATAAATACATGACACCCTTCGAGACACACGCTGAATGGCCCATCATGGCCTCTGGAGCAGCCCCAGAAGTCTTAGGCTCGGACCATTCAAGTGCATCAATATCAAAGGCATAAAGTTCATTGAACTCATGTGTGCATGTTATTCCTCCCCAGAGGTAGATTTGACTGCCTATAAGCACAGCTGTGTGATAGAAGCGATTGGAGGGGGCGTCGCCGGTCACTTTGTCTAATGATTTCCATGTCAGGTTGTCCAAAGACTCGTTGTCTTTGACTTCCAAGACGTGCACATCCATCTTTCCTTCCTCACGACTTCCTGCAAAGCAGAACACACGCTCGCCGGCCGTCACGGCTGCATGGTCAGCACTCTGCGGCGCTCCTTTCAGATGCCTCGCCCAGCGTAGCATCACTCGCACGGTTAGCACCACCTCAGACCTGAATGGAATCCTCCAGTTCTTCCTGTATTCCGGTACAAAGATCTTTCTGGATTATCTGCCGACCGCTGTGAGAGGTGGTGGGGGGGGAAACGTGACGTTGGACTCACTGTGCAAGAATTGCTCACCTTAAATGCTTGGCTAATTAATGCTGACTGGAGCAGTTTGATAAAGTGAGTATTATCCTGAATGCTTGGAGCAGTTTGATAAAGTGAGTATTATCCTGAATGCTTGCCACTTGACGATAATAACTTGATGAAGTGAGTCCTGTTGCCACATTCCATCTTCTTATATAGACTATTGTGATGTCACGTGAATCTTGACCAATCCGGTGTTGTGATGTCACGTGAAGTTTCCGATGAGGTGAGCCAATCAGGTAGTCTGGGTAGTCCAGTTGATGATGCAGTTGATCTTTTCTTGTTTGGTTGATGCATAATGATCCAAAACATGTCTCAGTATAGAGCGTAGCAAAGTCTCCTTGAGGGGACGTCAACACATGTGTCAGGAGACCCAACTGAAGACACCAAAGCTTTGTAGCTTTGCATATTTTGCATCTGCCAGTGTGAACGCAGCATAAGCTACAGGCAACGCCACCTGATGGAAAGTGGGCTCCAGGTGACCCGTAATTGTCCCAAAATGTGAGCATATTTGACCATATATGGGCAGCAGAGTTGTCAGACTTAACATGCCCATATGTGGAGATCACTTGTGGAAATCAGACGACATGCTGTGATGTCATGCCATGCATCTCAGGAGCGACATTTTTGTCTAATCCAGGTGCAGGTTCCTGCTGAACCCTGGTTGTTCCTTCTGTAGACCATGCTGTTGGACCTCTACCGCACACAGCGTCTAGCTCGCGAGGGCTTAAATCTAGGATCCACATCTCATCTAGTTCATCCTGCAGCTTTTCCTTTCCTCCACAGAAGAGGACATGATGATCTCCCAGCATGAAACAGCACATCCCAGATCTGTGAGACGGGCGGTTCCCCTCGGCCTCCAGCTTCGTCCAGGAGGAGCTCTCCGGGTTGAACTTCCACAAGTCATCGAATAATTCCCACGGTGCCGTGCATCCGCCAAATATGTAGAGTTCTCCATTGTAGACAAAGGCTGAATGTTCTCCGCGTCCTTTTGGAAGAAGCGGTGAAGAGGACTTGTACTTCTGATGATCTTCTGGAACAATCCAGCAGTCGTTCTCTGTGTCAAACACTCTGATGACATTGTATATATTAAAATCATCGTTAGGTATTGGTTCTCCAATACTCGCACGGTTAGCACCACCTCAGACCTAAATGGAATGCTCCAGTTCTTCCTGTATTCCGGTACAAAGATCTTTCTGGATTATCTGCCGACCGCTGTGAGAGGTGGGGGGAAAACGTGACGTTGAACTCACTGTGCAAGAATTGCTCACCTTAACACAATCAGTGCTGAGAGTGCTTCAAAATAGGAGCTCTGGGGTGTCGGAGTTGTCTGAGCGCTTGACTCTGAAAGCCATGAACCGGAAACAATTTCCTAAAAAAGTTGACTTTACATTGCGATCATTTTAATTTATACGATATATTTTTTTATATTTTGCGGGAGAGACGGATGAGGAGCAGAAATGAAGCGCCAGCATATCGATCCATTCATAACCACGGAGAGTGCCCTGGATTAGGAGATACGAGTCATTCTTTCCGCCGCGCTAACATGGGAGTCAACGGCAAGCTAATAATTGCCCAGAGCGTTAGCATACGGCAGCCGAAAGGCGAACGGGAAAAAAAAAGAAGGAAAAATTCTGAATATTCTTATCTCGCCCCGTATCATTGAGGATGCGCTAGGACGTCCTCACACGTTCTTTGTACTTCTCGGTTTGAATTCTGATTGGACAGTATGAGATGATGCATGATGACAAGAGTGCCCCTCACTTCACACAGGTGTGGTTTTTGTATTTATCTTTTCTTGGTTGGTTGGTGCATAATGATCCAATCAATGTTTCAGTATTGATCTCCAGATGCCAGTATGAACGCAGCATAAGCTACATGAAACCACCTGATGGAAAGTGGGCTCCAGGTGACCCGTAATTGTCCCAGAATGTGAGCATATTTGACCATATATGGGCAGGAGAGTTGTCAGACTTAACATGCCTATATGTGGAGATCACTTGTGGAAATCAGACGACATGCTGTAATGTCATGCCATGCATCTCAGGAGCGACATTTTTGTCTAATTCAGGCGCAGTTTCCTGCTGAACCCTGGTTGTTCCTTCTGTAGACCATGCTGTCTAACACTATAGGCCTACTGTTCTTATTTTGATTACAAGACCCAATGACTGAATGTCAGTCTCCAGGTTTTCAGAATATATTTATTATGACACTGATGTACTACGACACCATCCATCCTAAGAGCCTGCGGGAGAAAAGGCTAAATGCCGCTGTTCTACGGCCACTTTGATCTCGACTCTTTGATCTCTCTCAACATGCGTGTGGAGATGCGATAACTGCGAGATCGATCGTAACGACCGACACCATTGTCTTCGTGCTGCGTGATGTACACAGCCCTGACAATTCTTACATCGTTACGACCAGCCGGTGATTGTTTGTCGAACACCAGAAGTACTCGGTCCCTATTAAACTCCCATCGGAAAGACTCCCAGTTTCTCCCTTTGGCCATTGCTTTTCTGGCATCTTCGTCCATATTGTAGTACTGCATCACCTCTTTTGGCATTCCACTTTCGTTTAGATTCCCCACAGTGGTCATTTCCATATTTATCTCTTGAACTATCTTTTCAGCATTTTTGAATGGATGGGATGCATATTGACGCATTTCTGGGTCAAACTCATCAAGTCGAAATGAAACCTGATCATTTTGATCGAAGTGTAGCAGATCTTTCACTATATACCACAGCACGAAACGTCCAGCTCTTGGTCTACGTCCAAAGTCAAGGTCATCTAGCGATTCAGTGGATTGGAGTGTTTTCCAGTCGGCGCCGAGGAGCCGCAGCAGCTGCGCGTCCACCTCGTCCCGGACGCTCCTCTCGTCGGCCCAGCGCAGCGTGGCGCGCGCCTCCCCGACCACCGCTTCAAGCACGCTGCTGGGGGAGCGGTACCGCTCCCCCAGCAGCCGCTCCCGGTGTCTCTCCACCAACGGCGTCACCGCCTCCCGGATCTGCTCCGGCGTCACCACCACGCCCACGCCACACGCCGCCTCCAGCTCCCGCGGGTCCACGGCGGCCGATTCCCCGCGGCGGCCCTTCAAGAAGTCGAGCGCGGCCGCCAGCTGGCCGATGTGTCGCGCCAGGAGGAGGAGGTGTTCGGCGTCTCTGAGACGAGAGACCATGTTGTAGAGCAGCGTGCCCATGGCCTTGTCCACTCCGGACCACGAGCCTCCCGATTGGCCGATGGCATTGTCCACTCTGGACGACGACGAGCCTCCCGATTGGACGCTCTCCTGCGCCTGAGCGACGGCCTTGAGGAGCGCGGCGCTCAGCGCCTCGTTCTTCAGCGTCTCCTTCGTCCGTTTCTCGCCGAGCCCGATTGACCTGAAAAGGGTGAAGGCGTCGGCCATCTTTACCGTTGTCCATCTTTAACGTCAGGCGTCGATTTATAATCGGATAGATGTGTGATGTCACGACGTGATGCGCGCGGCCTCATAAATCATATTTCATCATATCATATATTAATGCACCGAGTCTTGTGGTGTACGTACGGTTGTAATCCACGTATCTCGGGAACCGTTCGCCCCGCCCACTTCACATTCGACACGTGCGTTCCACACCCCCGCGGGGAGGGCAGGGCCCGGTGTCGAGTCGGTCGGACCGACGGTTGTCCAGAACCGCCACAAAAAGGACCTCTCTCTCTGCCCGGGCTCTGCATGCCTG
Organism: Protomyctophum bolini; assembly: GCF_963924005.1. Lineage (NCBI taxonomy): Eukaryota > Metazoa > Chordata > Actinopteri > Myctophiformes > Myctophidae > Protomyctophum > Protomyctophum bolini. The sequence goes on along the minus strand of NC_137881.1, from coordinate 1,656,354 downwards.
GACAGCTATAGGGCCCATGCCCAGGCTCCATATAGGAGCTGGCCTGTTCTGACACTCCATATTTGGGCATGCCTGACACAGAACTCCATATAGGAATAAAGCGACACAGCTGGGCACCGGTCTAGTTTGTACAACACCACGCACGCGCACACGCGTATACAAAATGTGATGTAAATCAGGCTGTGAATGATTAAAACCCCTCTGTAAATTCCTGCAGAATATAGTTATGAATAAGACTGGTGTATGTGAAGCGAAGCTGCCAGACACTTCAGGACTTGATTGTGCCGCCAGGTGCAGCGACCTTGTGTATAAGACTTGCCTTAGGTTAGCGGAAAATGACCACGGGAGCGGTGTTGCCAGGTTATTTTTATAAGTAAAGTAACAAAGAAGCAAAATAAATAAATATATTTTTATTTTTATATATATATATATATATATATATATAATTATTAATTATTTAAATTATGACGTCATGAACGGGGCCTCCCGATCCTTAAGGCCACCCCTGGCTCTTACAAGAAGAGGACTTGTACTTCTGCTGACCTTCTGGAACAATCCAGCAGTCCTTCTCTGTGTCAAACACTCTGATGACATTGTACGTGTCATCAAAACCACCGTCAGGTATTGGTTTTGGATCCGTCTTATAATCTGATTCATAATCTGAGGCATCATCGTCAAAGTCCAGATTGGCCTCCGCGTGCGATTCTCCCCCGAATACATACATCTTTGTCCCAATGATAGTGGCAGAGTGAAATTGTGAAATTGGTGGCTTACGTTTTCCTTTGGTGTCAACTACAGACCAGGTCAATGTGGCGGTGTCCAACTTGTACATCTTACAGGATAAGTTGCCATGATCATGTAAAAACATGACGTGCGTTCCATATAAATACATGACACCCTTCGAGACACACGCTGAATGGTTCACCATGGCCTCTGGAGCAGCCCCAGAAGTCTTAGGCTTGGACCATTCAAGTGCATCAATATCAAAGGCATAAAGTTCATTGAACTCATGTGTGCATGTTATTCCTCCCCAGAGGTAGATTTTACTGCCTATGAGCACAGCTGTGTGATAGAAGCGATTGGAGGGGGCGTCGCCGGTCACTTTGTCTAATGATTTCCATGTCAGGTTGTCCAAAGACTCGTTGTCTTTGACTTCCAAGACGTGCACATCCATCGTTCCTTCCTCACGACTTCCTGCAAAGCAGAACACACGCTCGCCTGCCGTCACGGCTGCATGGTCAGCACTCTGCGGCGCTCCTTTCAGATGCCTCTCCCAGCGTAGCATCACTCGCACGGTTAGCTCCACCTCAGACCTGAATGGAATCCTCCAGTTCTTCCTGTATTCCGCTACAAAGATCTTTCTGGATTATCTGCCGACCGCTGTGAGAGGTGGGGGGGGGGGGAAACGTGACGTTGAACTCACTGTGCAAGAATTGCTCACCTTAAATGCTTGGCTAATTAATGCTGACTGGAGCAGTTTGATAAAGTGAGTATTATCCTGAATGCTTGGAGCAGTTTGATAAAGTGAGTATTATCCTGAATGCTTGCCACTTGACCGTAATAACTGAGTGAAGTGAATGTCATAACCGAATGACATCATATTGGTTGGCTAGAATGTAGTTGTGTTTGGGTTATTTACCCGTAGTGGTCCTCCTGCTCCTCTAGATCTTCCCGGGGTCCTCCCTCAGGGAGACCGTCCGGTTGAAGACCAGCTTGTCTCCCGTGCTGTCGGGGTCCACACTGAAGTAGCCCACCCTCTCGAACTGGAACTTATCGAAGGCCTTGGCGCCCCGGACCGATCGGTCCACCAGGGCGGCGCTCAGCACCCTCATGGAGTCGGGGTTGACGTCGCTGAGGAACCCGCCCGGAACCTCGGACGGGTCCTCTGGGTTCCTGTGCAGGAAGAGCCTGTCGTAGAGGCGCACCTCGCAGCGCAGCGGCTCGCTCACCCAGTGGATGAACGCCTTGGGCTTGTCCTGGGGGTCCTTGGGCTGGTCCAGGGGGTCCTTGGGTGGGTCCAGGGGGTCCTTGGGCTTGTCCCGGGGGTCCTTGGGCTGGTCCCGGGGGTCCTTGGGCTTGTCCAGGGGGTCCTTGGGTTGGTCCCGGGGGTCCTTGGGCTGGTCCCGGGGGTCCTTGGGTTGGTCCCGGGGGTCCTTGGGCTGGTCCCGGGGGTCCTTGGGCTGGTCCCGGGGGTCCTTGGGTTGGTCCCGGGGGTCCTTGGGCTTGTCCCGGGGGTCCTTGGGCTTGTCCTGGGGGTCCTTGGGCTGGTCCAGGGGGTCCTTGGGTTGGTCCCGGGGGTCCTTGGGCTTGTCCCGGGGGTCCTTGGGTGGGTCCAGGGGGTCCTTGGGTGGGTCCAGGGGGTCCTTGGGCTTGTCCCGGGGGTCCTTGGGCTGGTCCAGGGGGTCCTCGGTGGTCCCACTGCGGCGGCAGGTCACCTCCAGCTCCGTCACTTCACCTCGACGGTCCTTGACCACCCTCGCCACGGAGATGACGTAACCCGCGTGCCTCAGGCCGACCGGCTGTCGCGGGGTCAGCCTCTTGTAGCCCGCCACGCTCGTCTCCTCCGTGAAGTCTCGGCGCTCGATGAAGATGGTGCGCGCCAACGGAACCACGTGCCTCCCCCGGGCCTCGTCGGCCGGGAAGTCCGGCACGCTGAGCTCCCTAACGGTGCCGGAGTCCTCGGGGAGGTCGGTGATGGTGACCCTGAGCGGCTCCAGCACCGCCATGGCCCGCCGCGCCGTCTCGTTCAGCTCCTCGCGCACGCACGCCTCCAGGAGGCGCGGCTCCGTGGTCACCTGGGAGACGGTGACGCCCACGCGCGCGCAGAACTCGTTGATGGCCCGCGGCGGGAAGCCCCGCCTCCGCAGCGCCGTCAGCGTGAAGAGGCGCGGGTCGTCCCAGTCGCGGACGGCGCCGCTGTCCACCAGGCGCACGATCTTGCGCTTGGACACGACGGTGTGCGTGACGTTGAGCCGGCCGTACTCCCATTGGACGGGGCAGTAGGCGTCCAGCGCGTTGCACAGCCAGTAGTAGGAGGAGCGCCGCGTCTGGAACTCCTTGGTGCACAGCGAGTGCGTGATGTCCTCCAAGGAGTCGCAGAGGGCGTGCGTGAAGTCGTAGGTGGGGTAGATGCACCAGGCGTCCGCCGTGCGGTGGTGCGGCGTGTACTTGATGCGGTACGCCACCGGGTCCGCCTTGCCGTCCTCCATGAGCGTCTTCATCCTCAGCGTGGCCTCGCCCTCGGCGAACATCCCCTTCCTCATCCTCTCCAGGAGCGCCAGGGAGTCGCGGGCGGGCCGGTCCCTCCACTCCGACAGGGTGGCGGCCGTCTTGTCGCCGCCGCGGCCGCCCCGCATCTCCTCCACGCTCTGGTGGCACACGTAGGCGTGGCCCCGCGCCACCAGCTCCTTCGCCAGCTCGTACAGCCGGCCGAAGTGGTCGGAGGCGTGCGTGACGGCGTGCGGCTCGTAGCCGAGCCACTCCACCGCCTGGCGGATGGCCGTGAAGTAGCGCTCCTCCTCCTTCTCCGGGTTGGTGTCGTCGTAGCGCAGGAGGCAGACGCCGCCGTTGGCCTTGGCGTAGCCGAAGTTGAAGTTGATGGCCTTGGCGTGGCCGATGTGCAGGATGCCGTTGGGCTCGGGCGGGAAGCGCGTGCGGACCCGACCGCCCGTGGCCTCCAGGTGGCGCCGGAGCAGCGGCGCGGTGCTGGGCGTGGTCACGTAGCCCTCCGTCTTGTGGTTCTCGCCCGGCTTGTGGAACTTGAGCGCCGCGCCTCTCAGCTGCTCCAGGAGCGCCGTGGAGGTCCACGCCGTGGTTTTCGCCGTCTCGTCCTGGACGTTCGTCCTGCAGGGTTTCTCGCCGGCTTTCTCCTCGCCGCCTCCGGGGGCGTTTGGGAAAGCCTTCGTGGCCTTGGTGGGTTTCCCGCTCTGGAGGTCGGCCGGCGTCTTGGCGCCGAGGAGCCGCAGCAGCTGCGCGTCCACCTCGTCCCGGACGCTCCTCCCGTCGGCCCAGCGCAGCGCGGCGCGCGCCTCCCCGACCAGGAGGCCCGCGTTGAAGCGGTACCGCTCCCCCAGCAGCCGCTCCCGGTGTCTCTCCACCAACGCCGTCACCGCCGCCCGGATCTGCTCCGGCGTCACGCCCACGCCGCACGCCGCCTCCAGCTCCGCCTCCAGCTCCCGCGGGTCCACGGCGGCCGATTCCCCGCGGCGGCCCTTCAGGAAGTCGAGCGCGGCCGCCAGCTGGAGCTCCGTGCGGATCTTGCGCTGGCCGATGTGTCGCGCCAGGAGGAGGAGGAGGTGTTCGGGGTCTCTGAGACGAGAGACCATGTTGTAGAGCAGCGTGCCCATGGCCTTGTCCACTCCGGACCACGAGCCTCCCGATTGGCCCATGGCCTTGTCCACTCCGGACCACGAGCCTCCCGATTGGCCCATGGCCTTGTCCACTCCGGACCACGAGCCTCCCGATTGGCCCATGGCCTTGTCCACTCCGGACCACGAGCCTCCCGATTGGCCCATGGCCTTGTCCACTCCGGACCACGAGCCTCCCGATTGGCCCATGGCCTTGTCCACTCCGGACCACGAGCCTCCCGATTGGACGCTCTCCTGCGCCTGAGCGACGGCCTTGAGGAGCGCGGCGCTCAGCGCCTCGTTCTTCAGCGTCTCCTTCGTCCGTTGCTCGCTGAGCCCGATGGACGTGAAAAGGGTGAAGGCGTCGGCCATCTTTACCGAAGCGTACGCGAGTTAAACCTAAACGTGAACTTCGTCAGGCGTCGACTTATAATCGGATAGATGTGTGATGTCACGACGTGATGCGTGCGGCCTCATAAATCATATATCATCATACACCAGTAAGACGCGCAAACGCGGGAAGCGAACGCAGCTCGTACATATTTGGGTTTTGGACGTATACCGGTAGCTGCTTTGGGGACTCCTTATATGGTTATGGCTGGTGACGTAATCACTCAGCTCCATGGGCACAAAAGCGGGACAGACAGACAGACAGACACACACAGACATGATCTGCTAGGTCTCATAGTAAGTGCTCACTGCAGCTGGCCTGTTCTGACACTCCATATTTGGGCATGCCTGACACAGAACTCCATATATAAGAATAAAGGGACACAGCTGCATGGGCACCGGTCTAGTTTGTACAACACCACAAGCACACACACACACACACACGCACACACACACACGCACATGCACACACACACACACACACACACGCACACGCACACAATGGAACTTCTCCAGATGATTACCGGTAATCGGTATCTAAGATTTTTTGCATTACAAGTTTTCTGAAATTATATATATGTTTAAAAAAATGAGGCATTATATGCGCTAATTTGCATACATTTCGGGGCGTTAAATCTGAAGATGGGATAAAGCCAGGTTCAAAATTATTGTTTCATTTTGTTGACATATTTGAGTCAAAGAACAAAGAGGGAATTTTAGATATCTCTAATGATCACTCCACAAATCAGAAAATAGTGTCAACAGGCATAAAAATACACAACTTTCGGCATGTTTTTAGGTATAAAATGTGATGTAAATCAGGCTGTGAATGATTAAAACCCCTCTGTAAGACTGGTGTATGTGAGTGCAACTGAAGTGGAGATGATCTTTGTCCCAGGTATGAGGAAAACTCATTTTGAGAAAACGGCCTTTAAAGATTTGTATTGTAAAATTCCAAAACGTTTTATTTGAAGCCACTATTTTGAGACAACATATATGATCTCATCCAAACCTTGGCAACAACATATAATGCCTTATATCGTTGGAAAGGTCTGGACCCAGTGCCGTTTCTACGGGGGGGCACTAGGGGGCACTGCCCCCCCAGATAGACTTTGTGCCCCCCCAGTCCAGAACCCTACCCCACCATTATTTTTAATGTTTTACAGGTTTAAAATATATATAATGTGTTATTTTCATGTTCTTTGTGTTTATAATAAATTTACATTTTCTAATTAATTCATAGTAATAAAAATGCAATAATAACAAGTACACTGGCACCTATAGTCGGTGCACCTAGTCGGATTCGTTTTGATGCAGCGCACCAAAAGCTACGTCATTACCTGTGTGACTTCAGTCCATGCTTCAGTCACAGTGAAAACAAACCCAAACCGGTAAAATTGAATCATGGATATTAGGAACTGGCTCAAAGCCAAAACACCAAACTCTATAAACCCACCAGCACCTTCAGAAAGGCAGACTGATGACGATACTGAAACCAACACCATGTCGCCTGTTGTTGTTAATATTGCGGGCCATTGCGGGGAGTCGAGCACCGAGCACTACTAAATGCACAACGAAATTCGGTCGTCGGATGGGGTTCGCGAGTGTCGGATAGCATTATTCCAGTGAGGCAGAGGGCTGCTGTCGCAACTTCCACAGCAGCAGCTCAACTTTCGGACCTCCACCACCACCGCATGCTTCTCCACCAGAGGTTCTTGGTTCTGGCACACCGTCACTGAATCAGGTAAAACGGGACAAATACCCAAGTAGCCTTCGGGCGCGTTCGGAAATAGCGCACTGAGCCCACTGTGCAATGCAAACTAATAGGAGAGTGTGCTCCGGTGTGGTATTTCCGAACGCGCCCTTCATAATGGCAAACGTGCAATCTGCAGACGCGCAGATCCCCCCCCCCTTTGCCTCCCGACATAAATACACTATATAGACTTGTTGTTTTTGGTTGGTGCATAAACTTTTACTCATATTCCCCTACCGTGGAGATGGCCACATATAAAAGACACTATAAGCCTAAATGCTCAACTATTTGTTGGTGATTAATGGTTGGTGCATAGGCTATAGTCTTTTTTTCTACTTTCCTCCCGCCGTGGAGATGCTCATTGTGTTCATTGTGTTGTTGGTGCGATGCGATCGTGTTTCCACATGACAGTATATAGGCTATGTTTGTTTGTTTGTTCTGTTGGCTACAATAATTAGGCTATATTATTTGTTTTGGTGTATAATTGGAACCTATACTTGTAGCCCTTCTCCAAGCCTTTTGTGTTGTTTTATTGTATAGGCCAATGTGAGAGCTTAATTGCTATATATGGATGTGAACTTGAAAAATCAAGTGCCCCCCTTGGAAATATGAATGCCCCCCTGCTGATTATTCCCTGGATACGGCACTGTCTGGACCTCGAGCTGACTGTGGTCTGATCCAAATATGGTCACTTCCTTTGTACCAACAACCAATCATGAAAATAGAGAGGGTGGATTTTCACCCAGCAAAACGAGCTGTCATTGGCTAAAATAAACTACTAAAATAAACATCTAAATTTGTATTTCGAATGTTTATTTTTGCTTTAGTTTGAAAGAAAACATGTTTAGGAAGGAAAATATCAAAGAAATAAAATGGAAAAAAGTCATGATTTCACCGTAAAATGGGTGCTAATAAACGGATATTATTACAGTATAGGTTCCCAACTTGCATCGTTCCCAAGTACTGTAGGTCGGTGACTGACTGGCGCGTACAGGTCTAGTCCAGACAATCTCAGTTAACCTATTCAGGCCTGAAAAAATGTCTTCTATTAATCCTGACAGTTTTCTGAAATGTGTCTGAAATGTGTTCCCGCCCCAAAATGGGTTAATTATGAAATTATATTACGTGGGCTACTATAATCAACTAATCATTAAAGTACATAATTTGGAACCTTTGTTGTGCACCTACATTTTTAACCACTTCGTCGTCCCTGTTTTGGCTATTATTATTATAATATGGTCATGTTATTATAACTGGTGGTGTCTTTTAACATTATTGTTTACAAATAACAATAAATACATTCTGTGAATAAATATAACTTTATCTAAAGCTTATTTCACTTTAGTTTCTAATCACTAGAATAATCAAGGTTACTGTAAGGAACATCATTGTATTTTAAGGCATATATATATGTCACAATACATTTCATAAAGGCTAAACATAAATAGCAGTTTGTTTTATCCTTTCCATAAGAGTGTTTAGTGTCAACTTACACTGTTTCAGTCTGGAGACAATTTCATAAATAGCTGATCTATATACGATACAATAAACATGGCATTGTGATCTTGTAGATTGCATATTTCCATAGACTAAGGAAACACATATTAGTTTTTCTTAAAGGGACACTTCACCCTTTTTGCAAAACAATATATGTTAATGACGTTTAGAAGCTTTAGAACACTTTCATGGGGGTCTTTATGTGTGTAATATGTGGTTTTAGATATTTTAGATTGTAGCAGTGAGCCTGTTGTCTCTGATGTCATGGACACTGGGCTCACTTCCTTCCTGGACTACATGTTGTCTCAGTAAGACAGCTCTCCCCCCTATCCACAAGGAGGAGCAGTGCACCAAAGAATTATGGGAATTGTAGTCCAGGAAGGTAGTGAGGCAGTGTCCATGACATCAGAGACACTGGGCTCACTGCTACAATCTAAAATATCTAAAACCACATATTATACACATAAATACCCCCAGGAAAGTGTTCTAAAGCTTCTAAACATCATTAACATATATTATTTTGCAAAAAGGGTGAAGTGTCCCTTTAACTATAGCCTATACATTGTACAGTAGGCTATAGTCAGAGAGTCTAGTATATCAAACCCTGACTATAAAAACAACTCATTGAAATCATTTGAGAAATAAATACATAATAAATAAATCTGTGGGTTTGACATCCTATTGACTGATTGATTTAAATATGTATTAACACTTTGCAGAATTACTGTACATTTCAAGCACAAACTCAATACAAAGACTGTGAACTGTGAGTGGACGACCCAATTAAGCATTACACTTGTTCCACCATGTTCAATTCATCAAAACATTTAGAGACATACAAATAGATTATAGACAGGATATAGGCCTAGTCAAAGAACAGAACAGGAATTCATCATAAAGGAAGCAAAAACACTGATGAAGGACAGCATATGTTAGCATAACGATGAAGACACACTGATGAAGAGTTTTGGCTGCAAGTTGGACAACTGGCGAGTTCTCTCCGGCGTCTGAACTTGCAGCGCAAGTTGCGCAAGCGGAACGCTCGTTTCGAACTGCTTTGTTGCCCCGTCGGCGAGGTTCAGACGTCACACACCACCACCAAACCCCGGCCCCCTGGTGACGCGTGTTCCGGTGCTGAAAGCAGCGAACTCATTGAGTGTTGTTGAGTCGAAGAGGAGCAGAAAATAAACATCAGTCAAAACGGACAGAACGGAACCACGAAGCAGGTAAAAACCGTGTGGATGTTATCCTCGTGGATAATGACAACCCAACGCACAGCCTGGTCACATTCACTGACCTGTAGTTTAGCGTTTCAGGGACTTCTAGTTAGCGCGTTAGCATGTTAGCACGCCGCCGGCTAGCCGCGGTGCTGTGGTGTGGTGGTTGATGCTAACGCGCCGACTAGCTGCTAAATCCCAGTGTGTCACACTAGCGAAGGAAGAACTGTAAAGGACAATATTATTGTGTTTTTTGCAAGATTATTTACTATTTAATAAAACCCTGTTCTTGTTGCAGGTTGTGTATCGTTCCAGCATGTTTCTGACCAGATCAGAGTATGACCGGTGAGTCGGAACTGAAGGGAGATAAAGTGCTTTGTCACGGATTGGATTTAAGTCACTTTATAACTGTTTCTGAGGGGGGGGGGTCCCTTGAACGACATATTTTTGAGATGGGCTTCTATGGCCAAATAGAATGTCATTTCTGGGGGTCCTTCCTTGGCATGAAATGGTGTGAGAAGTTCCACTGACGTAGACACAACAAGAACAAAATCATGACAAACTGTCACGATTTAGATTTTAGAAGACATTGATGGTGGAATCTGTTGTGAGGTCTTAATAATGGAACTCACAATCAAATACATAATCTGCACAGATTGTTTATTATAGTATAGGGGGCCAAAACTGCAGTATAAATCATATATATATATGACATTATACTGCAGTTTTGGCAAACTTTTCTAAATTAGCCGAGATACTTTTTCACTTTTAATAATGTGGTGTTTTGATTTTCTATGTACCTTTTTTTTATGTCGTATTTTAAATAATTCATGGCTTTTTCATAATTTAGGATAATGGTTGATGTGTGTGTGTGTGTGTGTGTGTGTACAGTGTCAGGATGTAGAAGAACATTTTTAGAATCTGATCTCAGGTCAAAAAATGGGTTAATAGTGTTAATGGTGTTTTATTGTACAGTGCCTGTATTTTTGTGTCTCGTCATTAAAATGTTTCGATGAATTGAGCATTCTGGACCCCAATGGAACTGGTCTGTGTTTGCAGGGGGGTGAACACCTTCTCTCCTGAAGGGAGGTTATTCCAGGTCGAGTATGCCATCGAGGCCATCAAGGTGAGGCTTTCACTGTGTGTGTGTGTGTGTGTGTGTGTGTGTGACTGTGTGTGTGTGTGACTGTGTGTGTGTGTGTGTGTGTGTGACTGTGTGTGTGTGTGTGTGTGTGTGTGTGTGTGTGTGTGTGTGCGCGCGCGCGGGATCTGTTATCCTATTTAGACCTGAGGACACATCTGTGTCACCTTATAGCTTTTGACCATATTTTAAACTTAAGCTCTTAATATCAGATCTGAGTGCTGCGCTATGTAGATCTGCTATTAGCTTGTAGAAGAAGTCTGCCTTACGCCCCCAGCCATTGTAAAATTACCCGGTAACCTGAGACCTCTCGTGGCTTATCAGGGCTCGAAATTAACTTTTTTACTTGGTAGCACTGGTGCTCCCAATTTCAAAATGAAGGAGCACCAGAAAAAAATTAGGAGCACCCACCAAAATCTAAGGAGCACCAATATGTAATCGATTTTTTACATTCATAAAAACAATAATATAACGTGTGGTTTACAAATAACATAAAATGACTAAAGTATAAAAATACATGCCAGAATTTAAAATCCATCCATCCATCTCTTCAAAGAGTTGAGGACCCTCTAGTCTACACTGATTCCGGCCGGTCACATCACCCGTTTTCTTTTTCTTTGTTTTGTGTTTTTCACCTTCATAGCCTATTTAGATCATATAATTAGAATTTCTAATATAAAATAATTTCTATGTAAAACATGGTATTTATAGCTAGCTATGCCTACTCACTATGCCTACCACTTCAGTGCTGGAAAATTACTCTAATGTTATACTTAAGTAAAAGTAGCAATACTGCTGCTATGTAGAAACCAGGTAGAAACACTTACACGTCTGCTATTCTCTCTCCCTCCCTCTCTCTCATTCCCTCTCTCTCTCTCTCTCTCTCTTGCAAGCGCGAGCGCGCACACACACACACACACACACACACACCTCCTTCTCCTACCACTAGCTGGCTAGAGGCTCCGGTCTTTTCTGAATCGCTGCCTTGGCTTGAAATAATGTACTTTCTGACACATAGTGAAGTTGCGAGCCGAGGCGCTCTGGAATGTGAGCGATGCAGCGCTCAACGTTGTCCCGTACCGTTGTGTCAAAGAGTAGTTAACTACACACGTTGGTTTGTTAGCATCAAGTGCTAGTGCAGCTAGCAGACAGGAGTCTGCAGTGGAGTTGGATGTCAGAGAGCGGCTCAGAGAGAGCGCCCGTTTTTCGACAATTGATCGTTGTAGCCAGGCGCACCACAGTAATTATTTGTAGTGGCACTGGCGCTCCCAAATATATTTTTAGGTCGCAAAGGTTAAAATTCAGGCGCATTTGCGACCAAAATGGTCGCTATTTCGAGCCCTGCTTATTGCTTAAATATTGTATTGTGTTGTTGTTAGTGGGGCACGGTGGCACAGTTTGTAGTGCTGTCGCCTCACAGCTAGAAGGTCCTGAGTTCGATTCCCGCTCGGGACGCTGTGGTTGCTGGCGGCGCCTTTCTGTGTGGAGTTTGCATGTTCTCCCCGTGTCCCCTAGGGTAGGTACCCTCACAAAAAACATGCAGTAATCCTGGTCACTAAACTGCCTTCCCCTGGCCAGCCGGGGCGCCTGATGGAGGGGAAAGGAACTGGTTGGAATAACGTGTTCCTTCCACGCGCTACGTCCAACCAGGGAAACTCCCCCCTGTCGGGTGTAAAAGAGCAACTTGGACACTCAGGCATGAAGGAAGCATGAGTTCAAGTCCATTGCTCTCCCCTTGTCCCCCATATATGGGGACTAGGTTGCTCTCCCCTTGTCCCCCATATATGGGGACTAGGTTGGTCTCCCCTTGTCCCCCATATATGGGGACTAGGTTGGTCTCCCCTTGTCCCCCATATATGGGGACTAGGTTGGTCTCCCCTTGTCCCCCATATATGGGGACTAGGTTGGTCTCCCCTTGTCCCCCATATATGGGGACTAGGTTGGTCTCCCCTTGTCCCCCATATATGGGGACTAGGTTGCTCTCCCCTTGTCCCCCATATATGGGGACTAGGTTGGTCTCCCCTTGTCCCCCATATATGGGGACTAGGTTGGTCTCCCCTTGTCCCCCATATATGGGGACTAGGTTGCTCTCCCCATGTCCCCCATATATGGGGACTAGGTTGGTGGAGGGTGTGTAGAGCCCAGGATCACATTAGATAATTGACACAGGGGTGAAAAATGGGTTACAAAATCGTGGGATAAAATGTTTAAAAAAAAAATTGTATTGTTCTGTCCAGCTGGGCTCCACGGCCATCTTTATAAACATGCATCTTGTATTGTTCTGTCCAGCTGGGCTCCACGGCCATCGGCATCCAGACGGCAGAGGGCGTGTGTCTGGCCGTAGAGAAGAGGATCACGTCTCCTCTGATGGAGCCCAGCAGCATCGAGAAGATCGTGGAGATCGACTCGCACATCGGTGAGTTGGCCCGGATAATACTTTCCAAACGCCTAAAACGAGTTGACCCGTTCTGACCTGAGATCAGATTCTAAAATGGTCTTCTAAATCCTGACAGTTTTCATTCTGACCTGAGATCAGATTCTAAAATTGTTCTCCTAAATCCTGACAGTTTTCTAAAAAAGCTGTGTTTCTATGTCAGTCGTTCTTTGATTTTTCAAAAACAGCAGACCTACAAGCTCTTAGCGCGCCACTCGGTGGCGCGCTAAGAGCTTGTAGATCTGCTATTTTTCAATAGCTAAAGCATAACATAATGCTAACACCAAAAGAAAATGGGTTAAGTGTGAACTACCATGTGCTCTTTGTAGCGCTGCCAAGAATTGGCCAAAAATGATATTCGAATATTCCTTTTAAAACACCACATGTATTCTAATTATTTGAATATGAATATGATATGAATATTTGCAGCCTAATATGCTGTAAAACCTTCTCGTTCTTTATCTATATATGGTCCTGCTGAGAAATGCGCTCTCTTGAGTCTTGCGAGATCAAATGAATGATTCATAATTAATCTTAATAGCCACATTCTTTGCGTAATGTTTTAGTTTACGTGGCACAGAGTCTCGCCAGAACTCACACGGCAATTTTTGTTATTTTTTTTCTTTTGAATCTTTTAACTCAAAGTTAAAATATTCGATTATTCTTTTATCTTTTACAGTGGAATATTCATCCGTTGGCAGCACTAGCTCTTTGTGGTCGCCGAAGAAGGCTTTACAGCTGAAACATTGGTTCTCTGTTCAACACATTTTGCGGGCGGGAACCCCTTTTGGGGTTAGCATTATGTTATGCTTTAGCTATTGAAAAATAGCAGATCTACAAGCTCGACTGACATAGAAACATAGCATTTTCAGAAAACTGTCAGTGTGTAGAAGAACATTTTTTAGAATCTGATCTCAGGTCAACTCTGCGTCCTAAATAAAATATTGGCACTTGGGCAAGTTGGGCTATCGGCGTGTGCGGGCCACGTTCTGGTTTTTCTCAAGAGTATCCTGGTTTAACGGCTCTAAGCTGAGCTCTAAGTTCAAGAGTATCCTGGTTTAACGGCTCTAAGCTGAGCTCTTAAGTTTATAGGTGTTAACTTATTGGTGTTAGTGAATCACCTGCCCATGCAGTCGTCATCAGTCACGTGATGTGACGACTAGGTTTAAAAGGGAGTCGTCACATACACTGCCGATTATCACCTGATGAAGGCCGTTCACGGCCGAAACGTCGTGTTATATTTATGGTGTTTTGAATAAAAAACAGACACCTTGGAGCAAACCTGTGTGCGGACTCTCTTCTCTTCACTCTTAAGTTTACAGCTCAGCCTCTCGATCATGAGGTCAAGCGTTCGATCCCCGGGCACCGCCAGTTTAGCTACGGCTTCGGTGTAGCAAGTCGTGCGGAGCTGCGGAGCGGGAATGGACCCGCACGATCTGGCTTTAAACCTACGACTACTACTACTTACTTAGTTGTAGGCAGGTTCAGCACTCTGTTCGGTAAACAAACGCAAAACTGCATTATGTGAGAAGGTGTCCCATTAACCCATTTTGGGCAGGGAACCCCTTTTGGTGTTAGCATCATGTTATGCTTTAGCTATTGAAAAATAACAGATCTACAAGCTCGTAGCGCTACGAGCTTGTAGGTGTGCTATTTTTTAAAAATCCTTCAAATGTGGCGCAAATCATTGAATATATATTTCAGAGCGAACATTTTTAACTCAAATATTGGCTTCTGGGGGGGGGGGGGGGGGGGGGTCCCTGGTACTACATATTTTGAGATGGGGGGGGGGGGGGTCCGTGGCCCAATAGAGATAATTCTGGGGGTCCTTGACATGAAAAAGTTTGAGCACCACTGACATAGAAACATGGGTTTTTCAGAAACAAATGTAGGATTTAGAAAACATTTCTTTTAGTCAGTCCAAAAATGGGTTAATGTCGTCATAACGTTCCAAACCGTTTCCCCTCCCAGGCTGTGCCATGAGCGGTCTGATCGCTGACGCTAAGACGCTCATCGACAAGGCAAGAGTGGAAACACAGGTACGTTTATGATTCTGACTGAAGGATTGGCAGCACTCAAAGGGCAGACATCAACGTTTAACGGTTAAACGGAAGCTCTGATCATGGGTCACCTTGACCCATGATCAGAGCTTCCGTTGCTCCAGACTGTACGACGGAAGCATTTATATTTTACTCATGATCAGAGCTTCCGTTGCTCCAGACTGTACGACAGAAGCATTTATATTTTACTCGTGATCAGAGCTTCCGTTGCTCCAGACTGTACGACGGAAGCATTTATATTTTACTCGTGATCAGAGCTTCCGTTGCTCCAGACTGTACGACGGAAGCATTTATATTTTACTCATGATCAGAGCTTCCGTTGCTCCAGACTGTACGACGGAAGCATGTGGACTCACCTGGTAACGTGAGACTAGCTACAACCAGACATTTAAACAGTGTTTTTTTCCCTTCACAGAACCACTGGTTCACCTACAACGAGACCATGACGGTAGAGAGTGTGACCCAGGCTGTCTCTAACCTGGCGCTGCAGTTTGGAGAGGAGGACGCCGACCCTGGAGCCATGGTACGCACACACAAACGCACGCAAGCGCACGCACACACACACTCACACACACGCACACACACATCTCTGAGTGCCTTAAGGGAGGGCATTCCACAAGGTTGGGGCAGCAAAGGCAAATGCTCTGTCACCCCATGTTATTAATGCCTATTGTGGGCACGTAAAATGTCCCCGTCTCTAAAAAGCGTGCGTTCTCCTCCTCAGAGTCGGCCCTTCGGTGTAGCGCTGCTGTTTGGAGGACTCGACGAGAAAGGACCCCAGCTGTACGTAGAATCACTAAGCGCACACACACACACACACACACACACACACAGAGAGCATGCTTTCTATCTGTCAAACTGAACAACCAATATGTCCATTTGAAGCTATGATTCCCTGCTTTCACATGACATGATGAAACAACCTCAGGTCCATATTTAACCCGGTCCTGTGCTCCTGCAGGTACCACATGGACCCCTCGGGTCCATATTTAACCCTGTCCTGTGCTCCTGCAGGTACCTCATGGACCCCTCAGGTCCATATTTAACCCTGTCCTGTGCTCCTGCAGGTACCACATGGACCCCTCGGGTCCATATTTAACCCTGTCCTGTGCTCCTGCAGGTACCACATGGACCCCTCGGGTCCATATTTAACCCTGTCCTGTGCTCCTGCAGGTACCACATGGACCCCTCAGGTCCATATTTAACCCTGTCCTGTGCTCCTGCAGGTACCACATGGACCCCTCAGGTCCATATTTAACCCTGTCCTGTGCTCCTGCAGGTACCACATGGACCCCTCAGGTCCATATTTAACCCTGTCCTGTGCTCCTGCAGGTACCACATGGACCCCTCGGGTCCATATTTAACCCTGTCCTGTGCTCCTGCAGGTACCACATGGACCCCTCGGGTCCATATTTAACCCTGTCCTGTGCTCCTGCAGGTACCACATGGACCCCTCAGGTCCATATTTAACCCTGTCCTGTGCTCCTGCAGGTACCACATGGACCCCTCAGGGACCTTCGTCCAGTGTGATGCCCGGGCCATCGGCTCAGCCTCAGAGGGAGCTCAGAGTTCTCTGCAGGAGGTCTACCACAAGGTACGGAACCATGGGACTCTTGTCATTTGAATTCCATATTGGACAGGTCTTCTACGGAAGGAAGGAAGCTGATTGTGCAGCAAATTGAGAGCTTGTAGATCGGCAATCTTTTGGTTATTTTGAGATCAGAGCATTTTAAGTGGTCAAACTTGCACTTCAGAAACCGTCTTACACAAAAGCTTAACTCTCGGATATTTCATAATAAAAGCAAAGCTAAAAGCCCTCAGTCAGTGATTTCTTGAACAGCAGGAAGGATATTGCTAAAACATCATGTTTTGTATTGTGTTCATAGTATTTAGGATTTTTACACTAGGCTCTAGTCACTAGAGCCTAGTGTAAAAATCCCAGCTGAAAATGTCTTTTTTTTTTTACACTAGGGTTAGGGTCTAGTGTAAAAAATAAGACATTTTCAGCTGTGTGAGGTTTTATTTTGCTTTAAAATCAGTCTGTCTCTTATGACTCGCTTTTCTTTCTTTCTCCATTGTTCTGTATTTATTCTCCATTGTTCTGTAAAGCACTTTGAGCTGCCTTTCATGTCATGAAAGGTGCTATACAGATAAAGTTGTATTATTATTATTAAAATATGTTTATATTTCCCTCCACAGTCCATGACACTAAAAGACGCCATCAAGTCGTCTCTCACCATCCTGAAGCAGGTGATGGAGGAGAAGCTGAACGCCACCAACATCGAGGTTTGTCATTTCCATTTCCATTTTAAGACCTCTTTGGATTATTTTTAGATTTTTTTATTTTCATTTTGAGAACTTTAGAGCTGTCTGTGCTCTCTCTCTCTCTCTCTCTCTCTCTCTCTCTCTCTGGCCACCATAGAACTAGGGATGGCCAAAAGGAAAGATTGTATTAACCGGTTACCGCCATGACTTGCCGGCTAATTATCCGTTAAGAAAATAATGTGCTATTTTACCCATTAAAAATAGACAAATACACTTGTTTCTTTCCATAATACAATGCGCACTATTGACCATTAAACATAACAATATTACAACGAGGAAGAAGAG
This sequence comes from Protomyctophum bolini, assembly GCF_963924005.1. Lineage (NCBI taxonomy): Eukaryota > Metazoa > Chordata > Actinopteri > Myctophiformes > Myctophidae > Protomyctophum > Protomyctophum bolini. The sequence goes on along the minus strand of NC_137881.1, from coordinate 1,638,906 downwards.
GAAGAATTACACACATTGTTTTCCATAAGAAATATAGTTTTATTTTAGCAGTGAAACGGGAGGATTAAATACAATCATCTTGCCGACCGCGGGTCACGCGGCCTGCTGTCGATCAGTGCACTGTTGACTAGTGCGTAGGCTAGTCTTCTATATACGCACACATGTATCGCGGACCGGTCAGGTTTTTTTTTCTTTTTTCCCAACAAAAGTAGAAACACATGCATTGCACATTGAGCAGCGCAAGGCCACTTGAGGCAGAACATCAACTCCCAGTGCCATGTAAACATGACGCGCTAAAATGAATAAAAATAATAGAAAAGAATTGAACAAGTTACGGTTTAAGGGTAACGAAAAAATATATTAATCAGTGTGACTGTGAGAGGAAGACGTTCCACATGTATTCTAACCTCTCTCTCTCTCTCCCTCCCTCCAGCTGGCCACCATAGAACCAGGGAAGACGTTCCACATGTACTCCAAAGAGGAGCTGGAGGACGTGATCAAAGACATCTAGAGATGGACCGACGGACGGACGGAGGGACGGGGTCACGTGTTCCTGTGACCTCTGGGGTGGGGGGGGGGGCGGGGTACCAAAATGACCCCAAAGGTCACCCACCACCCTCCCAACGACAACATCGAACACTTCCCCATCCCCATCGGCACTAGAGAGAAAGAGAGGGAGGTTCTTGGATCAGATCTTATGGTTTTCGATTATTTCTAAAAGTTCTGCGATGTCGTGTAGATGTTTCGTAGCTCGGGGGGGTGGTTGAGGGAGGGGAGGGGAGGGCGGGGGGTCTTTTTTCTTACCGATTAATGCCACCATTAAACTGTTATATTCTAAACGTTGACCTGACTCATGGATTCCTTCTGTTCTTTGTAGGAGTTTAGCGGTTTGTTCATGTTCACATTTTGGGGAAGTTCAGTGAATTATGTGCTGAGTTATTTAGGCATCTATTAACGATATACCGTATTGTGTCGAATATAAGAACCACTCTGGTTATAAGACGACCCCTATTTTTCGAAGACTCATTTGTGGGGGAAAAAAACAACATTGAATGTCAAATCTAGTCCCCCGATTATAATACTGAGACGAGAAGAGAACTGCAGAGGACAGACAACCACCCGCAAACTAAATCCTTCTAGGCTCTGTGATCAATCCTTCTAGCTCAGAGAGGTGCCCACACTTTTTTGACTTGAGAGCTACTTTAAAAATTACAAGCTCACCCAAAAAAAATATCCAATTGCTGTAAATAGTTAAACAATGTCCCTGAGTGGGCTTTGCAATAGTGGCGATGGCGTTGCATAGTATTACTAATGCACTTGGAATTGGAAATACAAAAGGGAAAATCTTTAATTGGTAGGGTTTTCTTGCATATAAAACTTTGTAATGCGACTGACGTTTGTGTGATGCAATACTTAAAGTATTGCATTGTGGGTTTGAGCAAATCTTTAGATGTCAATCAAGTCTTGATACAAGTGGCAGATTATCTATTTATTTTTTACATTTAAATAATATATTTTTAGTGCATGCCATGTTGATCTACCTCCTGCACAGCCTTTGTTTGATCCACTGGTAGATCACGATCTATACCTTTGGGGCACCGCTGTTCGAGGTGGTTCTAGGCTCGCTGATGAATCCTTCATAGGAGAATGAAGGAGATGCCAGCCCTCGATACGTGTCTTTTTTTCACATTTTATTTACCTCTGACGAAAGATCCTTGTAAGATAATTGTTGGACGAGATAATTAACATTTAAAGAGAGAATACTTGAATTTGAAGGAGAAAAAAAAAAAGACTTCTCTCTTCTGGGGGAAAAAAAAACAATTGTTTAAAAGAATCTTGAAACATGTTGAACCAACCTATTGTGGCGTCGTGTGAGTTGAGTTAATCGTTAATCATAATATAAGCCTAGCTTATTTCTACAGAGAATCTTAACACACTTTTCTGGTGGGAACCCCTTTTGGTGTCAGCATCATGTTATGCTTTAGCTATTGGAAAATAGCAGATCTACAAGCTCATGAGAGACGACGGTGCGGCTACGTTATTATGGTACAAGATGTAATTAACATACATTAAACCTGTATATAGCCTCAATACGTTAATGCAACAAATGTACAAGAAATAATTATTTGTGTGTGTGTGTGTGTGTGTGTGTGTGTGTGTGTGTGTGTGTGTGTGTGTGTGTGTACACTATAAGGGAATTCTGGACAAAATGTACAACTTATCAAACCAATAGTGTAAAGATAAAACTGTTCTTAGATTCAATCAATCCTCAGTGAAGGTGAAATCCTCTCTTGTCGGGGGGTCCGTGGCGTGTCTTTTCAAATGGGGGGGGTCCGTGGACTCATAAATCGTCGGGTTTGTTTGGGGTTCATTCATTTCTTGACATGAAATAGTTTTTAGAACCAGTGATTTGAAATGTAAACGTTTTGACGCTTGTGTCCCAGTGAACTGTAATTCCCACTCAGGCCACAGGAGGGCAGACTAACACCACGAAACGAGCCCTGGCCTGCACAGCAGGCAGCACCAGCCTGGGTGGAAAGCTCCCTCCTCCTTTAGTTGAAACAGCCAATGAAAATGCAGACTATGTTCTCCTCTCAGACTCAGCCAATCCTGTGCCATGCTGGATGGGCCGTCGTTATGTATGTGCAGCAGGAGAGGGAGACACACAAACACAGAGAGAGAGAGGCAGGAGAGAGAGACACAGAGAGAGAGAGAGAGGCATGGTTTGGTTTGGTGGTAAAACCCTATAAACGTTCCATTAAATGCTGCTGCGGCTCAGACTGAACTGAACGGCTTCTTCGGAGGAGGAAAATAAATATGATATCCGTAAAAACACATCACTGCGTTTTATGGACGATCCTCGGATTGTTCTGTTTCTGTAACAACAACAACAACGCGGCGTTTGTTGTGCCTGAAGAAGAAGAAGGAAGAGAAAAGTTTGAAGCAACCGGTGGAGTTGTTGAGCTCAGATCTCCGGTGGTGTCGGAGTCTGAGGAACCAGCGGGACCTTCAGAGGACGTGGAGGATGTTCTGCTCAGATCTCCGGTGTCGGAGTCTGAGGAACCAGCGGGACCTTCAGAGGACGGGGAGGATGTTCTGCTCAGATCTCCGGTGGTGTCGGTGTCTGAGGAACCAGCGGGACCTTTAGAGGATGGGGAGGATGTTCTGTCCAGGAGGAGAAGTGTTGTCGTAAATCCTCCAGAACCGAACGACGGACAGTTATGCAAATCTTTACTGGACACAGAAGCCACGCTGAGAGACAACACCCACACTGTGAGTTCATGTTGTTCCCTGACGTCCCTTTTAGTGTCTTTTATAATAACTAATATTAGTCTGCAAAACAACGCAATGCACGGTGTTACAATATAAAAACGTTGGTTTTCATTTCAACCCTTTTCACATGTTATTTATTCGGTATAGGAAGGAATAGGTCGATCTATTCTAAGATAGCATCTTAAATAAATGTTGTGAACACGTTTTGATTGAAATGTTTTTTTTAACAGTTTGCAGAATTACAGTAGGCCTACATTTGTTGTGTTGTGACTTTGATTGAAAAGTTTGAATACAACTAGTTCCAATGGCATCTAAATGTAAGGTTTCGATATGGATCAGATCTAGTTTCAAATATGCTTATCTGTGTTGCGAGGATGAGTCTATATGTTATTTTAACAGGCTTAAAATCACATCTACTGTAGCAGGAAAAGAGACAATGAGAACAGAAACACAACTATTAGGAGTAGGACATTTGAACACTGACGCCTGTCAGTCACAATGTGGGACAGACAGGGTCTCAATGTGAACACTGATGTCTGTCAGTCACAATGTGGGACAGACAGGGTCTCAATGTGAACACTGACGCCTGTCAGTCACAATGTGGGACAGACAGGGTCTCAATGTGAACACTGACGCCTGTCAGTCACAATGTGGGACAGACAGGGTCTCAATGTGAACACTGACGCCTGTCAGTCACAATGTGGGACAGACAGGGTCTCAATGTGAACACTGATGCCTGTCAGTCACAATGTGGGACAGACAGGGTCTCAGTGTGAACACTGACGCCTGTCAGTCACAATGTGGGACAGACAGGGTCTCAATGTGAACACTGATGTCTGTCAGTCACAATGTGGGACAGACAGGGTCTCAATGTGAACACTGATGCCTGTCAGTCACAGGGTCTCAATTTGTGTGATGTGAAAGGTATGATTTTCATATCAAGGACCATCATGTATTCTGCATTTGAGCCACGAACCACCATTTGATGACATTTAGCCTCTCAGACCCCAAAACTAAAGACTATTTAGTTGTCGTTGGTTGCTGTATTGATGTGGTACCATAGCAGAGATAACAGTGTATTGATGTGGTACCATAGCAGAACCCCCTCAAGGACCACTGGTGGTCCCCGGTCCCCAGACCAATGGTGGTCCCCGGACCACTGGTTGAAAACCAGTGTTCCAGAGACTACAGCAGTGACCACTCCAAAACCGTTCCACCGAGTGGTCAGTCAGGGTGTTTACAGAGTGCTCCCCTAGTGGTCAGACAGGGTGTTTACAGCGTGTCTCCCCTAGTGGTCAGACAGGGGGTTTACAGAGGGTCCAGTAGAGCTCTACCTAGCCGGTCAGATCTCCGGCCAGAGGAATTCTCTGGAAAAACAAACTGTGGACTAAAAACATTCCAGCACAACTTCCCACCAGGACATGTTCCTCTCTCTCTCTCTCTCTCTCTCTCTCTCTCTCTCTCTCTCTCTCTCTCTCTCTCTCTCTCTCTGTCTCTCTGTCTCAATAGTTCTTTGGTTAGAAAGATGTTTTATGAAGATGTTTCCGGTGACAAAATAATGTAAAGATTCAGGGTGAGGTTAAGATTAGGTTCAGACATTCAGCAGAGACGTGCAGCGTGCAATTTACTCAAAATCGTTCACAGACTTTCCTACTATAGGCTGAGGAATATATCCCACCCTTTTCACACATTGGCCTGTTATAGCGCCACCCGGAGGCCACAACCTGACCTGCCCTGGTGGAGACCTGTGCCTAGTTCTAGTTTAAGTTCTAGTTTAAGTTGAGTGGTTGAGTACTCTGTCCAGACCCCCCCCCCCCAGCCAGACAGGAATGTAGGTCAGCCTCACTGAGCGCATCTAAATACCCCAAGTTACTTAGAACGGTTTGGACAAATCCCTGTGTCCTCTTGGCCCCGTGTGTGTGTGTGTGTGTGTGTGTGTGTGTGTGTGTGTGTGTGGGGTGGTCCTGGCCACCACACAGGCCACATGTTGGAACAAAGTCTTGGTCTTTTAAAGGTACATTTAAAGGTTGATTTTCGGGGACAGATTGGCGTCTGTTACGGTTAAACCAGTTTGTTTTCATATACAGCATCTATTTAGGATACATTTGAGCCACGGAACCACCGTTTGATGACATTTAATTAGCCTCTCGGACCCAAAGTATTTTGTTGTCGTTGGATTAGATTTCGTCCACAGTTCCATGTCGGTACCATCAGGACTCAGTTCCATGTCGGTACCATCAGGACTCAGGTCCATGTTGGTACCATCAGGAGAGAGAACAGTTCCATGTCGGTACCATCAGGAGAGGCAAATGTTGATCGAAATAAACAATTCTTCTACATTCTCTGATTGTGTTGAATTCTAACGGGTCCATTTGGTTCCGTTTTGTCTCCCACTACAGTTCACCTTCAGCGTGCGCAGCATGGGGTCTCTGTCCCTGGCCTGGGTGGGAGACGGATCAGGGGTGAGTGACCTCCGAGAGAGAGAGAGAGAGAGAGAGAGAGAGAGAGAGACACAGAGAACCAGTGGGCTAACGCTGCTCTCTCTCCATACCAGGTGCTGCTGGTCTTAACGACGTTCCAGGTACCGATGGTCATGATGCGCTTCGGACAGTCCCACCTGTACAGGAGGTGAGGGGTTAATACTATAACAGACAGGAGGTGAAGGGTTAAAAGCAGTGTTGTAGAAGTGGGTCTTGAGCTGAGCTTTAAAAAATTCTCCAGAGGCTGCCTGTCGAAGGTACAGTGGGAGTTTGTTAAACTACAGAGGCTGCCTGTCGAAGGTACAGTGGGAGTTTGTTAAACTACAGAGGCTGCCTGTCGAAGGTACAGTGGGAGTTTGTTAAACTACAGAGGCTGCTTCCCCGTATTTTTTAGTTAATAATAATAATAATAATAATACTAGTTCTGTTCTGTCTTGTTGTGTATTATGCAGATGGTGCTGACTGGGCTGTTCACTGTGTAGAGTTCTGAAACCCACGTTTCAGGCCCGCATCGGGCATAAAATCTAGAACTAATTAGTCAGGCCGGGTCAGGCCTCTGCCCACTTTGGACCGTCCGGGCCTTGGTTTTCAGGCCCGTTGAGAACTCTATTCCTAATTAAAAATCTATTCCGCAAGTGTTTCCATAACTCATTTTGGGCATTACTACAGTTTTTTCAATATAACCCTCAAATCCATCCCCTTCAGGCATTAAATAATCTTGAGGTGTTTCCATTCAAGAATTTTAAGCACAAAATGTGCTAAAAAAAAACGGCTTGATGGAAACGCAGTTAGTGAAGACTATGTGTATACATTAACTAGTGTACAGGTGTGTCTGTGTGTCAGTGAAGACTACATTTACAGTAAATGTCTTTCTGTGTCAGTTCAGACTACATTTACAGTAAGTGTCTCTCTGTGTCAGTTCAGACTACATTTACAGTAAGTGTGTCTGTGTGTCAGTAAATACCACATTTACAGTAAGTGTCTCTCTGTGTCAGTTCAGACTATGGGAAGACCTTCCAGGACGTCACTCAGCTGATCAACCACACCTTCGTAACGACGGAGTTTGGCATCGCCGTCAGTCCCGATCACTCTGGGAAGGTCGGTCTACATCTGTTATAATATATCTTCTATATTCACCATCTATAAGTCACCAAACCTCTGGGAAGGTCGGTCTACATCTGTTATATTTATCTTCTATATTCACCATCTATAAGTCACCAAACCTCTGGGAAGGTCGGTCTACATCTGTTATATTTATCTTCTATATTCACCATCTATAAGTCACCAAACCTCTGGGAAGGTCGGTCTACATCTGTTATAATATATCTTCTGTATTCACCATCTATAAGTCACCAAACCTCTGGGAAGGTCGGTCTACATCTGTTATATTATATCTTCTGTATTCACCATCTATAAGTCACCAAACCTCTGGGAAGGTCGGTCTACATCTGTTATATTTATCTTCTATATTCACCATCTATAAGTCACCAAACCTCTTCAGATGACCGTTTGGGGGGGGGGGGGGGAGAGGGAGTTGCCATACTTTCGTGCGAGGCCATGTGAACTCGTAGATCGGCGACTTTCTCAAATGTTGCCTCTTTCTAACGTAATATTTGACAATATGGCTAATTTATTTGGTATTAAAAGGGTCTTAAAAGTCATTAAAATGTCTGTATGTTGGTTTATTCGCTGTTGAGGGAGAAAAACAATGTTGAACATTAAGATAATCATCTGGGGATCCCCCGAAAAATAATGTTTACAAGCAAGCTTGTGTAGGTCTTCTATTTTTGAAAACTCGTGAAAATGTGGCACAAATCTTTTCAGGCCTAAATAGGTTAAAATACACCAACAAAATGCACAAATAGGTGAAAGGCTACACACCTGGTAGGGACGAGTACCGCCAACACAAACAAGCATAAAAATAGGAGACGGACACACACACGCACACAGGCACACACACACACACACACACACACACGCACACACACACACACACGCACACACACACACACACACACGCACACACTCGTAGCTCTGATGCAATAAAAAAACCATCATGAAATAAAACATTTCAGCAGCTGCCTCCTTCCTTCCACACTGTGGTTTTACTGGATTCAACCAATCACGTTGTTGCATCAGAGCTACGAGTGTAAACTTGCACAATACTCGTGTTCTCGTGTACTTTGTTTTTTATCTAGATGCCATAAATAAAATATCGGGAACATCATTTACGTCGTCTAAATCTTAATTGTTGAAGATAAACATCCATCCATCCATCTTCAGCCGCTTATCCGTAGTCGGGTCGCGGGGGCAATTATACTGTGTTGTTCTTATTCCTTCCTTCTCTTCCTTTCAGGTGATCCTGACCTCTGACCTGTCGGAGACCGGAGGATCTCGTCTGTTTCGCTCGCGGGACTTCGGCGTGAGCTTCGAGGCGACCGACCTGACCTTCGACCCCCTGGTGCAGATGACCTACGACCCCGGAGACTGCAACGCGCTGCTCATGCTCAGCCTCACGGTACGTGTAGGTGGACGGATATAAAATAGCAGATCTGCAAGCTCACAACGCGTCACGCTGCGACGCGTTGTGAGCTTGCAGATCTGCTATTTTCAGCGAGTGTAAAATCAGCCATTACGGCGGCATCACGGCCCGCCAAAACACATTTCAGTCGACTAAATCAACTGTAGATCCAGTGGACTGAAATCTCATGATGTTTAGTCGACTAAAACTAGACTAACGCTAAGACATTCCAGGTGACTAAAACGTGACTGAAACTAAATGAAGTTTAATTCCAAAAGACTACGACTATAAAACTAAAATATAAATGTGCTCTCTGCTCTCCAGCTGGACTTGTGGCTGTCGGAGGACTTCGGCGCCACCTGGAGGAAGATCCACCACAGTGTCTGTCTCTTCAGATGGTGAGAGAACATCTTGTTGTGAGCTTGTAGATCTGCTTTTTTTCAGCACGCACGCAAGTGTAAACTTGACTCGTACTGGATCTCTTGTTCCGCTATAGTCCCTTCCTAACATTTGAATATAGTTTCTAATTTGTTGACGAAATTGTCAGTATATTTAGTCTTTAGTTTTTAGTCATCATAGCTTAGTTTTCATTTAGAATCCATTTGGTACCGTCCGACGATTTCTGTTTTAACCCATTTTGGGGCGGGTGTTAGCATTACGTTATGCTTTAGCTATTGAAAAATAGCAGATCTACAAGCTCGTAGCGCGCCACCGAGTGGCGCGCTACGAGCTTGTAGGTCTGCTATTTTTGAAAAATCTCAGAACGACTGACACAGAAACGTGGCCTTTTCAGAAAACTGTCAGGATGTAGAAGACGTTTGTTAGAATCTGATCTCAGGTCAGAATGGTAAACTGTCAGGATGTAGAAGACAATTTTGTTAGAATCTGATCTCAGGTCAGAATGGTAAACTGTCAAGATGTAGAAGACATTTGTTAGAATCTGATCTCAGGTCAGAATGGGTTAATCTCTTTATTGTATTATTATTATAATTTTCTTCAGGGGTCCAAAAAGCAGCATCTACCTGACCTCCCACTCCAACAGCTCCAGCTGCAGTGAGTCAATAATATGCACTTGATTGATTTTAACAGCAAATTTCAGATTTCAGTTTATAATTTTTGGTCATAATAGTCTTTGAAATTTAGTTTACATTTAGTTTTAGTCACCTGGAATGTGTTGGCGTTAGTCTAGTTTTTAGTCGACTAAATATACCATTTTAGTCGACAAAAATCTACAGTTGATTTTTGTCGACTAAAATGTATTTTTGGCGGGCCTTGATTGTAATTGATTCGATTGATTTGACACTTGGTGAAAATGCTGCGACGCGTTCTGAGCTTGTAGATCTGCTATTTTCGGCACGCAACCAAGTGTACAATATGACTCGTGCTGGATCCAGGTGGTCCCTAAGCTGCATGATGGAGAGTTGGTAACCAAATGGACCCTTAACCCATTTTGCCTCCTGGTCTCTAAACTGCCTCCCCCTGGCCAGCCGGGGCGCCTGATGGAGGGGAAAGGAACTGGTTGGAATAACGTGTTCCTTCCATGACGCGCTACGTCCAACCAGGGAAACTCCCCCCTGTCAGGTGTAAAGGAGCAACTTGGACACTCAGGCATGAAGGAAGCATGAGTTCAAAGTCCGTTGCTCTCCCCAGGTTGGCGGAGGGTGTGTAGAGCCCAGGATCACAGTAGATGATTGGCACAGGGGTGAAAAATGGGTTACAAAATCGTGGGATAAAAAATATAATGAAAAAAAAAAGAAAGAGCGTCCTTCAATAGAAGTTATAAGAGAAGATAAAGTAGCTCTCCTAAAAGAATCGGCAGAAGGCGCACACGGTGTGTCACATGTTGTTGTTTTCTTTGTTTGTAAACAGTGTCGTAGTTCCGTCGATCGTTTGATTGTTTGTGTACGTCTCATTGTTGTTTGTTTACATTATAATCCGGGAAGTCATGATTGACCGACAACAGTCACAACAAGGACATCCGTAGTTCCGTTTTTCATTGTGTTTAAGAGAATATTTTTTATGTTTTGTGTTGCAGTTTTTCACGGTGTCCAATGAGGAAAATAAAACTACCTTAAAGATATCAATTGGAGCGTTGTCATATTTCTGCTGGCTAGGAGCCGCTACAATTACCTCACCTGGTTGTTCCAGGTGATAAAGGCCTGTTGGAGTTACGGAGGACCGACGACTATGGGAGGAGTTTCACCACCGTGGCAACTAACGTGTTTTCCTTCGTTCTGGCGGGACGTTTCCTGTTCGCCTCCATCATGACGGGACGGGTAAGTGTGCGTGCGTCCAAGCGTTAGTGTGTTAGTGCGTGTGTGCGTGCGTCCAAGCGTTAGTGCATACGTGCGTGCGTGCGTCCAAGCGTTAGTGTGTTAGTGCGTGTGTGCGTGCATGTGTCTGTGCAACCGTGTATGTCTTTAAAGTTATCAAAAAATGGCAAATTAAACAAATGATTGGGAGGGAAATGTGTTAGGAGTGTCCGTTAGGCGGGGGTTGGCGAAAGGGCCTTTCTGTCTGGAGTTTGCATGTTCTCCCCGTGTCCCCTATAGGGTAGGTATACCCTCACATGTTCTCCCCGTGTCCCCTAGGGTAGGTACCCTCACAGGTTCTCCCCGTGTCCCCTAGGGTATAGTACCCTCACATGTTCTCCCCGTGTCCCCTAGGGTAGGTACCCTCACAAAAACATGCAGTAATCCTGGTCTCTAAACTGCCTCCCCCTGGCCAGCCGGGGCGCCTGATGGAGGGGAAAGGAACTGGTTGGAATAACGTGTTCCTTCCACGCGCTACGTCCAACCAGGGAAACTCCCCCCCGTCAGGTGTAAAGGAGCAACTTGGACACTCAGGCATGAAGGAAGCATGAGTTCAAGTCCGTTGCTCTCCCCTTGTCCCCCATATATGGGGACTAGGTTGGTCTCCCCTTGTCCCCCATATATGGGGACTAGGTTGGTCTCCCCTTGTCCCCCATATATGGGGACTAGGTTGGTGTCCCCCATATATGGGGACTAGGTTGGTGGAGGGTGTGTAGAGCCCAGGATCACAGTAGATGATTGACACAGGGGTGAAAAATGGGTTAAAAAAAGTGTCTGTTAAATGACATTATTTTTAATTGTGGGTGTGTGTGCGCATCGTGTGTGTGTGTGTGTGTGTGTGTGTGTGTGTGTGTGTGTGTGTGTGTGTGTGTGTGTGTGTGTGTGTGTGTGTGTGTGTGTGTGTGTGTGTGTGTGTGTGTGTGTGTGTGTGTGTGTGTGTGTGTGTGTGTGTGTGTGTGTGTGTGTGTGTGTGTGTGTGTGTGTGTGTGTGTGCGCATCGTGCGTGTGTGTGTGTGCGTGTCCATCAGGGCACAGAGCGACAGATCCACGTCTCGCTGAACGGAGGCGGACGGTGGAACGTCGCTCAGCTTCCTGCCGTCGACCACCAGCAGTTCTACAGCATCCTGTCAGCCAATCAGAACATGGTGTTCATGCACGTGGACGACCCCGGAGGTCAGTGAGGTCACGGTGACCCGGGATGAGGTCATCGTTTGGTCATTTTGATTAACCCATTCTGAATGGGAACCCATTTTGGTGTCAGCATCATGTTATGCTTTAGCTATTGAAAAATAGCAGATCTACAAGCTTTTAGCGCGCCACCGAGTGGCGCGCTACGAGCTTGTAGGTCTGCTATTTTTTTTTAAATCGAACAACGACTGACAATTTTAGAATCTGATCTCAGGTCAGAATGGGTTCATCAGACCAGTGTGTGTCCAGTGGAAACCTCGTATGAATCTGATCTCGGGTCAGAATGGGTTAAGAACCGCGACCGTCCGTTGTGTGTGTTTAGGCATGTAGCGACATGTCGTGAATCGATGCTACCCCACTGAGCATTTTCTGGTCTAAAGGTCATTACACACTGGCGAATTGGCGACGCGATATATTCGTGCGAATAATTCGCATTTAAAAATTAAACAATTGAAGTCCATGCAAAGCTTCCACATCAGTGGCGAATGTGCGAAAATGCGACCGTTTTCGCTCTTTATTTGTTCGCTCTGGTGTCGTGTTTTGCAGAGATTCGCAGGCGAACTGCAACAATATTTCGCATTTTCAGATTTTTATGACGTTTCTTTATCCCATTTTTGGACACAGACACAGTCTAATAGCCGGCCATTTGCTCAGTGCAGGCTAATTAGTCCTAAAAATGTCGTGATGATGTCACAGACTCTGGCGTGGGCACCGTCTACGTCTCTGACGACCGCGGCGCCGTGTTCTCCAAGTCTCTGGAGCGCCACCTGTACACCGCCTCGGGGAGTGACACGGACTTCACCAACGTCACCTCGCTGAGGGGCGTCTTCATGACCAGCGTTCTCACCGAGGGTGGGTCCATGTGCACACACACAACACATGCTACATGCTACATGTTATACGCTACATGCTACACGATACACGCTACACAACACATGCTACACGCTACACAACACATGCTACACGCTACACAACACATGCTACACGCTACACACTACACAACACATGCTACACGCTACATGCTACACGCTACATGCTACACGCTACACACTACACGCTACATGCTACACGCATCAGCCATCAACGTTGTTAATAGGGATGTCAGTAACGGTTCATTTCCCAGCTCCCTATTAACAACGTTAAAGGTGGAGTGCCGTGATTTTATTTAAGGTTTTCTGTGGTGTGTGTGTGTGTGTGTGTGTGTGTGTGTGTGTGTGTGTGTGTGTGTGTGTGTGTGTGTGTGTGTGTGTGTGTGTGTGTGTGTGTGTGTGTGTGTGTGTGTGTGTGTGTGTGTGTGTGTGTGTGTGTGTGTGTGTGTGTGTGTGTGTGTGTGTGTGTGTGTGTGTGTGTGTGTGTGTGTGCGCGCGTGCGCAGAGCGCACAGTGCAGACGGTGGTGACCTTCGACCAGGGCGGGAGGTGGCAGCCTCTAAACAGACCCCAGAACAGCTTCTGTGACACCGAGACCTCCACCAACAGACCCGACAGAGTGAGTGGCGCACGCACACACACACACACACAGACACACAGACACACACACAACAGAGTGAGTGGCGCAGGCATGCACGCACGCACACTCACACACACACGCGCGCACACACACGCACGCACGCACGCGCACACACACGCACGCGCACGCACACAGACACAGACACACACACACACAGACACACACACACACACACAGACACACACACAACAGAGTGATATTCTAGCATGTTAGGGAGGGGTCAAACTAGTTTTTTTTTTAATGATTCTGAATCCATTGCAAAGCTTTTTTTTCCCGCAACACTCCTTGTTAGAAAAGTATTATATATACCTGGCAATCAATGTGTTTTTAATACTCGTAATACTTTTACTTGTTTGGAATGCATTTTCTCAGATGGATAGATCCAGATCTTGATTCAAACGTCCACAGGCAAATCAATATATATACCAGTAAGACGCGCAAACGCGGGAAGCGAACGCAGCTCGTACATATTTGGGTTTTGGACGTATAGCTGCTTTGGGGACTCCTTATATGGTTATGGCTGAGTCATGGTGACACAAATCACTCAGCTCCATATATGGGCACAAAAGCGGGACAGACAGACAGACAGACAGACAGACAGACAGACATGATCTGCTAGGTCTCATAGTAAGTGCTCACTGGGTTCGAAATTATTTCACACTGAACTCAAATATTTGCTTCATGGGGGGGGGGTCCCTGGAACAACATATTTTCAGATGGGGGTCGGCGGCCAATTACAGAAGATAATGTTTGGGGTCCTTGACATGAAATAGTTTGCAAACCACTTTTATAGATTTTTTTTTGTAGGTCTTAATCGTGGGCTAATGGCCAGAATTAGTGGTCTACACATCCACGCCCCCTAATGGTCAGTGTGTGTCGTTGCAGTGTCGCCCCCTAATGGTCAGTGTGTGTCGTTGCAGTGTGCGCTCCACATCCACGCCTCCTACAGTACCTCCATGAAGATGAACGTTCCTATGCTGCCTCTGACCGTCCCCAACGCCGTGGGACTGATACTGGCTCACGGTACACACACACACACACACACACACACACACACACACACACACAAGCACGCACGCGCAGCCAAATATCGCGGTATTTCGGAGCCAGAAACGACACCTGCTGCTGTTTAGATCCTCAGATGAAATTATATACTGTGCACAGTATATAATATAATTAGGAAAAAAAACCTGTGATTTGTCTTCTGTTATTTTCCAGAAGTGATGACTTTACAAAAGGTCTCAATAGTTCATAAATAGTGTTTGTTATGAGCTGCTCCAGTCCGCTCCATCCACTGCCATGTATTCATTGAGCCGGTCCAGTCCGCTCCATCCACTGCCATGTATTCATTGAGCCGCTCCAATCCGCTCCATCCACTGCCATGTATTCATTGAGCCGGTCCAGTCCGCTCCATCCACTGCCATGTATTCATTGAGCCGGTCCAGTCCGCTCCATCCACTGCCATGTATTCATTGAGCCGGTCCAGTCCGCTCCATCCACTGCCATGTATTCATTGAGCCGCTCCAATCCGCTCCATCCACTGCCATGTATTCATTGAGCCGCTCCAATCCGCTCCATCCACTGCCATGTATTCATTGAGCCGGTCCAGTCCGCTCCATCCACTGCCATGTATTCATTGAGCCGCTCCAATCCGCTCCATCCACTGCCATGTATTCATTGAGCCGCTCCAATCCGCTCCATCCACTGCCATGTATTCATTGAGCCGCTCCAATCCGCTCCATCCACTGCCATGTATTCATTGAGCCGCTCCAATCCGCTCCATCCACTGCCATGTATTCATTGAGCCGCTCCAATCCGCTCCATCCACTGCCATGTATTCATTGAGCCGCTCCAATCCGCTCCCTGATGTCTCTCTCTCTCTCTCTCTCTCTCCAGGCAGTGTGGGGGACCCAGAGACCGTGCTGTTTCCTGATGTCTCTCTCTCTCTCTCTCTCTCTCTCTCTCTCTCTCTCTCTCTCTCTCTCTCTCTCTCTCTCTCTCCAGGCAGTGTGGGGGACCCAGAGACCGTGCTGTTTCCTGATGTCTCTCTCTCTCTCTCTCTCTCTCTCTCTCTCTCTCCAGGCAGTGTGGGCGACCCAGAGACCGTGCTGTTTCCTGATGTCTCTCTCTCTCTCTCTCTCTCTCTCTCTCTCTCTCTCTCTCTCTCTCTCTCTCTCTCTCTCTCTCTCTCTCTCCAGGCAGTGTGGGCGACCCAGAGACCGTGCTGTTTCCTGATGTCTCTCTCTCTCTCTCTCTCTCCAGGCAGTGTGGGGGACCCAGAGACCGTGCTGTTTCCTGATGTCTCTCTCTCTCTCTCTCTCTCTCTCTCTCTCTCTCACCAGGCAGTGTGGGCGACCCAGAGACCGTGCTGTTTCCTGATGTCTCTCTCTCTCTCTCTCTCTCTCTCCAGGCAGTGTGGGGGACCCAGAGACCGTGCTGTTTCCTGATGTCTCTCTCTCTCTCTCTCTCTCTCCAGGCAGTGTGGGCGACCCAGAGACCGTGCTGTTTCCTGATGTCTCTCTCTCTCTCTCTCTCTCTCTCTCTCTCTCTCTCTCTCCAGGCAGTGTGGGGGACCCAGAGACCGTGCTGTTTCCTGATGTCTCTCTCTCTCTCTCTCTCTCTCTCTCTCTCTCTCTCTCTCTCTCACTCTCTCCAGGCAGTGTGGGCGACCCAGAGACCGTGCTGTTTCCAGACGTGTACGTGTCAGACGACGGCGGCTACAGCTGGCTGCGGTCGCTGAAAGGCCCTCACCACTATGCCATCCTGGACTCTGGGGCGCTCCTAGTGGCCGTGGAGCATAGCACCGCGCCGCTGCACCACATCAAGTGAGTTTACGCATCCACAGACGGACGGGGGTCAGTGACCTCTGACCCCTGTGACCTCTAGGTTCTCCACAGAGGGGGGGTTCAGTGACCTCTGACCTCTCTGTGACCTCTAGGTTCTCCACGGACGGGGTTCAGTGACCTCTGACCTCTCTGTGACCTCTGACCCCTCTGTGACCTCTAGGTTCTCCACAGACGGGGGGGGGGGGGTCAGTGACCGCTAACCCCTGTGACCTCTGACCTCTCTGTGACGTCTAGGTTCTCCACGGACGGGGGTCAGTGCTGGGGGGTGTATAACTTCAGCGCGGAGCCCCTCCTCCTCAGCGGGATGGACCAGGAGGCGGGGTCTCGCTCCACCACCGTCAGCCTATGGGGATACAGACAGGACTTCACCATGTGGGTGGTGGTCACGGTGGACTTCCACTCGCTGCTGCCGCACCACTGTGAGTGTGTGAGTGTGGGGGGGGGGTGTGTGTGTGTGTGTGTGTGCGTGTGTGTCCATTTGGTTTCGCTCAGAGGGGCGGCCCGGTTCCGGCGAGCCGCCCCGCGTCTGAAACGGTTGAGAAATGACAGAGTTAGGGGTTTCCCCAATTTTCTGCAACGTGGCGTTGCAGGGCAGTTGGCAGATTAAAAAAAAACACAACTTGCGGGGAGCTTAACCCATTTAAAAAATATATTCTAAATCCTCCTTCAAAAATAGCAGACCTACAAGCTCGTAGCGCGAGTGGCGAGCTACGAGCTTGTTGATCTGCTATTTTTCAATAGCTAAATTATAACATAATGTTTAAAACACCAAAAGGGGTTCCCGCCCCAAAATGGGTTAAGCTCTTTTTATCTGCTGATCTATGTATGCTTAACTTCCCCACATTGTGCAAATCACTGGCAGGCCTACACATCACTGGGGTGAATATGGGATTCATATAAAGACACATTGAAAACCAACTTTGCCCCTACTAGTAGGCATACCATGTTCTGAATTACCAAAAAGAGGACACATGCGCGCGTGCATGTGCACTTGTCAAAAAAGTTTGGCTCCTAAATTTGATCAAATATGCTCTATATTAGTTATGTATTTATTTAAAGCAGTGGCTCTCAAAGGTGTGATCCAGGGACCCTCATGGTTCCTTGAGGGGGCTGATCTACATCCACACGTGAGCTTGTAAATCGGCTAGTTGAACTATTCAAAAATGTTTTTCTTTCAAAATAGGGCCTTAAATATCTTCAGTTGGGGTATCATGGACGTCAGCAAGGGCATGCTGTCACAACGGGTTCCTAACGCCAAATAAAATGTCTTCAGATCTGACCCAAGTCTCCTGAGGAGAAGTCTGAGGCAAGTCCTGGACGTGTTATCACCACCAATGTTCAAGGATGTGTTTACAAAACATTGCAGTGTTTGTTTACAAACATTTGGTGTTTGTTTACAAACATTTCAGTGTTTTGTTTACAAACATTTCAGTGTTTGTTTACAAACATTTGAGATTTGTTTACAAACATTTGAGATTTGTTTACAAACATTTGGGATTTGTTTACAAACATTTGGGATTTGTTTATAAACATTTGGGATTCGTTTATTCGGTACTACCCCCCCGACTGGGGTCGGTACTACCCCCCCGACTGGGGTGGTACTACCCCCCCGACTGGGGGTGGTACTACCCCCCCGACTGGGGGTGGTACTACCCCCCCGACTGGGGGTGGTACTACCCCCCCGACTGGGGTGGTACTACCCCCCCGACTGGGGGTGGTACTACCCCCCCGACTGGGGGTGGTACTACCCCCCCGACTGGGGGTGGTACTACTAGTGAATTAAATTTCCCCATTGACATGAATGGGAAAATGCAAAAAATCACATTCAACTATTTTTTCCTCTGACACTGTAAGCACTAGAGTTACAAAACTTGGAGGAATATTTCCTAATTATCACTAAAATTAATTAAAATTATAATTGTTTAGGTCGGCCTCATGGTGGCGCTATAACAGCCCACTTTACCTTTTGGCTCATAACTCTTCAACCGTAGGTCGTAAAATCAAAATTATTTTTTACCTGGATTCCTTGGGTCATGACGCATCTCCCCATATAGGCCACGCCCATTTGCGTCATGATAGATTTTCCGCCATTTAGAATTTTGTCCAAAACACACTTTTTGCTATACCCACTATAGATTTTGTCAAAATCTCACAGAAATCGGCACACGTGATCTCTGGACCCATCCGATTAAAATACTAACTTCACAATTTTGGTAGTGCGTATCGTTCGGCCGGAATCGTCTTCCAAAGTTTGTAGAAGGGGCCTATATCACAAAAAATGCCATAAATCACAAACGGAATGTCCAATCCATCCAAAATTTGAATCGCATGTCCGGGGTGGTTCGTTCAACCGAGTTCCAAAAGCAATTCCATTTTCATCCATAGGGGGCGCCGCAAACGCGATAAATGTAACCGTTTGTCGGAAAAACATGCATTTTGGGGGTTAAATCCCCTCCGAATTACTTACACACGATCTGAGGTGTGACTTGAAACTGTAACAGGCTGGCAATATCAGTGGGAGGGGTATATATGTAAGCCACTGCGGCAACCACACTCTGCAATTTTTTTAAATTGCGACCTTTCTAGTAATACTTATACTGTTACTACAGTCACTTACTTAACCCATTCTGACCTGAGATCAGATTCTAAAACTGTCTTCTACATCCTGACAGTTTTCTGAAAAAGCCGTGTTTCTACCGTCGGTAGGTAAAACCGTAGGTAGGTAAAAATAGCAGATCTACAAGCTCGTATAGCGCACCAAAAGCCGAAGAACGACTGACTTTTGGTGCGCTATACGAGCTTGTAGATCTGCTATTTTTCAATAGCTAAACTGTAACCAAAGTGGGTTATATATTAGCGCCGCTCACTTCACACGGGTGTGACTTTTTTAACGTACTTTCCCCCCTGCAGGCGGCGAGGGGGACTACGTGCAGTGGCTGGCCCACTCCAGCGGGGGCGCTGCAGGGGACCCCGCCGACGGCTGCGTCCTGGGATACAAGGAGCGCTACCTACGGCTGAGGAAGGACGCCACCTGCTGGAACGGACGGGGCTACGCGCTCAGTACGCAGCCCACCCCCTGTCTCTGCACTGTGGACGACTACCACTGGTACGTCTGTCTGTCTGTCCCCCCGTCTGTCTGTCTGTCTGTCCTCCTGTCTGTCTGTCTGTCTGTCCCACTGTCTGTCTGTCCTCCTGTCTGTCTGTCTGTCTGTCCCACTGTCTGTCTGTCTGTCTGTCTGTCTGTCTGTCTGTCTGTCTGTCTGTCTGTCTGTCTGTCTGTCTGTCTGTCTGTCTGTCCTCCATGTCTGTCCTCCTGTCTGTCTGTCTGTCTGTCCCACTGTCTGTCTGTCCTCCTGTCTGTCTGTCTGTCTGTCTGTCCCCCTGTCTGTCCTCCATGTCTGTCCTCCTGTCTGTCTGTCCCCCTGTCTGTCTGTCCCCCTGTCTGTCCTCCATGTCTGTCCTCCTGTCTGTCTGTCCCCCTGTCTGTCCTCCATGTCTGTCCTCCTGTCTGTCTGTCCTCCTGTCTGTCTGTCTGTCTGTCCCCCTGTCTGTCCCCCTGTCTTAGTGTCGGAAGCATATTTAGGAAAATAGCCCAGCGGTCCATGATGTGTGTGTTTTCTCTCTCTCTCTCTGCAGTGACTTTGGCTTCGAGCGCTCAGAGAACGCCTCAGAGTGTGTGGAGCAGGAGGAGATGAAGGGTGGTCCTCTGGAGCTGTGTCTGGACGGGACCCTGGAGCTGCTCCAGACCAGCGGGTGAGAGTCTGCTTTAGTTCACTCAGCTTCAGGCCAGCGGGTGAGAGTCTGCTTTAGTTCACTCAGCTTCAGGCCAGCGGGTGAGAGTCTGCTTTAGTTCACTCAGCTTCAGGCCAGCGGGTGAGAGTCTGCTTTAGTTCACTCAGCTTCAGGCCAGCGGGTGAGAGTCTGCTTTAGTTCACTCAGCTTCAGGCCAGCGGGTGAGAGTCTGCTTTAGTTCACTCACACACATGTCTCATGTCTATATGGTTGTATGGATGTATGTTATGGTTAAACTCATGTCTGGACACCCTCACGGCCAAGCTACACCAGGCTTTTCTCGCGCGTTTACTCTAAACGCGCAGACCGTGCGTGCGTGCGTGCGTGTGTAAGCCAAATGGCCCGGCTACACCAGATCTGTGGCACGCGGCAGATTTGTGCGGGACCTTCCGGGAGGATATATAGATACGCGCGCATGGGGGCATTGTACGCACGTTTTTTTTTTTTAGAACCGATCCTATTTTTAGAGCACGCGTAGGATGGCCCGCGGTATCCGTGTGTCTGGTGTAGCTGGTATCATTGACATATATTGGTCCTAGCCAAACGCACTGTACGCGCGCAGTAAACGCATACGCACGCACGCGCAAAATTGCCTGGGGTAGCAAGCACATTTGTCTTACTGTAGGCCAGGAGGTGCCCACACTTTTTTTTTACTTGAGAGCTGGTTTCAAAATGACCAGCTCAACAAGATCTACCCACCGGAAACATTACCAGTAAAACGCGGGAAGCGAACGCAGCTCGTACATATTTGGGTTTTTTTAAGATTTATTTTGAAGTAATTTTTTTTTTAAGTTAAGTTTTTAACTTAGCCATAACCATATAAGGAGTCCCCAAAGCAGCTATACGTCCAAATATGGAGTGTCAATCACAAACAAATCACTCAGCTCCATATATGGGCACAAAGGTGGGACACACACACACAGACACACAGACATGATCTGCTAGGTCTCATAGTAAGTGCTCACGGCGTTCGCAATAATACCATTGCTGAAAATGGCTTTGTAATAGCTAGTGCAGCGCTGGCATTACATTTAAGACAAATGCACTTGGAATGAGAAAGGGGAGTAATGGAATAGGTAGAGGTTTTTTTTGTATTTAATTTGTATAAATTAATCTACCGATATTTGTGCTCAGCAACACTCTCGAAAACAAAGTATTGCATTATGGGTTTGAGCTGACGGGCACTTTTTTTTACGTCAGTCAAACAATCAAGTCAACCTAATGCCAAAAATAGTTTTTAGATTTAAATTAAATATTCTTTAGGGGGGGTGTGGGGGGGGGGGGGGGTGGCTGCGTTGCTACTCGCCTATAATATGGCTCTTTGGTCGACTGGTAACGTTCATTTCCTGTGGAATGGGGTACCCGGGTTCGCCTCCCGGGCCGATACTACAATAGCTTATAGTTAACTCGCATAAAAGCATCAAAAGAACCGATCCTCAAGCTCAGAACTCATGGTATGGGTTTGGCTGAATGGACCTCAGAATGGCACCATATGGGCCAGCAGCAGAAGTTCAGAATGGCACCATATGGGCCAGCAGCAGAAGTTCAGAATGGCACCATATGGGCCAGCAGCAGAAGTTCAGAATGGCACCATATGGGCCAGCAGCAGAAGTTCTGCCGGGTTTTCAACTTTCGACTTCATTTTCTCATCTTCGACACATTTTTTTTTGTAACACTTGGTTGTAAACAAAGTGTCTCACAAAAGTAGAAACATTTGCGACGTGACACACCTTTCAAAATATAACTGAGAAAGGTTTTTTATTCAAATCAATTTTAGTCATTTTAGTTTTCCCTTCATTCATACTTGATGAAATGGATTAGTTTGATTGATCTGTTTGTCTCTCTGTTTGTCACCTCGAAGCTACCGGAAGATCCCAGGAGACCGCTGTGAGAACGGCTTCCAGCCCAGCAGGAAGGAGGTCGATGTGGGGAAGACCTGCCAGAGCAGCCCCTTCTATCCAGACCCTCTGGTCAGTTAACCTCTATCCAGACCCTCTGGTCAGTTAACCTCTATCCAGACCCTATGGTCGGTTAACCTCTATCCAGACCCTCTGGTCAGTTAACCTCTATCCAGACCCTCTGGTCAGTTAACCTCTATCCAGACCCTATGGTCAGTTAACCTCTATCCAGACCCTATGGTCAGTTAACCTCTATCCAGACCCTATGGTCAGTTAACCTCTATCCAGACCCTATGGTCGGTTAACCTCTATCCAGACCCTATGGTCAGTTAACCTCTATCCAGACCCTATGGTCAGTTAACCTCTATCCAGACCCTATGGTCAGTTAACCTCTATCCAGACCCTCTGGTCAGTTAACCTCTATCCAGACCCTATGGTCAGTTAACCTCTATCCAGACCCTATGGTCAGTTGACCTCTATCCAGACCCTATGGTCGGTTAACCTCTATCCAGACCCTATGGTCAGTTAACCTCTATCCAGACCCTATGGTCAGTTAACCTCTATACAGACCCTATGGTCAGTTGACCTCTATCCAGACCCTATGGTCAGTTAACCTCTATCCAGACCCTCTGGTCAGTTAACCTCTATCCAGACCCTATGGTCAGTTAACCTCTATCCAGACCCTATGGTCAGTTAACCTCTATCCAGACCCTATGGTCAGTTAACCTCTATCCAGACCCTATGGTCAGTTAACCTCTATCCAGACCCTATGGTCAGTTAACCTCTATCCAGACCCTATGGTCAGTTAACCTCTATACAGACCCTATGGTCAGTTAACCTCTATCCAGACCCTATGGTCAGTTAACCTCTATCCAGACCCTATGGTCAGTTAACCTCTATCCAGACCCTATGGTCAGTTAACCTCTATCCAGACCCTATGGTCAGTTAACCTCTATACAGACCCTATGGTCAGTTAACCTCTATCCAGACCCTATGGTCAGTTGACCTCTATCCAGACCCTATGGTCAGTTAACCTCTATCCAGACCCTATGGTCAGTTAACCTCTATCCAGACCCTATGGTCAGTTAACCTCTATCCAGACCCTCTGGTCAGTTAACCTCTATCCAGACCCTATGGTCAGTTAACCTCTATCCAGACCCTATGGTCAGTTAACCTCTATCCAGACCCTATGGTCAGTTAACCTCTATCCAGACCCTATGGTCAGTTAACCTCTATCCAGACCCTCTGGTCAGTTAACCTCTATCCAGACCCTATGGTCAGTTAACCTCTATCCAGACCCTATGGTCAGTTAACCTCTATCCAGACCCTATGGTCAGTTAACCTCTATCCAGACCCTATGGTCAGTTGACCTCTATCCAGACCCTATGGTCAGTTAACCTCTATCCAGACCCTATGGTCAGTTAACCTAACTTATGTAGAAAAAAAGCTCACTGCTCAGGTCAAATATGCCTATTGATATGCGATTAAAATGTGATTAATTGAGATGAATTAATCACAAAGCCTCCAATTAATTAGATGTTTTTTAATGAAGTCCCAAGTCTCCCAACCCTATTCTTTATTTCCTATTCCTATTCCTATTCCTATATTCAGTATTCGGTTTCGGCCGTTTTTTATATTATTATTTTCTAAAGTAAAGTAAAGTAAAGTAGTTACTTTCATAATTTCATGTAAAGTAAAGTAACAAATTACTTTTTTAGATAAGTAACGATAACTATAATGCCTTACTTTTTAAAAGTAACTTCCCCAACACTGGATATCAATAATTAAAAAGTATTTTGACTCGATCTTCGCCCGGGGTGTCGGGGGGGGGGTTACTGATTGAAACGGCGAAGAACTTTGTCCTGTGCGTCTAACAGACGCACACGTCTGTCCAACAGTAGCATATATCTGTACAATGATATAACTATATGCTTAATATCTACATAAAATGCTATCTATAAGTTACATAAGCCGAGCCTTTGCATTCGCCTGTGAGGTTCTACGTGTCTTAGGGGCTAAGATGGAGTCTGAAGAGGTTGGTTAACGCCTTCTATCCGTCTCTGTGGTCAGTTCACCTAGCTGTTGATTTAGTTTACTTATTATATAGTCTTTTGAATAAAACTCTCTCTCTCTCTCTCTCTCTCTCTCTCTCTCTCTCTCTCTCTCTCTCTCTCTCTCAGACGGAGGGCGGTCCAGCCAACACAGCGGTCATTGTTCTGGCGGTCATAGCGGTCGTCCTGATGAGCGCTGTGGCCAGCGTTCTGCTGATCAAGAGATATGTCTGTGGAGGGAGGTCAGTCCACACACACACACACGCACGCACACACACACACACGCACACGCACACGCACGCACACACTACAAACTCTTGTGTTCAGATTTGTAACTCAGATCAATATTTGTAACTCACACCGAGTCATTTGTATTTGTGTCTCTAAATGTACAACTCGTATATGAACATTTGTCTGACTTCATATTCAGGTGGGTTTTTTCCAATGTAAATATCCTAACAGCAGGGTGGTATTACAATCAGACACTAGAGACTATTTGACATTCAATGTTCTCTTTCCACAAATGAGTCTTGAAAAATGGGGGTCGTGTTGGCAGCAGTACCGCCTGCGTCCTCTAGATGGTGGCATCCCGCCACCAAGTGCTATTCACACTGATGTCTGACAACTCCAGCTATACTAGAGGATATCTGATCTGTCTGTCTGTCTGTCAAGGTTCTAGTACAAGCCTTCTAACGCCTTTATGCATATTTTATATGCATAAATACTTGCTCATGAGCTTGTAGATCTGCTATTTTTGAGGGGCTATATTCGGCTTTTAGTGATTCATTATCATAGGTCACTTTACGTCGTATTATTAGTGTCTGAGCAAACAGGCATAGTTCACTGTCTATTTTATTAGTGTCTGAGCAAACGGGCATAGTGTCACTGTCTATTTTACGCCACGATGAAGAGAACGCCCCTCACGGGTGTGATTTTTGAGTGGTGCAACTATTCCTATAGACAGCTATGTGTGTCCCTGGGACTGTCTGTCTGTCTGTCTCTGTCTGTCTGTCTGTCTGTCTGTCTGTCTGTCTGTCTGTCTGTCTGTCTGTCTGTCTGTCTGTCTGTCTGTCTGTCTGTCTGTCTGTCTGTCTGTCTCTGTCCATGCACGGAAATAGCATTATAGCGTTTGTGTCACTGTTGCACAGCCTAACACACAGACACACACAGGCCAGGGAGGAGGGCTTGTACAGTACAGTACAGTACAGTACAGTACAGTACAGTACAGTACAGTACAGTACAGTACAGTACAGTACAGTGTATTGTCCCCCCAGGTTCCTGGTCCACAGGTACTCTGTCCTGAGGCTACAGTACAGTACAGTACAGTACAGTACAGTACAGTGTATTGTCCCCCCAGGTTCCTGGTCCACAGGTACTCTGTCCTGAGGCTACAGTACAGTACAGTACAGTACAGTACAGTACAGTACAGTACAGTACAGTACAGTACAGTACAGTACAGTACAGTACAGTACAGTACAGTGTATTGTCCCCCCAGGTTCCTGGTCCACAGGTACTCTGTCCTGAGGCTACAGTACAGTACAGTACAGTACAGTACAGTACAGTACAGTACAGTACAGTACAGTACAGTACAGTACAGTACAGTACAGTACAGTACAGTGTATTGTCCCCCCAGGTTCCTGGTCCACAGGTACTCTGTCCTGAGGCAACACGTTGAAGCCAACGGGATAGAAGGCGTGGACGACCTCGACACTCCCTCCATGGAGACGGGAAAGACCACGACGACGCAGTACCACGACGTACCACCGTGGTACCACGACGATTCTGACCAGGTAAAGACTCTGTGGTACCTCCACCATTCTCTGACCAGGTAAAGACTCTGTGGTACCTCCTCCATTCTGACCAGGTAAAGACTCTGTGGTACCTCCTCCATTCTGACCAGGTAAAGACTCTGTGGTACCTCCTCCATTCTGACCAGGTAAAGACTCTGTGGTACCTCCTCCATTCTGACCAGGTAAAGACTCTGTGGTACCTCCACCATTCTGACCAACAGGTAAAGACTCTGTGGTACCTCCTCCATTCTGACCAGGTAAAGACTCTGTGGTACCTCCTCCATTCTGACCAACAGGTAAAGACTCTGTGGTACCTCCACCATTCTGACCAACAGGTAAAGACTCTGTGGTACCTCCTCCATTCTGACCAACAGGTAAAGACTCTGTGGTACCTCCACCATTCTGACCAACAGGTAAAGACTCTGTGGTACCTCCTCCATTCTGACCAGGTAAAGACTCTGTGGTACCTCCACCATTCTGACCAACAGGTAAAGACTCTGTGGTACCTCCTCCATTCTGACCAACAGGTAAAGACTCTGTGGTACCTCCTCCATTCTGACCAGGTAAAGACTCTGTGGTACCTCCTCCATTCTGACCAGGTAAAGACTCTGTGGTACCTCCACCATTCTGACCAACAGGTAAAGACTCTGTGGTACCTCCTCCATTCTGACCAGGTAAAGACTCTGTGGTACCTCCTCCATTCTGACCAGGTAAAGACTCTGTGGTACCTCCACCATTCTGACCAACAGGTAAAGACTCTGTGGTACCTCCACCATTCTGACGAGTTGTAGAGAAATAAACAGATTACTTTTTAATGCTTGATTCTGGTCAAAATGGGTGTAAACGAAGGAGCAAAATGAGGACGATTCTACAAATGTCTTCTAAATCATGACAGTTTTCAGAAAAAACCTCATGTTTCTGTGTGTCAGTGGTTCTCAAACATTCTCATGTTTCATTTGAATCAAAATATGTTGTTCCAGGGACCCCCCCCCAGACCCAGTTATGGTCGCGCTATGAGCTTGTTGATCTGCTATTTTTCAATAGCTAATGTATAGCATAATGCTTAAAACACCTAAAGGGTGAATAATTGGGTTGAATACAGTCTCTGTTTGCGTGTTTTCCCTTGTAGGACCTTTTAGCCTGAGGAGACGATGGTCCACCCATGGTCTCCTGGTCTCCTCTCCAGACGATGGTCCACCCATGGTCTCCTGGTCTCCTCTCCAGACGATGGTCCACCCATGGTCTCCTGGTCTCCTCTCCAGACGATGGTCCACCCATGGTCTCCTGGTCTCCTCTCCAGACGATGGTCCACCCATGGTCTCCTCTCCAGACGATGGTCCACCCATGGTCTCCTCTCCATGCCGTAGCCAGAGCCTCTGAGACCCAACGTTCCCCCCCCAACACCGTGACCTCTGAAGGCTGCTCCAGAAAAGCCCCCCAGACACCAGGGCACAGTCTGGCTGGCCGGGTGGCCGACCAACGTTGACGCCGCTCCTCTCCTACTGGTCAAAGCTGGGAGTGCAAGCAGGAACACGTCACAGGGGAGCCAGCTGCTCGTTAGCTCCAAGGGCCGATTCATGCTCCTATTTTACCGCTGTTTCGGCGCTGTAGTGCCCAAATGATTTCGGCTCGTCAGATATTTTCAGTAGCACCGAAGAGACCCCCCCCCCCCCCCCCCCCCCCCGAACCTCAAATGACGTCACATTCCGAACCGGCTTTTATTCGCCTCTAAAAGAGGAGGATGAATTGGCCCTAACGCATTCGGACACCAACGTGTCCGGTGTCCGAATGCGGAAGTGGCATCGAGGAGATGCGTTAGTAGACGGGGGGGGGGGGGGGGGGGGGGGGGGGGGTGGCTCTTCTGAGTCCTTCAGAGTAAAGCTCTCTTCTGAGTCCTTCAGAGTAAAGCTCTCTTCTGGCTCCTTCAAAGTAAAGCTCTCTTCTGGCTCCTTCAGAGTAACGCCACTGAATAGGGGGTTTGGAAACGGCTCGGTGAAACGACATGTTGTGAGCTTGTAGATCGGCTATTTTGAACTATTTTTAATTGTTTTCTTTTTAACCCATTCTGACCGGGCACCCATTTTGGTGTTAGCATCATGTTATGCTTTAGCTATTGAAAAATAGCAGATCTACAAGCTCATAGCGCGCCACCGAGTGGCGCGCTATGAGCTTGTAGGTCTGCTATTTTTGAAAAAAATCGAAGAACGACTGACATTTTTAGAATCTGATCTCAGGTCAGAATGGGTTAATCAGACCAGTGTGTGTCCAGTGGAAACCTCGTATGAATCTGATCTCAGGTCAGAATGGGTTAAAGGTTTAAAAAAAAAAACGTGAGGCTGTTTTTTTTAACGTTTAACTGCTAGCTATCTCCGCCATGTTGTGTTGTGGCGAAAGAGTCGACTACAACACTGACGTCATCAACTGCTAAAGTCGTTTTCTGATTGGCCAACGTGCGCTGTCAATACATATATATATATATAGATATATGAGTGACAGTCAGTCACTCATATATGATACAGTCTGCTTCTAGTGAAAATGTAACTAATTCAGCAGCAGTAACGATAGCGTTTTCTCTCAGTCAGTTTATTCTTCATATCCATATGAGTGAAACGGCCAGGATGATTTGGTTATTTTTCAAACACAGTTCTTATATGAGGCGATCTAAAATCCCCCCCTATGGGGATTACAATACAAATAACAAAGTACCTGAACCTGTGGATTTGCGCCCTCCACCGATATTGACGTCAGACTTCGGCGCTCTATATGGTTATCAATCATATTCTAGCCTCAAATGAAATGGTGTTCTGTTTAGAACTTTTACAATTAGTGTTATTTCTGTAGTTCCCGAAAGTCATCTGTGAAACGAGGAGACGACTATAAATAAACAGGACGTATTAATTGAAAACTAAATTATTTTACAATACAATTAATTACCAGAGTGTTGCTCAAACTGCATGCCATCGTGTGGTTGGAATGTAAGAGACTTGAACTGTACTTTTTTCTTTTTTTTTTTACCGAAGCACTTTCCTTGTGTAGTTTTTATTTTATTGCGTTGATCTAAAACTATAACAAGCTAAACCTAAACCTTAACCCATTCTGGGCGGGAACCCCTTTTTCGGTGTTTTAAGCATTATGCTATACTTTAGCTATTGAAAAATAGCTAAATCTACAAGCTCGTAGCGCGCCACAGTGGCGCGCTACGAGCTTGTAGGTCTGCGATTTTTTTTAAATCGTGAAAATGCGGCACAAATCTTTGAATATATATTCTTTTTTATTTCAATGTCACCTAAATGGGTTTAGTGTCAGAATTGTAACGTTGACAGTTCACATGTTGCTGTGACCCCCCCCCCCCCTCTTGGTTCCGGTTCAGTTATTTTCCACCGGTCGGTTCCGGTTCAGTTCTTTTCCACCGGTGGAAAAGGGGTCTGACTCATGTTGTCCTGCAGAGGCAATAATAATATTAGCCCAGTGAATAATAATAATAATAATATTAGCCCAGTGAATAATAATAATAATATTAGCCCAGTGAATAATAATAATAATAATATTAGCCCAGTGAATAATAATAATAATATTAGCCCAGTGAATAATAATAATAATAATATTAGCCCAGTGAATAATAATAATAATATTAGCCCAGTGAATAATAATAATAATAATATTAGCCCAGTGAATAATAATAATAATATTAGCCCAGTGAATAATAATAATAATAATATTAGCCCAGTGAATAATAATAATAATAATATTAGCCCAGTGAATAATAATAATAATATTAGCCCAGTGAATAATAATAATAATAATATTAGCCCAGTGAATAATAATAATAATATTAGCCCAGTGAATAATAATAATAATAATATTAGCCCAGTGAATAACAATAATAATATTAGCCCAGTGAATAATAATAATAATATTAGCCCAGTGAATAATAATAATAATATTAGCCCAGTGAATAATAATAATAATATTAGCCCAGTGAATAATAATAATAATATTAGCCCAGTGAATAATAATAATAATATTAGCCCAGTGAATAATAATAATAATAATATTAGCCCAGTGAATAACAATAATAATATTAGCCCAGTGAATAATAATAATATTAGCCCAGTGAATAATAATAATAATATTAGCCCAGTGAATAATAATAATAATATTAGCCCAGTGAATAATAATAATAATATTAGCCCAGTGAATAATAATAATAATATTAGCCCAGTGAATAATAATAATAATAATATTAGCCCAGTGAATAATAATAATAATAATATTAGCCCAGTGAATAATAATAATAATATTAGCCCAGTGAATAATAATAATAATAATATTAGCCCAGTGAATAATAATAATAATATTAGCCCAGTGAATAATAATAATAATATTAGCCCAGTGAATAATAATAATAATAATATTAGCCCAGTGAATAATAATAATAATAATATTAGCCCAGTGAATAATAATAATAATAATATTAGCCCAGTGAATAATAATAATAATATTAGCCCAGTGAATAATAATAATAATATTAGCCCAGTGAATAATAATAATAATATTAGCCCAGTGAATAATAATAATAATAATATTAGCCCAGTGAATAATAATAATAATAATAATATTAGCCCAGTGAATAATAATAATAATAATATTAGCCCAGTGAATAATAATAATAATATTAGCCCAGTGAATAATAATAATAATATTAGCCCAGTGAATAATAATAATAATATTAGCCCAGTGAATAATAATAATAATAATATTAGCCCAGTGAATAATAATAATAATAATAATATTAGCCCAGTGAATAATAATAATAATAATATTAGCCCAGTGAATAATAATAATAATAATATTAGCCCAGTGAATAAGCTATTGAAATAAGCTGGTCATCGAGGACTGTTTGGACGAAGCTTTAATATTTAGATACTGTACAGTGTACAGTCGATGTGTCACTTTCACTTAAAGCGTAAAGTATAAGAACAATCCCGGCTATTTTCACCATATTAACGATTTGTATTTGCACTGTATATCCATAAGAGCTGTGAAAAAAAGGTACATTTTGCATCCAAGTATTAATTGTAAACTCGACAATAAACTTTTATATAATGTAATTTATATACTGAAATACTTGAGTATTAAAGGGGAGAGAGAATTAAGGAGATGAAAGTGAGCAGGGTTAGAGACAGTAGTGGAAAAAGTACTCAAAGGTTTTACTTCCTTGGTAAAAGTATAAATATTGCACTATTTGTTTGAAGGGGGAAAGAGGAGTTCAAACGTTTGAACACGTTCGCCCCTAATAATGACATTCCCAAACTAGGGAAGTCACGCAGAAAGTAGGTTCATATCAAATGCGATGAAATCAGATTAATCTACAAAAACAGTTCATCAGAGTTGTGGACAATATGAATATAAAATAAGTGAATGTAAGGTTACACGTGAACACTAGGGGTCGCCGTCCCCTATAGTTGACGTCCCAAACGAGTGAAGAGAGAGGAATGGTGATAAAGTAGTAGTGAGCAGGAGATTGAAGAGAAACCAACGTAAACGATGAAAAACGTCTGTGTGCGGACAAAGAAACGCCTCTTCACTGCATGGACTGTGCGGTCGATGTAGGCCTATATACACACAAAGTCAAGTGAGTGTAAGCAAGTAAATGTTATTTATAGAGGAACAATAAAAGCAAATCCATGTCAACAATAAAACAACATAGCAAGGAGACAGAAAACGGAAACAATCGGCCACTGGTGAAAATCAATATACAGGACTTTAATGTTTTCAAAGGCCTGTCTGAGAAGGTGGGTCTTTAAATCAATATACAGGACTTTAATGTTACAAAGGCCTGTCGGAAGGATCGCTAGTTCGTATCCCCGGACCGGCACGTTAAAATTACCACCGCTGAAGTGCCCTTGAGCAAGGCATTGAACCCCTACCATGAAATGTTCTATGAGCAGGGCCTGGCTGTAAACAAGTTCTTGAGCTTAGTCCAGTTACCCTGGGTAAACATAGTACCTTTCCTTTCCTTAGTCCAGTTACCCTGGGTAAACATAGTACCTTTCCTTAGTCCAGTTACATGGGTAAACATAGTACCTTTCCTTTCCTTAGTCCAGTTACCCTGGGTAAACATAGTACCTTTCCTTTCCTTTGGATGGGGGGGGGAACCCCTCCTTCCAAAAAAAAAGATCAATTAAGAAAAAAACAATAAAGAAAATGTCAACAAAGAAGAAGAAGAACAAAGCGGCAAAAACACAAAAAGCTCTCGGATGAAAAAAAGTCTCTTCCAGGAAAAACTTTCATGACAATAATCTTTAATAATAATAATAATAATCTTTAACGTAGGACGAAACGACACCGCTCGGAAAACACGACACTGAGAAACAAAGAACGCGACTCAAAAATTAACCTTTTTATCAATAAAAATCTAAAAACCTTCTCC
Organism: Protomyctophum bolini; assembly: GCF_963924005.1. Lineage (NCBI taxonomy): Eukaryota > Metazoa > Chordata > Actinopteri > Myctophiformes > Myctophidae > Protomyctophum > Protomyctophum bolini. The sequence continues at coordinate 1,606,814 of NC_137881.1, read as the reverse complement.
GATTTAATTTTTTTTCCCGTAACAAAAAGGTAATACCTCGTCTCGTACCAACCGGTTTCAATTCATAATTAATTAATATTCACGGGGGGAGGGGGAGGGGGGGGGGGTTCATCATCATCATATTCTGCGGACCTTGTCGGCGACCACGGCCGGGTTCTCCTTGCGGATCTTGGCGGCCGCCTCGGCCTTGTAGTCGTAGGGACAGTCGTGCTGGTCCGAGTAGCGGTGCCGCCCGCAGAACTGGTTCCCGCAGCGGCAGTCGAAGCCCGCCAGGCCCACCTTCTTGCGGCACGAGGCCAGGAAGCAGCGGTTGGTCTTGGGCTTGGCGGGGGGGGGGCCGCCCCCCCCGGGGGGGTCTCTGGAGGAGGAATCGCTGCTGCTGCTGACCGCCGCGGCCGTCGCGAAGGCCGTCGTCGACGTTGTTGTCGTCGTCGCGACGGGCTGAAGGACGGAGGCCGGCACGTCCCTGGAGGAGACCGACGACGACGATGACGAGTCCGACGTGTTCTCCGACGTCTTCGCCGCCACCGCCGGCGTCTCGGCGGCCCGCCGCTGCTCGCCGGCGTCCTCCAGGCCGGCCAGGCTCATCTGGGTCATCTGTTGGGAGAGGGTCGACGCCCCCGGCTCCACGCCACCACCGAGGGCCTTGTTCACCGCCACGGCCTCAGAGGAGGACACGGAGGACACGGACCCTCCTCCTATAGCGCCCCCTAGCGGGGGGCTCACCCGGCCCGTGGTGGTGGAGGTGGTGTTGTTCTTGAGCCTGGACTGGTGCTCCTTGAAGCAGACGGAGCACATGCCGTTGGTGTTGGGCACGCCGAAGAAGCCGCATCCGTTGGAGCACGGCCGCGGGCTGGTGTTCTGCTCGGCGCTCGGAACCGGGCTGGACTGGTTGGTCTTCTGGGCCATGATGATGATGATGAGGATGACGACGAGGATGGATGGCGTCCACCTCCCGCCACGCAGACTGTAGCGGTTCTGTGTCGGGCTGTGTGTGAACTCTGAACTCTGACGTGAATATACCGGGCATATCAGCCGACCGCCGATACCAACGCTGAGCGTAGAAACCTCCGATGCATGAGTCGAGTGGTTTGGGTTATCTGTCGGGAGGGCGGGACCCCGGCGGAATATATAACGACGCGCGTATGACGTCACCGTGATGTCATCATCGTCGTGATTAAAACGGCACCGCTCACTTCCACGCGAGTGTGTTTTTTTTCTTTTTGAGGGCCGTCGTGTGACAAGCCAGAGCAGAGCCGTAGATTATACAGTTACCACAACTACGTTCACTTCTATAGAGCGTCGCAGTCCCTCCCCCTTTCAGAACAACCAGTGGGCCCAGTCCCTCCCCCTTTCAGAACAACGAGTGGGCCCAGTCCCTCCCCCTTTCAGAACAACCAGTGGGCCCAGTCCCTCCCCCTTTCAGAACAACCAGTGGGCCCAGGAAATGGTTCTCCATTCATTTTCCCCATAGGCTTTTCCTAAAGTATTTATTTAAAGGCGGTTACGCCGCGGACAAAGCCAACTCGGATCGTGACAAATCATGACAATGAACACAATGTTTTGGGGCAGATCAAATAATTTAAAAGAAGAAAAAGAACAAAAAATGTGTTATAACACTTTTTACACGTACGTTCAGTGTGTGTAGCCTACTGTACTGACTGACCCCAGGCCAGTGGCAGGTTGACTTCAGTATGTGTACTGACTGACTGACTGACCCCAGGCCAGTGGCAGGTTGACTTCAGTGTGTGTACTGTATGACTGACTGACCCCAGGCCAGTGGCAGGTTGACTTCAGTATGTGTACTGACTGACTGACTGACTGACCCCAGGCCAGTGGCAGGTTGACTTCAGTGTGTGTACTGTACTGACTGACCCCAGGCCAGTGGCAGGTTGACTTCAGTATGTGTACTGACTGACTGACTGACCCCAGGCCAGTGGCAGGTTGACTTCAGTGTGTGTACTGACTGACTGACTGACCCCAGGCCAGTGGCAGGTTGACTTCAGTATGTGTACTGTATGACTGACTGACCCCAGGCCAGTGGCAGGTTGACTTCAGTATGTGTACTGTACTGTACTGACTGACCCCAGGCCAGTGGCAGGTTGACTTCAGTATGTGTACTGTACTGTACTGACTGACCCCAGGCCAGTGGCAGGTTGACTTCAGTGTGTGTACTGACTGACTGACTGACTGACCCCAGGCCAGTGGCAGGTTGACTTCAGTGTGTGTACTGACTGACTGACCCCAGGCCAGTGGCAGGTTGACTTCAGTATGTGTACTGTATGACTGACTGACCCCAGGCCAGTGGCAGGTTGACTTCAGTATGTGGACTGTATGACTGACTGACCCCAGGCCAGTGGCAGGTTGACTTCAGTATGTGTACTGTATGACTGACTGACCCCAGGCCAGTGGCAGGTTGACTTCAGTATGTGTACTGTACTGTACTGACTGACCCCAGGCCAGTGGCAGGTTGACTTCAGTATGTGTACTGTATGACTGACTGACCCCAGGCCAGTGGCAGGTTGACTTCAGTGTGTGTACTGTACTGACTGACTGACTGACCCCAGGCCAGTGGCAGGTTCACTTCAGTATGTGTACTGTACTGTACTGACTGATCCCAGGCCAGTGGCAGGTTGACTTCAGTATGTGTACTGTATGACTGACTGACCCCAGGCCAGTGGCAGGTTGACTTCAGTGTGTGTACTGACTGACTGACTGACCCCAGGCCAGTGGCAGGTTGACTTCAGTGTGTGTACTGTATGACTGACTGACCCCAGGCCAGTGGCAGGTTGACTTCAGTGTGTGTACTGTATGACTGACTGACCCCAGGCCAGTGGCAGGTTGACTTCAGTGTGTGTACTGTACTGACTGCATGCCACCAAAATGTGGAACGCCCTACCAACAGTCATTAAGACATGCAAATCCCTTGAATGCCCTTTTCCCCTCATTGTATGTTTGGTTGTTTTTTTCCCTTTTTACCTCCTCTATGATGATTTCCTGTTTTGACGATATAGACGTGTATTTGTAGTCTCTGAATGTTATGATGAATTGAACAAGGTGGACCCTCTTTGTAAACAAGTGTAATGCTTTAGTGTCGTCCACGTCATGCAGTTAACAGATCTTGTATTGAGTTGTGCTTGAAATGTTGGCCTATATACTGTGATTCTGCAATCTGCTAATAAATCTTTCAATCAATTAAATCAATCCACCCTGTCACTGTACAACCATATCTGACACAAGACCTTATAGACGTATAAGAATATATGTATTGTATGTAATGGTTTCATTCAGTGATAAATTCCGCAATTTCCACAATTTCAACAATTTCCATTTCCGGAATTTCCGGAATTTCCATTTCCGAAATTTCCGCAATTCCACAATTTCCGCGAGGATAACTTTTCTTTTCAAAATTTCAAAAAACATGGGCTATAACCCATAGTTTTTTTCATTTTTTCATTTTTTTCAAATCCTCAAAAATGATGAAAAACGGCGTGCTATAGTATGCCGTACGATATGGGCTATAGCCCACGGTCCAAAATGAGAAACGAGGCTAACTTTTTTTTCAAATTTTCAAAAAACATGGGCTATAACCCATCGTTTAAAAAAAAAAATTCAAATCATCAAAAATGATGAAAAACGGCGTGCTATAGTATGGCGTACGATATGGGCTATAGCCCACGGTCCAAAATGATGAGAAACGAGGATAAGGCTTTATCAGACCAGAATTATATGACAATGCCATTAAAATGCTTACCAGTCGTTTTGGGCGCAAATATCTAATAATTAATGCCCTGCACATGGACAAACTGTTAAATCTGACTCCAGTTAAAAGGGCCATGGCATTTATTTTTCCCTTTTTTATTATTAATTTGTTTTGTTATTATTTTATTATATTATTTTATTATTTTATTATGAAGCCATTTTATTTGGTGTTAGGAACCCGTTGTGACAGCATGCCCTTGCTGACGTTAACATTTTCAAGGCTTCTTTGCTTGTAGACCTGAAACTAGCCGATTTACAAGCTCATGTGTGGATGTAGATCAGCCCCCTCAAGGAACCATGAGGGTCCCTGGATCACACCTTTGAGAGCCACTGCTTTAAATAAATACATAACTAATATAGACCATATTTGATCAAATTTAGGAGCCAAACTTTTTTGACAAGTGCACATGCACACGCGCATGTGTCCTCTTTTTGGTAATTCAGAATATGGTATGCCTACCTTGGAATCCACATGCAACGGCTTCCCAAGCCGTGCATGCCTATTTCCACTATAGGCTGAGGAAGAAATGCCACTTGACAGTTTTCAAATCAGCCTCATGGTGGCGCTACAACAGGCCAAGTTTCCACACACACACACACACACACACCCAAACTAATGTTTTAGAGGCCCACAAATGCGTCCCGGACCCAGTGTTTGGAAACTCACTGCCTGCCCTGCGTCAATATGTCCTCTCCTTCCTTCTTCACCACTATCCTTCCTCCTCCTATTAGCTCAGTTAGCTTAGCATCCTCTCCAGGGAGAGGGAAGGGATGACCTATGTGTCCTCTCCTTCTTTCCATGTCCTCCTTGCTAGCTGAGTTAGCTTAGCATCCCCTCCACTGCACTCCACGGCCCCCAGACAGTCAGTCAGTCAGACAGACATGCAGAAGATGGCGGCGGTGCAGCTGGACTTCCAGGCGTCCTGCGGGGCCTCGGAGCCTTCCAGCCGGCCTGTGCTCATCGTGGGCGGCCAGAGCAACCTGCAGAGCCTGGACTGGAGCCTGGTGAAGGGCAAGCTGCAGCCCGCGGTCAGCAAGGAGGTCAGATATCAATATTAATATTAATGTTAATATGTATTATATCATGACATGGCGTTGTGTGTAAAGGGTGACACGGACACACTGCAGAATGAATGGACAGGGGGATAATAGCATTAGCCTGCTAAAGAGCTGTGTGTGTGTGTGTGTGTGTGTGTGTGTGTGTGTGTGTGTGTGTGCGTGCGCGCGCGAGCGCACGCGTGCCGGTTGTCAAACTTTTCCAACTATGAAAAAAAAAGAGACCCTAGCTATTTTAAGGGTCCATTTGGTTACATGTGCAGCTCTCAGAGTTACAGACCTGCAGGGCAGACGTTTTCATGTCAAGGACCCCCATTTGAAAAGCTATTCCAGGGACTCCCATGATAGAAGATTTCTAGCAGTGATTCTCAACCCGTTTAAGTTCGGGACCCCCCAGTTTGACCTGCATTAGTCTACGGACCCCCATCCATCTCTGGGACCCCCAATTTATATATGGTAAAATCAATGTTGATGCATTTGTACACTCTCAGAGTTACAGACCCACATAAGGGTCCATTTGGTTCCATTTGTACACTCTCAGAGTTACAGATCCACATAATCGTAATTTGTTTTCCAAATTTTCATTTTAGCTGGGGACCCCCCGTGGAGCCCCCCCTCAAGGACCCCTGGGGGTCCCCGGGCCACACTTTGGGAACCACTGCTGTGGGCGATGAAGTGAAGTCCACGTGATTTGTGGTCAAAGTGCTGAAACAGCAGAAACTCTGGTGTGTTTTAGCCTAAATATGTCTACTGCTGCATTATGGAACACACACACACACACGTAGCATAAACACACGTGACTGTCTAGTGTTTTTATGGCCAGACTTCGTGCTGTCTGGGGTAATAATCTTCTTCCAAAGTTCATGGTTCCATCGTTGCTTCCTTGCGAAAAAAATGCCAATTAATTATTGTGTGAACGATGATGATGATGATGATGTCACCAAAGGTGGGGGCGGGAGAAAGAGTTGATGTCTGACTAGTCTCTTTTTTTTAATTTTTTTATCCCATGATTTTGTAACCCATTTTTCACCCCTGTGTCAATCATCTAATGTGATCCTGGGCTCTACACACCCTCCGCCAACCTAGTCCCCATATATGGGGGACAAGGGGAGACCAACCTAGTCCCCCATATATGGGGGACAAGGGGAGACCAACCTAGTCCCCATATATGGGGGACAAGGGGAGACCAACCTAGTCCCCATATATGGGGGACAAGGGGAGAGCAACCTAGTCCCCATATATGGGGGACAAGGGGAGACCAACCTAGTCCCCATATATGGGGGACAAGGGGAGACCAACCTAGTCCCCATATATGGGGGACAAGGGGAGAGCAACGGACTTGAACTCATGCTTCCTTCATGCCTGAGTGTCCAAGTTGCTCCTTTACACCTGACAGGGGGGAGTTTCCCTGGTTGGACGTAGCGCGTGGAAGGAACACGTTATTCCAACCAGTTCCTTTCCCCTCCATCAGGCGCCCCTGACTGGCCAGGGGGAGGCAGTTTAGAGACCAGGATTACTGCATGTTTTTTGTTAGGGTATACCTACCCTAGGGGACACGGGGAGAACATGCTAACTCCACACAGAAAGGCCCTTTCGCCAACCCCGCCTTCGGGTATGGGCACTGATGACGCGGTGCCTGACTAGTCTCAATGGGGTTTGTAATCCATAGGATTATTTTTCTTCTTTTAAACCCAAATAATTAATTGAATTGAACATTCATAAATAAAATCTATGTGAATTATTTTAACGGACAGTTCCGTGATATAAAGGTTTGTCGATGACTGTTTAGGTCTGACCGAGGGCGAACTGATAAAAGTGTTGACTTTGGTATCGTCTTATCTTGTTAATTAATTATACGTAGCTACACACCTGGTGTCACATTTATTAGCCTGTAGAGAGAAAGAAAAAAACCCAAAGGAGGAGAGGGGTGTAAAATCTCTCTCTCTCTCTCTCTCTTTCTCTTTCTCTGTACCTGAACCCTCTCTCTCTCTCTGTGTGTTCTAGGTATGGCAGGCCGCCCTCAGCGGGCTGACCCCCAACCCCACGGACAGCTGTCCTCTGTACCTGAACCCTCTCTCTCTCTCTCTCTCTCTCTCTCTGTGTTCTAGGTATGGCAGGCCGTCCTCAGCGGGCTGACCCCCAACCCCACGGACAGCTGTCCTCTGTACCTGAACCCTCTCTCTCTCTCTCTCTCTCTCTCTCTCTCTCTGTGTGTTCTAGGTATGGCAGGCCGCCCTCAGCGGGCTGACCCCCAACCCCACAGACGGCTGTCCTCTGTACCTGAACCCTCTCTCTCTCTCTCTCTGTGTGTTCTAGGTATGGCAGGCCGCCCTCAGCGGGCTGACCCCCAACCCCACGGACAGCTGTCCTCTGTACCTGAACCACGCCACGGTTGCGGCGCTGCCCGCCCGGGTCAGCCGCCACAACAGCCCCTCCTGTGCCCACTTCGTGTTCCGCCTGGTGAAGAGCTGCCTGCCCGCGGCGGGCGACGCCCGCTGCATCCTGGTCAGTGTCGTCGCCGTCACGGCGTCCCCGCGTGATTTCTAATGATTTGATCGGCCCAAAACATTGTGTTCATTGTCATGATTTGCCACGATCCGAGTTGTCTTTGTCCGCGGCGTAACCGTCTTTAAATAAATACTTTAAGAAATGCCTGTGAGGAAAATAAACGGCGATTTCTTTTCCGGGTCTCTGGAGGGGGCGGGACCGCGACGCTCTATAGAGCAGGGGCCAAATGAGAAACAGAAAATATTTTGGAGGGCCGGGCCAAAAGGCTGAACTTAATTATGCATAATATCAATTTTATTTCTATATAAATAGCAGTAAATGGCATTGTTTTGCAAAGCAATGGTAAACTAAATGTGAAACGTTTGACTCAAATTATAGGCAGAGTGACTATTTTACATCATGATGATGTACAATAAGAGCACCCCTCACTTCACATGGGTGTGATTTTTTTACTTGCAGGCTTGAGACGTTTCCTTTCCCAGTTGAAAACTATGTTTTTGTTTAAGTTGCAAGTCCTGTAAATACTAGCATTTTCTTTTAACAATGAGAACATTAGAGGTAGCTCTCTTAATAGTTCCATTCAACCCATGGTGCGCTGCTTACTATCGAGAGATGAGTGTTAAGTCACAACCATTAAACAACAACGTTCTGAAAACAATAATAAGCCAACCAGTGATGGTATTGTTGAGACTTGGCAGCCTGGCAGGCGCTGTATGTTGACGTGTGCACGTTCGGCGGGTTAAATAAAGCAATGAAGCATAATGGGATTTAACTTGTCCTCCTGCAAGGAAGTTTGGTAATCAAAGCATGCGCCTACCGTGTTGTGGAGCTGCACGCTTCATGGCTATTTGCATTCACCGACGTAGTCAACAATAAATCCAAAAAGCCGACATTTTCGCATTTGAGGGGGGTGAAGGAAGAAAGACAGGTTCTCAATCACACGCAATTCACGTGCACAGTTGACGTGCAGATTACGTGCACTGTGAGAATACATGGGCTTCAAAATAAAAGCAATGCGGTTTTAGTCCACCCATAAGGTAATTAGAAAGTATGTTTTATTTTCGGATTATCAAGTAATCTTTCACGGGCCGGTCAGAGTCAGCCGGCGGGCCGTATTTGGCCCGCGGGCCGTACAATGCCCAGGTCTGGTATAGAGTCTGAAACTCCTCTCCTCTCCTCTCCCCTCCCCTCCCCTCTCCTCTCCTCTCCTCTCCTCTCCTCTCCTCTCCTCTCCAGATGGTGTGTGAGCGCGCCGACGTCTTTGCGTCAGCGTGCGCCATCGCCCGGGCCTTCCCCATCTTCTCTCGCCGCTCGGCGGCCTCGCGAGCCGGCTCCAGCGTGGAGAAGAGGCTGGTGACCGTGGAGTTTGTTCTGGTGGGCCAGGACACCGGGCCCCTCACCCCCAAAGAACTACAGGTAGGGCCCCTCACCCCCAAAGAACTACAGGTAGGGCCCCTCACCCCCAAAGAACTACAGGTAGGGCCCCTCACCCCCAAAGAACTAGAGCAGGGGTGGGCAACTGTCACTTAATGCGGCCTGTGTGTTAATATCATATAGTATTGTATTGATTTCAGCTGTGTCTGCTATTCTTTACCCCTCTGTGTCTGTGTTGATGAACAACAGACATCTCTATTCTTTACCCCTCTGTGTCTGTGTTGATGAACAACAGACATCTATATTCTTTACCCCTCTGTGTCTGTGTTGATGAACAACAGACATCTCTATTCTTTACCCCTCTGTGTCTGTGTTGATAAAACGACAGACATCTCTATTCTTTACCCCTCTGTGTCTGTGTTGATAAACAACAGACATCTCTATTCTTTACCCCTCTGTGTCTGTGTCGATAAACAACAGACATCTCTATTCTTTACCCCTCTGTGTCTGTGTCGATAAACAACAGACATCTCTATTCTTTACCCCTCTGTGTCTGTGTTGTGTGTCAGTGTCTCTCCAACACGGCGGACGGAGTGAGGCTGGCGGCACGCATCGTAGACACGCCCTGCAACGAGATGAACACTGACCACTTCTTAGCTGTGAGTCACACTGTGTGTGTGTGTGTGTGTGTGTGTGTGTGTGTGTGTGTGTGTGTGTGTGTGTGTGTGTGTGTGTGTGTGTGTGTGTGTGTGTGTGTACACAATACACACAAGTTTAGTCGATTATCAGAAACGGACGGCTTTTCCTGGTTTTTACATATTTTACATATCAAATAGATTGTTAGAGATAAGTTTACAATGAGGAAAATATTGGGGTTAAGTTTCGGGCTTGGAATTGGATTAAAACAATTTATTTAATTGGAGTAAAACATAATTAAAACATAGTTTAAACGTAGTTTTGGGGTTGGAATTGGATTAAAACATAATTTATTTAATTGGAGTAAAACATAATTTAATCGTATTTTAAACGTAGTTTTGGGGTTGGAATTGGATTAAAACACAATTTATTTAATTGGAGTAAAACATAATTTAATCGTAGTTTTAACGTAGTTTTGGGGTTGGAATTGTAGTAAAACATAATTTAATCGTAGTTGCGTGTCGGTGTCCTGCATAGACAAATGGCTGATCTGTAAGATCAGCTGATCTGTAAGCTGCGGCATGTTGTGAGCTTGTAGATCTGTTATCTTTCGGCTTCAGGCTTAACGATTTAGAAAAATGGCTAAATGGCATTCATACAATCGTTGTGCTAAACTATTGAAGTTAACCCATTCTGAACGGGAACCCATTTTGGTGTTGGCATGATGTTATGCTTTAGCTATTGAAAAACAGCAGATCTACAAGCTCGTAGCGCGCCACCGAGTGGCGCGCTACGAGCTTGTAGGTCTGCTATTTTTGAAAAACCGAAGAACGACTGACATTTTTAGAATCTGATCTCAGGTCAGAATGGGTTAATCAGACCAGTGTGTGTGTCCAGTGGAAACCTCGTATGAATCTGATCTCAGGTCAGAATGGGTTAACTATATTTTTACATTAACCACCAGGGATCTGTATTAGAGACCCTCCTGTTTTATGATAGCCTCAATGTAACTCAACGTTAGCTCCAGGTCAGGGATGCCAGGTTTTGAAGTGAAACATGGATATTATTACTACCAGTAAGTAGTAGCTCTGTGTCGTTCTATGAGCTTGTAGATCTGCTGTCTCTCAATAGCTAAAGTATAACACGATGCTTAAATGTGTGTTTCCAGGAGATCAAGGCGGTGGGAACGGAACTGGGCATCACTCCAGTGATCGTCCGCGGAGAGGAACTGAAACAGCGAGGGTTTGGAGGTTTGTTTTTGTTTTTTTCTCTCCACTGTGGGGCGGCAGTGGATCAGCGGTAGAGTGGTCAGTTCGATCCTTCTGTGGACTCCACCAGAGTTAAGTGTCTTTGAGCAAGACTCTGAACCCCTGATTAGAGTTCTGGCTGATCAGGCCCTAACTGGGGCCCGATCAGATCTACAAGCTCATAGGCTATGAGCTTGTAGGTCTGCTATTTTTGAAAAATCAAAGAACGACTGACATAGAAACAGCTTTTTCAGAAAACTGTCAGGATGTATATGACATTTTGTAGAATCTGATCTCAGGTCAGAATGGGTTAACACCACCTGTTCCTCTGCCCCCCCCCCCCCCCCCCCCCCCCAGGTATCTACGGTGTGGGCAAGGCAGCGGTCCATCCCCCGGCCCTGGCCGTCCTCAGTCACACACCAGAGGGCGCCACCCAGACCATCGCCTGGGTGGGCAAGGGCATCGTCTACGACACCGGAGGACTCAGCATCAAGGGGAAGGTAGGAAGACTCCATCATGATACCAGCCATAGGGGCACGGTGGCACAGTGGGTAGTGCTGTCAAGGGGAAGGTAGGAAGACTCCATCATGATATACCATCCATGACTTATAGCACGTTATGTAGACGGCACTATGATTGCATTGTCTGTAGTCATAGCACGCCATAGTACATATGTATAGCATTGTATGTAGTCATAGTACATCTGCATAGCATAGTTAGTAGTAGTATAATAGTTTCATTATAGATATTCCACTGATACTTTCTTAGCTTACGCATGTTTCATGATAGATGTTTTTATGTGATGTATTCCCATGCTTTTTTGTTCTTGCTTAATGTAAGTCGCTCTGGATTAAGAGCGTCTAATAAATGCCTAAATTGTAAATTGTAAGGAGGGAGGAAAGGAAGGGAGGGAGGGAGGAGGTAGGGAAGGAAGAGAAAATCCCTCTGGAACTTATTTTAACAAATCTGTTAGGGTAGCAGTGTTTGTTTTTCCACAGCAAAGTTTAATTTCAGTTTTAGTCACCTGGAATGTGTTTGTGTCGACTAAATATCATTTAGATTTTTGGTCGACTAAATCTACAGTTGATTTAGTCGAGCTAAATATATTTTGGCGGGACTCGATGCCGTCGTAACGACTGCTTTTACACTTGCTGAAAATAGCAGATCTACGTCGGTGAGCCTATCTAACTTCAGCCACATCATCCGGGATAACTTCCGGTCCGTCACTAAAAGTGCTCCACTGCTATAAATCGCCGGGCGCTCTGATTTATTAACCCATTCTGACCTGAGATCAGATTCACACGAGGTTTCCACTGGACACACACTGGTCTGGTGAACCCTTTCTGACCTGAGATCAGATTCAAAAAATGTCAGTCGTTCTTCGATTTTTCAAAAATAGCAGACCTACAAGCTCGTAGCGCGCCACTCGGTGGCGCGCTATGAGCTTGTAGATCTGCTATTTTTCAATAGCTAAAGCATAACATGATGCTAACACCAAAACGGGTTCCCGTTCAGAATGGGTTAATGGATTAAAGATAAACCCTGGGGCGATCGCGGTGTTGAAAGAAAGTGTCGGTTGTGTTTCTCCAGACCTCCATGCCGGGGATGAAGAGGGACTGTGGCGGAGCGGCGGCCATTCTGGGAGCTTTCAAAGCCACCATAAAGCAGGTGTGACTAAACTTTAAACCCTTTTCCTCTTGCTTATTTCCTCCTTTTTTTTAAAACATGGTTTAACGGTTTACTTTGACGCATTCAGGACGCACGGGGTCTCCTTTTTTGGTGTTTTAAGCTCCTAGCTGTGAGCTTGTGGATCTGCTATTTTTGTCTCCCAGGGATTCAAGGACAACCTCCACGCCGTGTTCTGTTTGGCGGAGAACGCAGTCGGCCCGACGGCCACGAGACCAGACGACATCCATACCCTGTACTCTGGGAAGTAAGTATACTAAGTACACACTAATACACCCATACCCTGTACTCTGGGAAGTAAGTACACACTAATACACCCATACCCTGTACTCTGGGAAGTAAGTACACGAAGTACACACTAATACACCCATACCCTGTACTCTGGGAAGTAAGTACACTAAGTACACACTAATACATCCATACTCTGTACTCTGGGAAGTAAGTATACCAAGTACACACTAATACACCCATACCCTGTACTCTGGGAAGTAAGTACACACTAATACACCCATACCCTGTACTCTGGGAAGTAAGTATACCAAGTACACACTAATACATCCATACTCTGTACTCTGGGAAGTAAGTACACACTAATACACCCATACCCTGTACTCTGGGAAGTAAGTACACTAAAGTACACACTAATACATCCATACCCTGTACTCTGGGAAGTAAGTACACACTAATACACCCATACCCTGTACTCTGGGAAGTAAGTACACTAAGTACACACTAATACACCCATACTCGTATATGTTTACAGTATATTTCTACAGTGATGTGTCTAAGTGTCCTTGAGCAAGACACTGAAACCCTGATTGCTCCCGATGTGCTGGTTGGTGCCTTGCATGGTTTCCTCCGCCATCGGTGGGTGAATGTGTGTGTGAATGAATGGGTGAATGTAATGCACCATCTATGTAAAGCGCCTTGGATAAAGGCGCTATATATAAATGCACCATTCAGTATATATTTACAGTACGTTTCTTCTCTTCAGGACTGTAGAGATCAACAACACGGACGCAGAGGGCAGGCTGGTGTTGTCGGACGGCGTGGTGTACGCCAACAAGGACCTGAGTGCTGACATCATCCTGGACATGGCAACCCTCACCGGGGCACAGGTGGGTCCCTCGTTAACTCGCTGAACCTCGTTATAAGATGCTGACATCGTCCTGGACATGGCAACCCTCACCGGGGCACAGGTGGGTCCCTCGTTAACTCGCTGAACCTCGTTATAAGATGCTGACATCGTCCTGGACATGGCAACCCTCACCGGGGCACAGGTGGGTCCCTCGTTAACTCGCTGAACCTCCTTATAAGATGCTGACATCGTCCTGGACATGGCAACCCTCACCGGGGCACAGGTGGGTCCCTCGTTAACTCGCTGAACCTCCTTATAAGATGCTGACATCCTCCTGATGTCAACCCAGGACATGGCAACCCCTCACCGGGGTTTCTCGCTCAAATGTTTTCAAAAAACATTTTTGAGAGCAATGTTTAGCTGTAAATGACATTGTGTGTGTGTGTGTGTGTGTGTGTGTGTGTGTGTGTGTGTGTGTGACTGTGTGTGTCTGTGTGTGTGTGTGTGTGTGTGTGTGTTTGTGTGTGTGTGTGTGTGTGTGTGTGTGTGTGTGTGTGTGACGTGTGTGCGTGTGTGTGTGTGTTTACATCATGGCTGTCATGTTGGAAACGGCAGTAAATCAAGTGGGGCGCAGCTGGTGCTCAGAGGGTCTGATTAGGCAGAGGTCTGTTATAATAAATAATAATAAAACTTTATCTGTATAGCACCTTTCATGACATGAAATGCAGCTCAAAGTGCTTTACAGAAAAATGGAGAATAAAAGAAAAGCAAGGCAACAACATTAAAAAACAAGCAGTAATGCAATACAGTGAGGACATGAATAACAAAAAAATAAAAGATCAATTAAAAGCAATGTTGTAGAAGTGGGTCTTGAGCTGAGCTTTAAAAATGTCTACAGAGGCTGCCTGACGAAGGTACAGTGGGAGTTTGTTCCATGCCGACGGCCCGTAGAAGCAAAAAGCTGCTTCCCCATATTTTTTAGTTGCCATTTTTTTTGGCAAAGCGAGCAGGCCAGCAGTGGAAGACCTTAGGGGGCGGTTTGGGACATATTTAGGCAGGCAGTCATGTAGGTAGGAAGGTGCGAGACCATTGAGAGCTTTATAGACCAGTAAAATAATTTTAAAATCAATCCTAAAAACAACCGGAAGCCAGTGCAGTGATGCCAAAACTGGAGTAATATGTTCTCTCATCTTAGTTCTAGTTAAAACTCTGGCTGCTGCATTTTGGACAAGTTGTAATCTGTCAGTCGTTTTCTTAGGCAGTCCTGAAAAAAGTGCATTGCAGTAATCAAGCCGAGAAAAAACAAAGGCGTGGATTAGCGTTTTTGCATCGTCCAAAGACAAATAGGCTCCGATTCGTGCAATATTTCTAAGGTGAAAAAAGGCAATCTTGGTAACATGATTAATGTGTGAATTAAAATTCAATTCAGAATCAATAATAACCCCCAGGTTGTACTGTTACTTTCTACAGTCAGGTTACCAAGTCTGCTTATTATTGATTCTTTCTGCTCACTAGAACCGATTATGAGAACTTCTGTCTTATCCTCATTTAGCTTGAGAAAGTTCTCACTCATCCAACATTTGATGCTAGACAGACAGGTCAACAGCGGGTCTAAAGCACAGGGATCATCTGGAGCCACAGAAAGATAAAGTTGGTTATAAAGCGGTCTGTTATGACTGACCGGTCTGACCTACAAGCTCGTAGGTCTGCTATTTTTTTGAAAAATCGAAGAGCGACTTGACATAAAAGATTTTTTTTTTTGTTTTTAGAATCTGATCTCAGGTCAGAATGGGTTAAAAAAAAAAACCTGTGGGGTTTGTTTCCTCCTCTTCCTCCTGCAGGGCATCTCCACGGGGAGGTTCCACGCCGCCGTGATGACCAACAGCGAGCAGTGGGAGGCGGCCTGCGTGCGCGCCGGGCTGCGCAGCGGAGACATGGCCCACCCGCTGGTCTACTGCCCCGAGCTGCACTACAGCGAGTTCACCTCGGCCGTGGCCGACATGAAGAACTCTGTGGCCGTGAGTTTATCATGTCCATGCTTTATTATTAAGATCATTCTGACCGGGAACCCGTTTTGGTGTCAGCATCATGTTATGCTTTAGCTATTGAAAAATAGCAGATCTACAAGCTCATAGCGCGCCACCGAGTGGCGCGCTACGAGCTTGTAGGTCTGCTATTTTTGGAAAAATCGAAGAACGACTGACATTTTTAGAATCTGATCTCGGGTCAGAATGGGTTAATCAGACCAGTGTGTTGTCCAGTGGAAACCTCGTATGAATCTGATCTCAGGTCAAAATCATCTTCTGCTATGATTGTACAAAAGCATTATTCAACCTGTTCTGTTGTACTGTTCTGCATGTTTCTACACCATACTGTCCATGCCTAACAACAGGAACAAACTTTTCAGTATCACCCGTATATTGCTTCCAAAATCATCGGACTTATCCTACACCCACACTTTCTGATATGAACAATAAGGCCATCACACGACTAGCACTCTCCATATCAAATGACACTGACCATCCTCTGTATCGTTTCTTTAACCTCATGCCATCTGGACAAAGATACAGAACCTTGCCATGGAAAAAGGTCCGTTTCAGTAGGAGTTTTGTCCCCTCAGCCATCGCGGCATTAAACAAACTGCCCCGCCGATAGGATGGTTCTGTACACAGCTTGTGGGGACCTCATGTTTTTCAAAAGAAATAGCAGACCTACAAGCTTGTAGCGCGCCCCCGAGTGGCGCGCTACGAGCTTGTAAGGTCTGCTATTTTTTTTTTGAAAAATCGAAGAACGGCTGACATAGAGAAACATAAGCTTTTTTTCAGAAAACTGGATGTCAGGATGTAGAAGACGTTTTTAGAATCTGATCTGGGGTCAGAACGGGTTGTTAAGACGTGAAGAACTCTTGTGGCCGTGAGTGGGTTCATACTTTATCCTCCCTTCTCGGGCCGGGAACCCCTTTTGGTGTTTTACCCCCTCAGGCCGGGAACCCCTTTTTGGGTTCTGTACAGTAAAAAATTATGCTGCTATATAAATATTTGAAGTTTTCTTTCGATTTTTCCTTTATTTATTCCAAGAGATAAAGACGGAGGATATTTCAATGACTGTTCATTAAAACCCCTTTTGGTGTTTTTTAAGCATCATGTTATGCTTTAGCTATTGGAAAAATAGCAGATCTACAAGCTCATAGGAGCTTGTACGTAGGTCTGCTATTTTTGAAAAATCGAAGAACGACTGACATAGCAAACATAGCTTTTTCAGAAAACTGTCAGGATGTAAAAGAACATTTATAGAATCTGATCTCAGGTGTGTGTGTGCGTGTGCGTGTGCGTGTACGTGCGTGTGCGCGTGTGCGTGCGCGTGTGCGTGTGTGTGTGTGTGTGTGTGCATGTGTCTTTCCAGGACCGTGAGAACGCCCAGAGCTCGTGTGCAGGCCTGTTCATCGGCTCCCACCTGGGCTTCGACTGGCCTGGAGTCTGGGTGCACGTGGACATCGCCTCCCCTGTGCACGCTGTGAGTTTACACACACACACACACACACTACTGTGGTGTCTGGGTGCACGTGCAACGTGCACGCTGTGAGTTTACACACACACACTACTGTGGTGTCTGGGTGCACGCGCAACATGCACGCTGTGAGTTTACACACACACACACACACACACTACTGTGGTGTCTGGGAGTCTCACTGTCTCACGACAGGGATTTTGGTTCAACTTGAGACTCTCTGAGTCAACATGGATAGACTGACTGACGTTGTGGTCTCGTCTCCACCAGGGGGGGCCACGGGGCCTTGGGGTTGTATTTGTATTCATTTATCCAGCACAGTATAAAAACAACACAGTGAACTTATAAATATTTTAAAGGGTACATATGAGGGTATACGAGGCCTCTAATGATAATGAAACATTGTACATGTATAGATATAGAATATACAGTATATATAAAACATGATCAAAACAAACAAAACAAAAACGCAACAAGAACATGATTAGATCTTTTTGGTTAGATGTTAGTTCAGAGATGGAGCAACTTTGACGATGGTGAGTGGCCACAGTATTTCCACACTCACTCCAGAGGGGCCACAGTGCATAGTACAGTCGTAGCAAAAGTAGCTGATCTACAAGCTCAAGACGCGTCGCAGTTTTGAGCTTGTAGAATGTAGATCGTCTATTTTTGCTATATTATATTTGAATTGAAGACCTGAATATTTTTTTGCCATTTTTCAATTGGAAGCCTGAAAAGTAACCTTTTTATTATGTTAACTTTATACACCGTTAACATAACTACATTTAGACACAAAAAGACAGGAACATTTTAATACTAGTAGTCATTAAGTACTAGTCATTTAATACATGTCATGAAGTAATTCAAGCGGGTTTGGAATTGTAAACAGCTGAAATCAATACTATATCAGTATTCTGATATTAACACACAGGCCGCATTAAGTGAAGGTGGGGGCCGCATGTGGCCCCTGGGCCGCCAGTCGCCCACCCCTGTGTTAGATGTTCTGTTCTCGTCTCCACCGTGCAGGCCCAGCGGGCCACAGGGTTTGGGGTTGGATGTTCTGACGCTGTGGTCTTGTCTTGTCTCCACCACCAGGGCGAGCGGGCCACAGGCTTCGGCGTGGCTCTCCTCATGGCTCTGTTCGGCCAGGCCTCAGAAGACGCCATGCTGAACCAGGTGTCTCCACTGACCGTCTCCAGGTCCAGCGCCACCTCCTGTTCCTCGGGGGAACACCGCGCGGAGAGGGACTGCAAGAGGAGACGACTGGTGTAGAAAATAAAATCATAAAACGGTCTACTTGTGTTAAGCGATTACTGCCACAACACAGCCCTCACTCTTCTTAACGCAAAGTGCTCCACAATCATGGTCTAATTATACAGCAGTGGTTCTCAAAAAAAAAAGTTTTAATTCCAAGGACCCCCTCCGGGGGGCATACTTAGTTTAGACTAGTCAGTGGTTAGACATGGGTTAAGGTTAGGTTTAGGTGTGCTGCCTCCCGTGGGAGGTTAGGTTTAGGGTGAGGGTTTGAGATAGGTTGTAGTTGTAGGACTAATTGACTGGTCTAACCAATGACTAGTCTAAACCAAAAACTGTCTAAACTAAGTACTGCACCCGCTGATGGAGGGGAAAGGAACTGGTCTCTATACTCTAAACTGCCTCCCCCTGGCCAGCTGAGCCGGGGCGCCTGATGGAGGGGAAAGGAACTGGTTGGAATAACGTGTTCCTTCCACGCGCTACGTCCAACCAGGGAAACTCCCCCCTGTCAGGTGTAAAGGAGCAACTTGGACACTCAGGCATGAAGGAAGCATGAGTTCAAGTCCGTTGCTCTCCCCTTGTCCCCCATATATGGGGACTAGGTTGGCGGAGGGTGTGTAGAGCCCAGGATCACATTAGATAATTGACACAAGGGTGAAAAATGGGTTACAAAATCGTGGGATAAAAATTAATAAAAAAAAATATATATAGACTCCAACATTCTTCCCGTCTCCTAATAATGTTACCGCCCACCTCACGCAGATTAAATAGGGTGACCAGATGTCCCTCTTTGCGTGGGACAGTCCCTCATTTCCAAGACTGTTCAGGCGTCCCACAGATTGAGACCCTGTCTGTCCCACATTGTGACTGATGATGGCAGGCAATTGCATCAGTGTTCAAATGCCCTAATAGTTTAGTCCCCCAATAGTTGGCCTTCTGTTCTAAAGCTCTCTCATTGTCTCTTCCTGCAAGATGTGTTTTTAAGCCTGTTAAAATAGCATACAAATAAAAAAATAAAGCATGATTTTAAAACAAATAGTGAGACACCAGAGGAGTTTATAAATGATAGCCAATAGGCCTATATGCTCGAATATGACATCAAGGCATTTAATAGCAACTCAAGTAGGCCTATAGTATCGCTTGTGTGGGACAAGTGGGATGGGGGGACTTGTCCCACATAAGCAATACTGTCCCTCAAATGAGCAGTTTGGATCTGGTCACCCTCACGCAGACACAGGAAGTAAAGCAAAGTTGGACCCATCTTGCTAATTCTCCTCTTGGCTATCGCCCAAGTATGGGTACCAGGAAACTGCTAGGAAGTTAGGAACAATACTACAAAGGAACACAACGGTGAAGTAAAACCTAATTGGCCGTATACTATACAGGACCTGATGTATCACTACAAAACGTTTGGTTACGAGTCATTTAAAGCCCGGAATTCAAAACGTTCTTGAGTAAAAGTACAAATGTGTTGGTGTCAAAATGTACAGTAAAGTACCACAGTAGAGAGTACTCATTATGCACAATGAACATTCTCACAAGTTTTTCACAAATGTATAAAATGCATACAAATCTTTTGCAAATAAGCTGATCTACAAGCCCACAATAATGTGTTACATTGCAACAGAGTTTGACCCAATTGTAAACTGGCTATTTGCAAATGGCTGAAATGAGATGGTTAGTGTATGTTTTTGTAATACCAATCAGTTAGATAGTAACCAAAGTTTTCAAATGTGACTACATTTGGCTGAGGAACTGCCATTGGATTTTGTTAATTGATTGAATACTTTATTAGGCAACATAAATGCAAACAGCACAATGTACAGTCAGGCATTTCTGTCCAAAAAAGGATTTCACCGAAGAAAGACCTTGCGGCCTTGTTTCCATTCGGGTCCTATCCACTCACACATGACATGAATAATAAGTTAACACAGTAACAGTAATAGTGATATAACAATAATAATTTAAGGCAACATATACATTTCCTCTAAACATGAAATATACAGTATTCGCAGGTTGGGGGCCGAAGGTTAATCGGAAGGGGATTATTCGCACAAAGCGGCTGATGCGATCACCTCCTCCTCTCCCTTTGACTTGCTGACAGGTGAATTTTTAGGCCTGTCTTGAAGGAAGCCAGTGATTTGTTCATGTCATGAAAGCAGCTTCAAATGGAGATATTGCTTGTTCAGTTTGACCCTGCAGTTCTGGATTGGAGATATGGTTACTTTTATAGAGTTTTTATAGAGAGTATATTGTCTTGCAGAGAAACAGCGAGTTGAGCAAACGGGTTTGAAAGGTTCACTTCTGTGGTCTCTAACATTACATCTATAGCTACATGTTTAAGCATTTATTTCATATTTACATGTCTTCTGTGGTCTCTAACATTACACCTATAGCTACATGTTTAAGCATTTATTTCATATTTACATGTCTTCTGTGGACTCTAACATTACACCTATAGCTACATGTTTAAGCATTTATTCCATATTTCCATGTCTTCTGTGGTCTCTAACATTACACCTATAGCTACATGTTTAAGCATTTATTCCATATTTACATGTCTTCTGTGGTCTCTAACATTACACCTATAGCTACATGTGTAAGCATTTATTTCATATTTACATGTCTTCTGTGGTCTCTAACATTACACCTATAGCTACATGTGTAAGCATTTATTTCATATTTACATGTCTTCTGTGGTCTCTAACATTACACCTAGCTACATGTTTAAGCATTTATTCCATATTTACATGTCTTCTGTGGTCTCTAACATTACACCTATAGCTACATGTTTAAGCATTTATTTCATATTTACATGTCTTCTGTGGTCTCTAACATTACACCTAGCTACATGTTTAAGCATTTATTCCATATTTACATGTCTTCTGTGGTCTCTAACATTACACCTATAGCTACATGTTTAAGCATTTATTCCATATTTACATGTCTTCTGTGGTCTCTAACATTACACCTATAGCTACATGTTTAAGCATTTATTTCATATTTACATGTCTTCTGTGGTCTCTAACATTACACCTATAGCTACATGTGTAAGCATTTATTTCATATTTACATGTCTTCTGTGGTCTCTAACATTACACCTAGCTACATGTTTAAGCATTTATTCCATATTTACATGTCTTCTGTGGTCTCTAACATTACACCTATAGCTACATGTTTAAGCATTTATTTCATATTTACATGTCTTCTGTGGTCTCTAACATTACACCTAGCTACATGTTTAAGCATTTATTCCATATTTACATGTCTTCTGTGGTCTCTAACATTACACCTATAGCTACATGTTTAAGCATTTATTCCATATTTACATGTCTTCTGTGGTCTCTAACATTACACCTATAGCTACATGTTTAAGCATTTATTTCATATTTACATGTCTTCTGTGCATGGTCTCTAACATTACACCTATAGCTACATGTTTAAGCATTTATTTCATATTTACATGTCTTCTGTGGACTCTAACATTACACCTATAGCTGCATGTTTAAGCATTTATTTCATATTTACATGTCTTCTGTGGTCTCTAACATTACACCTATAGCTACATGTTTAAGCATTTATTTCATATTTACATGTCTTCTGTGGACTCTAACATTACACCTATAGCTGCATGTTTAAGCATTTATTCCATATTTACATGTCTTCTGTGGTCTCTAACATTACACCTATAGCTACATGTTTAAGCATTTATTTCATATTTACATGTCTTCTGTGGTCTCTAACATTACACCTATAGCTACATGTTTAAGCATTTATTTCATATTTACATGTCTTCTGTGGACTCTAACATTACACCTATAGCTGCATGTTTAAGCATTTATTTCATATTTACATGTCTTCTGTGGTCTCTAACATTACACCTATAGCTACATGTTTACGCATTTATTCCATATTTACATGTCTTCTGTGGTCTCTAACATTACACCTATAGCTACATGTTTAAGCATTTATTTCATATTTACATGTCTTCTGTGGTCTCTAACATTACACCTATAGCTACATGTTTAAGCATTTATTTCATATTTACATGTCTTCTGTGGACTCTAACATTACACCTATAGCTGCATGTTTAAGCATTTATTTCATATTTACATGTCTTCTGTGGTCTCTAACATTACACCTATAGCTACATGTTTACGCATTTATTCCATATTTACATGTCTTCTGTGGTCTCTAACATTACACCTATAGCTACATGTTTAAGCATTTATTTCATATTTACATGTCTTCCGTGCATGGTCTCTAACATTACACCTATAGCTACATGTTTAAGCATTTATTCCATATTTACATGTCTTCTGTGGTCTCTAACATTACACCTATAGCTACATGTTTAAGCATTTATTTCATATTTACATGTCTTCTGTGGTCTCTAACATTACACCTATAGCTACATGTTTAAGCATTTATTCCATATTTACATGTCTTCTGTGGTCTCTAACATTACACCTATAGCTACATGTTTAAGCATTTATTCCATATTTACATGTCTTCTGTTAGCCCTGGTCCAATGCTTACAGCGAGTGTCTCTCCCTGACGCCTTGTGGAAGTACCTTCCACGGCCCACTGGTCATATTTCCACTCCCGTGCGCTGTTTTTTTAATACCAGCAAATAAACAAAACGACGTAACCACTTACCGAAATAAAGCCTGCTAGACCTTGG
The DNA here is from genome assembly GCF_963924005.1 of Protomyctophum bolini. Lineage (NCBI taxonomy): Eukaryota > Metazoa > Chordata > Actinopteri > Myctophiformes > Myctophidae > Protomyctophum > Protomyctophum bolini. The sequence continues at coordinate 1,584,022 of NC_137881.1, read as the reverse complement.
TAAAAGTCTATTCTCGACCCTGGGAAGCGTCTCAGGTCCCCAGTTTCTCTCTAAAATGCACTTTGTGCCATTTTAATAACGCAATGTACCCTGAATTTAAGTGAGGTAACGCTATCCTACACCCGCGAGTCGCCAGTAATGTGATCCTGGCGGTTCGCGAGTGTAGGATAGCGTTACTGTAGTTAAATTCAGGGTACATTGCGTTATTAAAATGGCACAAAGTGCATTTTAGAGAGAAACTGGGGACCTGAGACGCTTCCCAGGGTCGAGAATAGACTTTTACCAAGGTCTAGCAGGCTTTATTTCGGTAAGTGGTTACGTCGTTTTGTTTATTTGCTGGTATTAAAAAAACAGCGCACGGGAGTGGAAATATGACCAGTGGGCCGTGGAAGGTACTTCCACAAGGCGTCAGGGAGAGACACTCGCTGTAAGCATTGGACCAGGGCTAGTCTTCTGTGGTCTCTAACATTACACCTATAGCTACATGTTTAAGCATTTATTTCATATTTACATGTCTTCTGTGGTCTCTAACATTACACCTATAGCTACATGTTTAAGCATTTATTTCATATTTACATGTCTTCTGTGGACTCTAACATTACACCTATAGCTACATGTTTAAGCATTTATTCCATATTTCCATGTCTTCTGTGGTCTCTAACATTACACCTATAGCTACATGTTTAAGCATTTATTCCATATTTACATGTCTTCTGTGGTCTCTAACATTACACCTATAGCTACATGTGTAAGCATTTATTTCATATTTACATGTCTTCTGTGGTCTCTAACATTACACCTATAGCTACATGTGTAAGCATTTATTTCATATTTACATGTCTTCTGTGGTCTCTAACATTACACCTATAGCTACATGTTTAAGCATTTATTTCATATTTACATGTCTTCTGTGGTCTCTAACATTACACCTAGCTACATGTTTAAGCATTTATTCCATATTTACATGTCTTCTGTGGTCTCTAACATTACACCTATAGCTACATGTTTAAGCATTTATTCCATATTTACATGTCTTCTGTGGTCTCTAACATTACACCTATAGCTACATGTTTAAGCATTTATTTCATATTTACATGTCTTCTGTGGTCTCTAACATTACACCTATAGCTACATGTTTAAGCATTTATTTCATATTTACATGTCTTCTGTGCATGGTCTCTAACATTACACCTATAGCTACATGTTTAAGCATTTATTTCATATTTACATGTCTTCTGTGCATGGTCTCTAACATTACACCTATAGCTACATGTTTAAGCATTTATTTCATATTTACATGTCTTCTGTGGTCTCTAACATTACACCTAGCTACATGTTTAAGCATTTATTTCATATTTACATGTCTTCTGTGGACTCTAACATTACACCTATAGCTGCATGTTTAAGCATTTATTCCATATTTACATGTCTTCTGTGGTCTCTAACATTACACCTATAGCTGCATGTTTAAGCATTTATTTCATATTTACATGTCTTCTGTGGTCTCTAACATTACACCTATAGCTACATGTTTAAGCATTTATTTCATATTTACATGTCTTCTGTGGTCTCTAACATTACACCTATAGCTACATGTTTAAGCATTTATTTCATATTTACATGTCTTCTGTGGTCTCTAACATTACACCTATAGCTACATGTTTAAGCATTTATTTCATATTTACATGATTTAATTCATGTAATTGATTTCAGCTCTGACACATGCTCTAGTAGTATATATGTGAAGAGTTTGCCTGTGCTATTAACTCATGAGTTAATAATGTTAATAAAATATTCTCTGGCGAAAAGCTTGAAGTTGCGCGATGGCAGGCAGGCTCTCGGTCAAGTAAAGTAAAAGTACCGAAAATTGGAAATAATCCAGTGAAGTATAGCCTACCTAAAACGTGTACTTAAAGGGCAACTTTAGTTTTTCTCAACCAAGGTTCATGTTTTAGGTTATTAGAGAAAGTACAAGATGAGTTCATTTGCTTTCTTATGTTTTAGCAATTTTTTCATTCGAACATGGGGCTAAATATTTACTATATTCCTACTGGACCCCAGGAAATTACATCTGGTCACAAAAGATCACAGGATCTACTGAATGTAAAGGGGGTACAAACTGACATGTTGAGCAGTATGGCACACAAGACGTCCCAATAGCAGCGATGTTGCACAGAGAACTGTGACCCCTTTGAAAGTAGTTACTTCTTCCCAACATGCATTGCACTGTTTTAGACAAACAGCAGCGTCCAATTAACCTGTACGCTACCAGATCCAAGAAGCTTGCTACACCCCCAGCTGGCAAAGTCAGGTTAGCGTCCAATAGCTTAGCTCTGTTACAGAGCAGGGAGGACTGAGTCAAGAGTAAAGTCACATCCCAGACGGTAAAAGCGGACCTCAAACGTACTGGACCGTCAGAGCGGACCGAAGAAGGAGACGAACTATTTGGGCTTTTCAAGAGAGAGATGTCGGAGGAACAGCTCTACCAGGCAGCCTGCATGCTGAAGCAGCCTGTGGTAAAGTTACACAGAATAAGTAAGTGCATGTTTTCATGTCACTGTACACTTTGATTTCATCTTCAACAGAAAGCACATGTACACAAATGTTGTCGCTACTCGGTGGAGTAACGTAATGCTTCCTCCTAGGAAAAAAGGTGGCTATAAAAACAACTCAAATCTGTAATCATGAGTAACTATCCGCACTAATTAGTATTCATCACCGGTGTCATTTCTCACTTCACTTTGCAGTTAATTGTTCTGTCCCCTGTACCATGTCGATCTGTCCCTGTATTGTATTGTGTTTTGTATGAACGTAATGTTGGGTGCTTGCACATATATGCTTTTGATTGATTGAAATATTTATTAACAGTTTGTAGAATTACAGTACATTTCAAGCACAAACTCAATACAGAGACTGTTAACTGTGAGTGGACGACCCAATTAAGCATTACACTTGTTTACAACAGGGTCCACATTGTTCAATTCATCAAAACATATAGAGACATACAAATGGACACTTCTATGTAGTTAAAGAACAGAACAGGAATTCATCATATATAAGCAAAAAGGGAAAAGATACATATACAGTGAGGGGAAAGGGGGGGGGGGGAGGAATCAGATTTTACAGAGGCCAGTTTCGAATTGCAGCCATCCGTAGGTGCCCTTTGAGAGCGGTTTTGAAGGAGTCAAGGGATTCACATGTCTTAATGACTGTTGGTAGGGCGTTCCACATTTTGGTGGCATAGGAGCGAAAATAATTTAGTCCCTTGTTTGTGCCGAATCTGGGTTGTACATGGTCTGTTGCACTACCTCTGGTGTTGTGGGTGTGGACTTCGTTTACTTCGCACACATGGCATCAACGCATGGTGTGTGCAGGCACACTACACTTTGTCCTTCTTTTTATCATTCATTTTTTTAAGAGCCTGCCCAGGGACTACAGATGAAATTTAGCTTCGGCTAACTCTGGCCCATTCATTTATTTTATTTTAATTAAAAAAAGGCGTTAATGGCATTGTTGGCGCTGTGGGAGTTGATAAAAAATAAGTTAATTAAGTCCTTGGCAGACATTGAGTTCTTAACAATTACAGAGGAAACCTATTGTCCTGTATGTATTGTCCTGAACGTATGCATTGACCTGAGCAGAACTAGTTCCCCTTGTGGATAATAAAGACATCTAATCTAATCTATATATTAGTAGCCCCTAGTTTCCATGCCCTGACAATAGTTGGAAACTACACGTCCACCAGGGGGAGTCCTTGACCAGGCTATGTTCAGCCAAGGGTGAGTATGGCAGTAAGGCCATACTGGCCCTATTCCAAGGTGCTGATAACGGTCGAATCCGCTGAGCAATACATTGTTAAAAACATGAAGAGCTGCCTGTGTGTTATCACTGACATACAGCGAACAGTCTGTGTATTATCACTGACACACAGCGAACAGTCTGTGTGTTATCATTGGAGCACTGACACACAGCGAACAGTCTGTGTGTTATCATTGGAGCACTGACACACAGCGAACAGTCTGTGTGTTATCATTGGAGCACTGACACACAGCGAACAGTCTGTGTATTATCACTGACACACAGCGAACAGTCTGTGTATTATCACTGACACACAGCTAACAGTCTGTGTATTATCATTGAAACACTGACACACAGCGAACAGTCTGTGTATTATCACTGACACACAGCTAACAGTCTGTGTATTATCATTGGAGCACTGACACACAGCGAACAGTCTGTGTATTATCACTGACACACAGCGAACAGTCCAATTCTAACATCAGCGCGTCGGCCACGTCCAACAACGGGATCAACCCCCTCGGTAGCTCCGCATAAGACGGACTCTCCTTTAATACCAACCATGTGTTCATTCGGTTCCTACTTGAACCGGGTTTCAGTTCCCAATAACCAACACGGCTTACATGTTATTTTAAAACGTTTTATTTAGCCTCTGTTTCTCTCTCCTCATTCTCCATCCCAGATGTCTTTCCTGCCCAACTCAAACATCTCTACAGCAGAAAGAGACCTCTCAACCAACACCAGAGAACTCATACAGCTGAGAAGCCCTACGCCTGTGACCAGTGTGGGAGAAGGTTCAGCTGGAGCAGTGCTCTCAAAGATCACCAGAAAGTTCATACAGGAGAGAAGCCCTACCAGTGTGACCAATGTGGGACTAGGTTCAGCCGGAGCGTTAGTCTCAAAGATCACCAGAAAATTCATACAGGGGAGAAGCCCTACGCCTGTGACCAATGTGGGACTAGGTTCAGCGCAAACGGTCCTCTCAAACGTCACCAGAGAATTCATACAGGAGAGAAGCCCTACGCCTGTGACCAATGTGGGACTAGGTTCAGCCGGAGCGGTTATCTCAAAAGTCACCAGAGAATTCATACAGGGGAGAAGCCCTACGCCTGTGACCAGTGTGGGACTAGGTTCAGCCAGAGCGGTGATCTCAAACGACACCAGAAAATTCATACAGGGGAGAAGCCCTACGCCTGTGACCAATGTGGGAGTAGGTTCAGCGCAAACGGTTCTCTCAAACGTCACCAGCGAATTCATACAGGGGAGAAGCCCTACGCCTGTGACCAATGTGGGACTAGGTTCAGCCACAGCAGTCATCTCAAAAGTCACCAGAGAATTCATACAGGAGAGAAGCCCTACGCCTGTGACCAGTGTGGGACTAGGTTCACCAAGAGCAGTAATCTCAAACTTCACCAGAGAATTCATACAGGAGAGAAGCCCTATGCCTGTGACCAATGTGGGACTAGGTTCAGCCAGAGCGGTGCTCTCAAACGACACCAGAAAATTCATACTGGAGAGAAGCCCTACCAGTGTGACCAGTGTGGGACTAGGTTCAGCCGGAGCAGTCATCTCAAAGGTCACCAGAGAATTCATACAGGAGAGAAGCCCTACGCCTGTGACCAGTGTGGGACTAGGTTCAGCCGGAGCGGTTATCTCAAAAGTCACCAGAGAATTCATACAGGGGAGAAGCCCTACGCCTGTGACCAGTGTGGGACTAGGTTCAGCCACAGCAGTCATCTCAAAAGTCACCAGAGAATTCATACAGGAGAGAAGCCCTACGCCTGTGACCAGTGTGGGACTAGGTTCAGCCAGAGCAGTCATCTCAAACGTCATAAGACCAGCTACCACTGACAGACACACACTTACCGATACAACATGCGCATGTGCACACACACACACACACACACACACACACACACACACACACACACACACACACACACATTCTCCCCTCAATACATCTTCCCCCTAAAGAAGATCTCTTGGAATTTCTTGAAATTATTTCATTTTTGTTAATGGTTATTATTACAGCTGTTTATGCTTGTTCTGTAAAACTGACCTACGTCAGATTAGTATTTTATTCATTGTTTTCTTGTTTCTACTTAACTTGTGTGCTTTATTTTGTTATATAGTTTGACGTTGTGGGATTATTTGTGTGAGAGCCAATAAATCCACCAGTGAGAAAGAACTACCATGCCTCGTTCTTAGCTGAAGGAGAGACAGTGAATACAGCTCTGGTTTCATTCTTAGCTGAAGGAGAGACAGTGAATACAGCTCTGGTTTCATTCTTAGCTGAAGGAGAGACAGTGAATACAGCTCTGGTTTCATTCTTAGCTGAAGGAGAGACAGTGAATACAGCTCTGGTTTCATTCTTAGCTGAAGGAGAGACAGTGAATACAGCTCTGGTTTCATTCTTATAGCTGATGGAGAGACAGTGAATACAGCTCTAGTTTCATTCTTAGCTGAAGGAGAGACAGTGAATACAGCTCTGGTTTCATTCTTAGCTGAAGGAGAGACAGTGAATACAGCTCTGGTTTCATTCTTAGCTGAAGGAGAGACAGTGAATACAGCTCTGGTTTCATTCTTATAGCTGAAGGAGAGACAGTGAATACAGCTCTGGTTTCATTCTTAGCTGAAGGAGAGACTTGTGGCTTGTTGCCATCCAATCAGAGAAGATTCTAAAGGAGCGTCATTGTGACATCATCACAATGTGTTTAATAAGGACTTTACTTTCAACATTTCTTCAGTTTGGTATTATATATTCTGCAAGGTAATTTATCTGGAGTCGGACAACGGAAGAGTAAAGGGCTAACTCCTAAATTGTCCTAAAAGTGGAACAGGTAAACGGGAAGAAAGAATTTGGAAACGAGAGGTCAAAGGTCAGCGTTGACGTTTAGCCACACGTCGTCGTCATTATGTCCAGATCCAGGGCGTCTCCACCGTGCCCCCCTGCTGGTCCAGGCGCCGCCGCCAACAACGCCAACAACGTGTTCGAGGCGCGCAAGATGGACTTCTCCGTCCTCTTGGAGTTCAGCCAGATCCCGCCCTCCACCCGGGAGCACCTGAAGAGGGTCTACGCCAGCCTGGCGCTGTGCATGCTGGTGGCGGCTGCCGGCGCCTACGTGCACGTGGTCACCCGCCTCCTCCAGGGAGGCCTGGCGTCGCTGCTGGGCTCGCTGGGCGCGCTGCTCTGGCTGGCCGCCACCCCGCACAACCACAAGACGGAGCGCAAGAGGCTGGCCATCCTGTCGGCCTTCGCCTTCTGCACGGGCCTGGGCCTGGGCCCCGTGCTCGACTACGTCGTCCGGGCGAACCCGGCCGCGGTGCCCACGGCGTTCCTGGGCACGGCGGCCGTGTTCGCCTGCTTCACGCTCAGCGCGCTGTACGCCGAGCGCCGCAGCTACCTCTACCTGGGCGGCGTGCTCATGTCCGGCCTGTGCCTGCTGCTGAGCGCGTCCGCGGCCAACCTGTTCCTGGGCTCCGTGGCGCTGTTCCGCGCGCACACGGTCGCCGGCCTGCTGGTGTTCTGCGGCTTCGTGCTGTTCGACACGCAGCTCATCATCGAGAAGGCGGCGCGCGGCGACAGGGACTACGTGTGGCACTGCGTGGACCTGTTCCTCGACTTTGTCACCATCTTCAGGAAGATGATGGTTCTCATGGCCATGAACGACAAGGACAAGAAGAAGGAGAAGGGGAAAAACAGCAGGGACAACGGCGACTCTCTGTAAGGTTTAGATCTGCTATTTTTCAATAGCTAAAGCACCAAAATGGGTTCCCGCCCCAAAATGCGCTGCACAAGGTGCCCTGTTTTTTCACTTAAGCACCTGCCCCTCTAAATGTCTGTGCACGCCACTGACCAAGATGTTTTTCTTTATTTCCCCTTGAGCACGGTGCATGTTTTAAATATTGTTTTGTAATCTCCAGCAGCTTGGCGTTGTGCCAGCAGAGTGGCGTTCCTCTGCCTGCTGAGAGCCCAAATATCTTAAAAAACTCTGTCCGTCTTGAAGCGCCGCACCACCAGGAGAGCCCCGGGGGCCACCACGGGGGCCTAAGAGACGAGGACCCCACTTTTCTTTATTTCCTGTTTTGAGGCCCCTCCTATATCCAGCTTTTAGTGTACATGTATGTTCAAAGAATTTGTCCTACACACAAACAATAAATGTATGTCATAATTAAGGGCCCCCTCACTTCACACAGGTGTGATATTCGAGGGCCCCTCCTATATACAGCTTTTGTCCCCCCACACGTCTCAATATTTAGCCTTTGACAATGAAAGGAGAAATTAGGTCTTAATGTCCACCAAGTATGGCGTTAAATTTGTGCCAACATAAACTTCAAACTTCATACTTTTTATAGTATAGTTTGTTGACTACTTTTGATGCAGTAATGTTTGTGAAGTCCTCTAACCACTCCCACGCCCCGCTAGCCACTCCCACGCCCCGCTCCCGCTAGCCACTCCCACACCCAACTCTCTGCGTTTATTGTGTGAACACAAACATTGGCTTAATTGGCTGATCACACCCATAGTGATGATTTAATTGGCTGAGCAAAACTATACATATTGAAGCTAAAAGTGAGAGCGGAAAAGTGAGGTCGCAAATTGTGATTGGCCGGTGTTATGATGTATGATGATAAGAGCGCGCCCCTCACTTCACACGGGTGTGATTTTTATTCTTTCTTTCTTTCTTTCTATTGAGGTATTCTATATTGAGGTATTCTATTGAGTCTTTAAAGTTCCGCTGCACCAACCGTGTGCACACTGCTATAGTAGGACGTACCTCCACAATTCAAAAAGCTTTTACATATTATTGTTTTAGTTTTAGTTAGGCCCACTGTAAATCCCTGGAACATGTGACGCGTTTAAACCTAAACACCATGTGTGTAATAATAAAATGCCAACTGTTTATTAATGGTCATAAAATACAGTGGAACACGAGTTCACTCAAACACCTCACGAGAACACCTAGGGCTGTATTTTGCGTGTCTTAAGTACCAGGTCTTATTCCCTAACTTGAGTAAACTAAAGACCTGGAGGCGTGATCAATGCCATTTGGCTATTCTGAGTGGCCAAAGAGCATTGATCACGCCTCCAGGTCTTTAGTTTACTCAAGTTAGGGAATAAGACCTGGTACTTAAGACACGCAAAATACAACCCCTAGTGTTCAAATTCTAAACACCTACAATATGACTGACTTTGATTGTAAAAACTAAACACGTTTATGTGTTTAAAAAGTGTTACAGGCGATTAAACATGTTCTTCTGTTTATAATCTAAACACTGTGACACGTTTAAAAAGTGTTACAAATATGTGTTTAAAACAGTTTATAACCTAAACGCTTGGGTTTAGTGTGATATATTTATTCAAACAATAAAAACATTTCAGAAAGGTAACATTATTAAAAAGAGAAAATAAGTGCAGGTGAGAAAGAAAGCTCATAAATGGCAGGGGCTCCATTTTTGTCCGCGCTAAACCCCTTATCCCTAAACCCCTTATCCCTAAACCCCTTATCCCTAAACCCCTTATCCCTAAACCCCTTATCCCTAAACTTCTTTGCCTTTTTTTTTACTATTTTGAAAAACATCTTTGAATAGTCCAACTATAGCCAATCTACATTCATCACATTGTTGTGAACTTGTAGACTGGGTCATTTTAACTATTAAAAAATGTTTTGCAAAATAGTAAAAAAAAGAAAATGGCAAAGAAGTTATAGGGATAAGGGGTTTAGCGGTGAGGAAAATGGAGCCCCTGGTTCTCACCTGCAATAATTAAACAAATACCAAGTTAAACAACGTAATCAAACAATCACATTTATAATATTGAGCAAAATGGTAAAATACGTTGCATTATTGTCATTGAGGTAAGTTTAATGTTTGTTTTTAGTTCGATGTTTGTTTTAAAAACGCCATTGACAACGAAGGGAAAGTTTATCTTAACATTAAATGCCCATTAACAATAAAGAGAATGTAATGTTTGTTTTGACACCGTTTGTTTTACATTGATCGCCATTTACATCACCTAACGAGTTAGACTTAATTTAATATATTAGCGCCCCTCACACGGGTGTGATTATTTTCATAATATATGGCTTTTTCATCCAAAGCAGTGACTAGTCAGGTTCACTATGTGTTTCTGTTCAAAATTTGTGGAGATTAGCAAAACAATACATTTTCTTAATGTTCAGAACATGGGGAATATAAAAATTGATGTTTGCATTTGCACAGACACCTGCATGGCCGCCATATTGGACGTTCAAAATGGCCACCATAAAATATATAATTTATGCTATCTTGGCTTCTAAACATAGAAAGTGAATTAAATGTGCTAATCCTATGTTTTCTGGGTCAATGAATCCAATACACACCTAAAGGATTGTGCACAGGAACTTGCAGTAGCGCCCCCTAGAGGATGGCCAGAGAAATTCAGGTTTACTATGTTAAACAATACTTTCGTTTACATTTTTAGATTAGCAAAAACTATACATTTTTGGTATCTTCAGAGCATGGGGAATCAAAAAATTCTCGTTTGCATTTGCACAGATACATGCATGGCCGCCATATTGGTTGTTTTATGGACACCATAAAATATATAGCCTAATTTGTGCTGTCTTGGATTCAACCTAGAACCTTAATTAGATAGCTTTTCCAGGTCAAGGAGTTCAAAACAGACCTCAATTTATATCTCAGGGTTATAGAAAAGCAAGAAAGCAAAATGAAAACATAGTCTTTATATTTCTACATTAGCAGCAGGCATGTACATGAGATTACACATTAAAGTGCAAAGAGATTATCGACAAGTTATAAGATTAAACTATATACAATATCTACATCTATCATTCAGGAATATTATTTTACAGCTCTTCATCACTGTCCGGAGTGTCATTTTCCACATTGCAGTCTGCGTCGTTTTCGCATTCACCACACAAACAAAGTTCTGTGCAAGGCAAGTTGTGTCTCCTGCATGAACATCTCTGGGTTGTGCAATGGGTTTTGCACTGACATCTGACCAACTCTACAATGGCCTGTGGTGCAGGTGGAACCTTTGTAGTGGTAGGGAGTATCTCACCATGGCTATTTTGATAATAGCCATGTTTGAGTGGGTCAAAAAGACTCTGCCACATCACAGTCGCTTGGCACCACACCCTACTTTGAACGCGCACACGTTCAATGTGCTCCTCAAGGGCACCAACTGTAGGAGGCAACTTGCTGCTTTCTGCCAGATGTTTGCAAAACAGATACCACCTGAGTTCAGGAATGCTTGTTATATGGATGCCCTTTGTGCAGTACAGCATGCATACAAAGTTGGCAATTCATCAGTGCTGAGATGATGTCCCTCTTTATGTACTGTTGAAACCACTTGGTTTTTCCTATTCCAGAGAACCTTCCAACAGTGTCTGCTCCAGTGAATGCATGGAATACCGGTAATGCTGCTGCCTTGTCTCGTCCCAGCGCATTCCAGATTGGCTCAATCTCCAACGTGCCTGATACCATGCATATAGCAGACACTGTTGGAAGGTTCTCTGGAATAGGAAAAACCAAGTGGTTTCAACAGTACATAAAGATTGACAGGGACATAATCTCAGCACTGATGAAACTAACAGAAGAAGGCGACCTAACACAGGAGGTGAAGGATGCATTGGCCAACTTTGTATGCATGCTGTACTGCCCAAAGGGCATCCATATAACAAGCATTCCTGAACTCAGGTGGTATCTGTTTTGCAAACATCTGGCAGAAAGCAGCAAGTTGCCTCCTACAGTTGGTGCCCTTGAGGAGCACATTGAACGTGTGCACGTTCAAAGTAGGGTGTGGTGCCAAGCGACTGTGATGTGGCAGAGTCTTTTTGACCCACTCAAACATGGCTATTATCAAAATAGCCATAGTGAGATACTCCCTACCACTACAAAGGTTCCACCTGCACCACAGGCCATTGTAGAGTTGGTCAGATGTCAGTGCAAAACCCATTGCACAACCCAGAGATGTTCATGCAGGAGACACAACTTGCCTTGCACAGAACTTTGTTTGTGTGGTGAATGTGAAAACGACGCAGACTGCAATGTGGAAAATGACACTCCGGACAGTGATGAAGAGCTGTAAAATAATATTCCTGAATGATAGATGTAGATATTGTATATAGTTTAATCTTATAACTTGTCGATAATCTCTTTGCACTTTAATGTGTAATCTCATGTACATGCCTGCTGCTAATGTAGAAATATAAAGACTATGTTTTCAATTTACATTTGCTTTCTTGCTTTTCTATAACCCTGAGATATAAATTGAGGTCTGTTTTGAACTCCTTGACCTGGAAAAGCTATCTAATTAAGGTTCTAGGTTGTCTAGAATCCAAAACAGCACAAATTAGGCTATATATTTTATGGTGTCCATAAAACAACCAATATGGCGGCCATGCATGTATCTGTGCAAATGCAAACGAGGATTTTTGGATTCCCCATGCTCTGAAGATACCAAAAATGTATAGTTTTTACTAATCTAAAAATGTAAACGAAAGTATATTGTTTAACATAGTAAACCTGAATTTCTCTGGCCATCCTCTAGGGGGCGCTACTGCAAGTTCCTGTGCACAATCCTTTAGGTGTGTATTGGATTCCTTGACCCAGAAAACATAGGATTAGCACATTTAATTCACTTTCTATGTTTAGAAGCCAAGATAGCATAAATTATATATTTTATGGTGGCCATTTTGAACGTCCAATATGGCGGCCATGCAGGTGTCTGTGCAAATGCAAACATCAATTTTTAGATTCCCTATGTTCTGAACATTAAGAAAATGTATTGTTTTGCTAATCTCCACAAATTTTGAACGAAATTATATTAGGTGACATAGTGAACCTGACTAGACGTTATGCTTCGTCGTGCGACGGTGTATGGCGCGCCGCACGCACACGCACACGCACACGCACACACACACACACACACACACACACACACACACACACAGCAGAGCTACAAGCCCACGGCGAGTGGCATCCGCGATGCATTGTGGGCTTGTAGATCGGCTCGCCAGGCAGCCACACAACAGTCCGCAGCCATCAGCACGGAATTATATAGCCTAAATGACGATAAAACAAACACAAAAGACGAAAATAGACGAGCTAGCCAGGAGTCGAACCTAGAATCTTCTGATCCGTAGTCAGACGCGTTATCCATTGCGCCACTAGCCCGATATCAGACATCCGCTACCGTAAAGGGAAATAAACATTATTATAACGTGCCATTATGACATTTTTCAGAAAAACTATTGTTTTTGCAACAACAACGAGTGAGAGTGAGGTTATTTACAGCCCCCCCTTTTCCCCCCACTGTATATGTTTCTTTATGATGAATTCCTATTCTGTTCTTTGTCAGAAGTGTCTATTTGTAAGTCTCTAAATGTTTTGATGAATTGATGGACCCTAAGCTTGTAAACAAGTGTAATGCTTAATTGGGTCGTCCACTCACAGTTAACAGTCTCTGTATTGAGTTTGTGCTTGAAATGTAGGCCTATACTGTAATTCTGCAAACTGTTAATACATATTTCAATCAATCAATCAATCAATATTATTATCGTCACCAGACTCACCACAGTCAGTGGGAAATAGTTTGTTATGGGATGTTATAATTAGTATGGCCACACGGTGGCGATCTAATCAAACACATAAGCCCTGAGACTTTAGTTCTTAGATTCCGTTGCCTGTCTTAGCCTTAAGAGCCCCAAAATGACACTATAATTAGCCCCGCGGACCCCCGTTTGAAGAGATATGCCAGGGACCCCCATAAGAGAAGAGTTATACGGCTCTAGCAGTGATTCTCAACACGTTTAAGTCCCTACTTGTGTATCCTAAAAAAATATATATATATTATTTTATAAAAGTTTTTCAACATATTCATATATATAAAAAATATAGGCTATATTAAATAAAACAGAACTCTAAGAAATAGCCTACCATGAATTAGAAACATAGAATTGTAGTTAAAATAGCTCAGAACACATCTTCTATTTTCACTAGTGACGCAAAGCGACGCGTTGTGAGCTTGTAGATCTGCTATTTTCACTATAGTTCGGGTCCCGTTGGGCAAACGTCTAATAGGCTATCTATTTCTGGAACACAGAATAAAAGTTTCGACTCACTGACTGAATATTTGTAGGCCTATGTCTCTAAATGTTATGATGAATTGAACAAGGTGGACCCCCTTTTAAACAAGTGTAATGCTTAATTGGGTCGTCCACTCACAGTTAACAGTGTTTGTATTGAGTTGTGCTTGAAATGCATAGCCTACTGTAATTCTGCAAAATGTTAATAAATACTTAATAAAAAAACTAAAAAAAACTGAAACCGTGCGGAACTGAAACAACAGTCAGTCAGAGGGGCATGGTCGGACCGCAGATGGTGTGACACAGCCAGCCGGGACAGTACGGTTTATTTACTTCCGTACGAAACACAGCTAGCAGTAGCAGTGCGACACACAAACACACATTTATAATAATTATTATTATTCTATGATGATGGCCTCGTCCCCGCCTCCATCCTCCGTCCCCACCACCATCGGGGCTCCGGCTTCAGAGACGCCCGGGGAGTGGCTCGGCTCCACGGGGGACTCCAAGTCCAACAAGCCGCCGGAGTGGCTCGGCTCCACGGGAGACCCCAAGGCCAACTGGCTGCAGTGGAAGCGGCAGTTCGGTGACTACCTCCGGGCGTTGGGTCTGGACGCAGAGCCCGGAGGAAGGAAGGTAGCGTTGATGCTAACCACGGCGGGCCCGGTGGCCATAGAGGCTTACAACTCCATGCTGTTTGAGAGGCCAGGTAATGCACTACACACACACACACACACACACACACACACACACACACACACATTTGAATTATTTTATTTGGATCTGCACAAGTGGCGTATACAGAACAGAATAGACCCAAACACTGATCAGAATAAGGTTATACATTATGTAAGAGCCATGAAATGGTTTGGTTATGTTGACTATACATTCGGTCAATGAAATGAATAGGCTGTCACTGGTGTTGATGAGGATGATTGACGGGCACAGGGGCGGACCCAAAGTTACCTTTAACATCACCTGTTCACTAGCCCCTCTCGGAACCCTCCATAAAGCTTTTATGAAATGTGGATGTCGCTTTATGTAGGGTCCCTGTTCGTTACTTTATTTTCGAATGCGGATCTTGGAACGCAAACTCCACGTTAAGTCGATCGGCGGACTGCATTACTTGTAATAATAATAATAATTATTATGTTTACCATCCCATCGCTGCAGGAGACGATAGTAATAATAATAACGATAATGATGTTTACCATCCCATCGCTGCAGGAGACGATAGTAATAATAATAACGATAATGATGTTTACCATCCCATCGCTGCAGGAGACGATAGTAATAATAATAACGATAATGATGTTTACCATCCCATCCCTGCAGGAGACGATAGTAATAATAATAACGATAATGATGTTTACCATCCCATCGCTGCAGGAGACGGGGACAAGATGAAGACGGTGCTCCACATGATGGACGTCCACTTCTGCACCAGGAACCGCAGCGAGCCGCTGGAGAGGTTCTCGTTCCGCGCGCGCCTGCAGCTCCCCGGCGAGGCCTTCGACACCTTCCTCAGCGACCTGAAGGCCAAGGTGCAGAAGTGCCACTACGGCGCGCTGACGCACTCCCTGGTGCGAGACCAGGTGGTGTGCGGCGTGCGAGACGCCGAGCTACGGGAGAGGCTGCTCAGGTTAGAGACGAGAGAGACGATGGGACTGGTTTAAAACCCATTCTGACCCGAGATCAGATTCATACGAGGTTTCCTCTGGACACACACTGGTCTGATTATAACCCATTCTGACCTGAGATCAGATTCATACGAGGTTTCCTCTGGACACACACTGGTCTGATTATAACCCATTCTGACCTGAGATCAGATTTTTAAAAAAAAAAGTCAGTCGTTCTTCGATTTTTCAAAAATAGCAGACCTACAAGCTCGTAGCGCGCCACTCTTTTGGACTCTTTTGGACTTTTGGAATGTTGTTGAGTGGCCCTGGAGGCCCCTGAGCCATCTGACGTTGAGGTTTATTAACCCATATCGTTTCCCATCCCTGTACAATAGATTCCATTTATGAGTGGTGTCATGGTTGCTTGAATCCTTCTCATATCCTCCCTCTGGTGTTGTGGCTGTGGGAGTGGGAGAGGGGACAACCAACTGGGACATGTAGTCCTCTGGTGTTGTGGCTGTGGGAGTGGGAGAGGGGACAACCAACTGGGACATGTAGTCCTCTGGTGTTGTGGCTGTGGGAGTGGGAGAGGGGACAACCAACTGGGACATGTAGTCCTCTGGTGTTGTGGCTGTGGGAGTGGGAGAGGGGACAACCAACTGGGACATGTAGTCCTCTGGTGTTGTGGCTGTGGGAGTGGGAGAGGGGACAACCAACTGGGACATGTAGTCCTCTGGTGTTGTGGCTGTGGGAGTGGGAGAGGGGACAACCAACTGGGACATGTAGTCCTCTGGTGTTGTGGCTGTGGGAGTGGGAGAGGGGACAACCAACTGGGACATGTAGTCCTGGTGTTGTGGCTGTGGGAGTGGGAGAGGGGACAACCAACTGGGACATGTAGTCCTTATCCTCCCTCTGGTGTTGTGGCTGTGGGAGTGGGAGAGGGGACAACCAACTGGGACATGTAGTCCTTATCCTCCCTCTGGTGTTGTGGCTGTGGGAGTGGGAGAGGGGACAACCAACTGGGACATGTAGTCCTGTGGGAGTGGGAGAGGGGACAACCAACTGGGACATGTAGTCCTTATCCTCCCTCTGGTGTTGTGGCTGTGGGAGTGGGAGAGGGGACAACCAACTGGGACATGTAGTCCTTATCCTCCCTCTGGTGTTGTGGCTGTGGGAGTGGGAGAGGGGACAACCAACTGGGACATGTAGTCCTGTGGGAGTGGGAGAGGGGACAACCAACTGGGACATGTAGTCCTTATCCTCCCTCTGGTGTTGTGGCTGTGGGAGTGGGAGAGGGGACAACCAACTGGGACATGTAGTCCTTATCCTCCCTCTGGTGTTGTGGCTGTGGGAGTGGGAGAGGGGACAACCAACTGGGACATGTAGTCCTGTGGGAGTGGGAGAGGGGACAACCAACTGGGACATGTAGTCCTGTGGGAGTGGGAGAGGGGACAACCAACTGGGACATGTAGTCCTGTGGGAGTGGGAGAGGGGACAACCAACTGGGACATGTAGTCCTGTGGGAGTGGGAGAGGGGACAACCAACTGGGACATGTAGTCCTGTGGGAGTGGGAGAGGGGACAACCAACTGGGACATGTAGTCCTGGGCCGGAAATGCATTGGACTCACAGGGCAACAGCCCCAGCTTTAATAATCTTAAATCCCTTTTTATTTTAAATTGTTTTGTGGTAATCGTACAACATAAACATTACAGAGACTTTAGTTGTCACTGTGCAACACTGTAAAACAGTTGTCATGTTTGCACACATGCCTTAAAATATCTCTCTTATTTGCGGCCGCCCCCTCGTCGAGAACAATGTATTTCCAACTCCAGCTTTAGTCTCAGTTCAGGCTGCATTAGAACAGCGCTCCAGCGCTGGGTTTCTGCCCCCTCAATGTCCTATAACTCTTCCATTTAGATGGCTCTGGTTTAAACCCATTTTGGGCAGGAAACTCCTTTGTCATGCTTTAGCTATTGGAAAAATAGCAGATCTACAAGCTCATAGCGCGCTACGAGCTTGTAGGTCTGCTATTTTTTGAAAAAGATCGAAGAACGACTGACATACATAGAAACACATCTTTTTTCAGAAAACTGTCAGGATGTAGAAAACTTTTTTAGAATCTGATCTCAGGTCAGAATGAAAACTGTCAGGATGTAGAAGAACCTTTTTAGAATCTGATCTCAGGTCAGAATTAAAACTGTCAGGATGTAGGAGACCTTTTTAGAATCTGATCTCAGGTCAGAATGGAAAACTGTCAGGATGTAGAAGACCTTTTTAGAATCTGATCTCAGGTCAGAATGGTAAACTGTCAGGATGTAGAAGAACCTTTTTAGAATCTGATCTCAGGTCAGAATGGTAAACTGTCAGGATGTAGAAGAACCTTTTTAGAATCTGATCTCAGGTCAGAATGGTAAACTGTCAGGATGTAGGAGAACCTTTTTAGAATCTGATCTCAGGTCAGAATTAAAACTGTCAGGATGTAGGAGAACCTTTTTAGAATCTGATCTCAGGTCAGAATTAAAACTGTCAGGATGTAGAAGAACCTTTTTTAGAATCTGATCTCAGGTCAGAACGGGTTAAACCATGTGCTCCTCCCTCTCCGCCCCCAGGGAGCCGCGGCTGACCCTGGAAGGCGCGGTGAAGCTCTGCCGCGCGGCCGAGACGCTGCCCGCCGGCCCCGCCACCAGCCTGGTGGAGGCGGCGGCGGCCGCGGCCTACACGGCGGCGTCCCCTCCCCGCAGGAAGAACGACCACCCGTCCTCCTCCTCCTCCTCCGCGGCAGACCTCTGCAAGGCCTGCGGGGGCCCCTGGATCCTGCACCCCGCCCTGTGCCCCGCCGCCGCCCCCCCCGCCCCCGCCCTCTGCAAGGCCTGCAGGGGCCCTCGGCACAGCCAGCCCTCCATGTGCCCCCAGGCCGTGTGCAAGGCCTGCGGCGGGCCGCGGCACCAGCCCTCAGAGTGCCCGGCGGCCCTCTGCAAGGCCTGCGGGGCGGCCTGGCACCCGCCCGCCCTGTGCCCCTCCGCCCTCTGCAAGTCGTGCGGGGAGCCCTGGCACCCGCCGGCCGAGTGCCCCGCGGCGGGGACCAAGTGCACCAAGTGCGGCAAGAACAACCACTACGCCAAGGCCTGCTGGAAGACCCGGAGGGAGAGGAAGCGGAACGGAGTGGCGGCCGGCCACGAGGCGGAGGGACGACAGGCCTCCACCGCTGGTCAGGGCTCGACGCTTAGCATTTTTCCAAGTAGCACGTGTGCGCCTAAGTTGAAAAATCTAGTAGCACACAAATTATTTTAGGAGCACGATGAAAAATGATGTATTTTTAAGGGGCGCTAGCCCCTCCAATATACAGCCTTTGTCCCCACACATCTCAAAATGAGCCATTGACAATCAACAGAGAAATTACGTCAAAATTCTGCTAAATATGACGCCATTGACATTGAAGGGAAAATGTATGTCATAAGTAAACGAGCAAATCAGCTAACCAATCACAGGCAACAGGCATTCTGATTGGCCAGTATGAGATGATTTCTGATGATGTATGATGACAAGAGCG
Source organism: Protomyctophum bolini (assembly GCF_963924005.1). NCBI lineage: Eukaryota > Metazoa > Chordata > Actinopteri > Myctophiformes > Myctophidae > Protomyctophum > Protomyctophum bolini. The sequence goes on along the minus strand of NC_137881.1, from coordinate 1,564,962 downwards.
CCCCTCACTTCACATGGGTGTGATTATTTTAATGAAGTGATATGAGGTAGGGGTGGAAAATAATGTCAAAATATTATATCACTATCTTTTCAGCAATTATCACAAAATAGTGATATTCATCATGATATCATTGTTATGTTTGTTTTCATATAATCTATATAATCAATTTGTTTTATGCTAATACTTTGTAGATCGATAGTAGCTCTGTTCCATACCTCTAATACGTGCAACACATTAGAGCTATGGACCAGAGCTAGATAGATAATAAGTTGCTCATGGATGGATAGACAGGCTATCCGTTTTTATCCTGCTGTTCTATCATGTTAGTGTGACATTCAGACAGTGCAGAGGCTGCTCGATGGTGAATTAGTATTGTAACATTCTCCTTGGCTTTGACTGACTGATATTAATACGGTAATCCAGCCAGTTCGGTCATTTGCATTATCATTTATGCTGGGCACACACTTTTGTAAGCAAACGCTAAGCAAGGGTTGTTTTTGATAAACATCAATCCGTCCACTCCATGTGTGTGTGTGCGCACGCGTGCGTGCACGGCTGCACGCTGTTTCACCCGCGTTTGGTTAAAAGTAAGTTACGTTTGAACTTTGAACATTACAAACAAACTTTGCAAAAAACGTGTCGGGGTCCAAGCAATTCCTTCTGAATCTGTGCGATCATGCTAATGCTATCCCGCTGAGTTCGCTCTGACTTCTTTAGCAAGCAGTGTGACAGGGAAGAGCACGGAGCAGCAACACAGGGAGGGGAGGGGCGGTGGGAGCAAAGGGAACAGATCTTCAAATGAACACCGCATTGAGCCTCGACAGAGTCGACACGTTGTTGGCTTGTAGCTCTGCTCTTTTTGGCGAACGACACCGCCGTTCAGAAATATAAATGTAGGTATAGAACCGCGACTATAGAATGTGCACTTGCTGTAGACAGAGACTCGTCTTTATCACGATTGAATGGTCGCACCTGTGCTACAGATTGAATTTTACAACTCGCACGGTGATATTTTTAGTCGCAAATGCGAGTACCTAGTCGCACTGTCGAGCCCTGCCGCTGGTATTGATTGATTGATTGATTGATTGATTGATTACTTTATTTAAAATACAATTCTAAAGAATACAGACGCTGTGTGTGTGTGTGGCATGTTCTCCCCCGTAATCGGGTATAAGCATTTTTTTTTCAAACTGCTAAAATGGCAGAAAATCTGAGCTTACTTACGTCAAAGTTACAGACGTGTTCCCCATGAGTCAAGGAACATGTGGAAACGAGTGCCAGGGCTTTTGGTCTAACGGGGCCTGAGTCATGGCTGTGCAATTCCAAGAATTGTTATAGCGCCTAGGGTAGGTACCCTCGCATGTTCTCCCCGTGTCCCCTAGGGTAGGTGCCCTCACATGTTCTCCCCGTGTCCCCTAGGGTATGTACCCTCACATGTTCTCCCCGTGTCCCCTAGGGTAGGTACCCTCACATGTTCTCCCCCTATTCCTGAGGGTTACAAAATCGTGGTATAAAAACTATTAAAAGAATAATAATAATTCAAAAGGATACAGACACAAGAAAGCTGTTAGCCCATACTGGACAGGAACTCCTTTTGGTGTTAATAGCATTATGTTATACTTTAGCTATTGGAAAAATAGCACGGTACTCTGTGCCACACTACGAGCTTGTTATTTTTAGAAAAATCGTTAAAATGTGCCTCAAACCTTTGAATATAAAACGCAGTTTTTATTTTATAAAATGCACTTCCCATTGCAGTCAGAACTGAAGTGGGACTCGTCTTTACGTCACTGGTTTTATCCCTTTGTTTTGTCTCTCCAGAGAACTGCGTCCTCATGACGGGAGACGCCGCTGAGGACGGCAGACGCCACCAGGAGACGGACAGAGACATGGACGTGATGACGGAGGACCCCGGGGACACCCTAGGGGGCGCTGCAGGCTCCGAGACGAGTGCCCTGGACGGTAGCGCCCTAGAGGCTAACGACCTGTACAGCAGTGCCCTAGACTCCACCTGTAACCTAGAGAGCACTATTGATTTCATTGACTAACATTTACTAGCTTTTCTTTCACTTGACGAAAGCTAAATGAAAACGAAGCTACGATGACTAAAACTAAGACTAAATATATATTGGCAATTTTGTCAACAGATGAAAACTAGACTAAAATGTCAGGGAGGGACTATAGTGGACAAGAGATCCGGTATAAGTCGTTTTACACTTGGTTGCATCATGCTGAAAATGGCAGATCTGCTATTTTCAGCAAGTGTAAGATCAGTCATTAAGAATAGACTCGCACCAGAAGACTCGTCACATAAAGCATGTGATAACTATTCAAATCACGATTCTATCGCGTTCACCATACGCTTTTTCATTTTCATTCATTTAGACCCGACGTCGAAATTTAAAAATAATTCTTCTACATCCTGACAGTTTTCTGAAAAAGCTATGTTTCTATGTCTACGTGACCCACCCGTTTATTGAAAAATCAAACATATTTGTTTACTCAGTAACACAGAACATGTTATTTCATTTCTTATTTAGCAGCAGTCTTCTAGCCCTAGTAAACACAGAACATGTTATTTCATTTCTTATTTAGCAGCAGTCTTCTAGCCCTAGTAAACACAGAACATGTTATTTCATTTCTTATTTAGCCCAGTCTTCTAGCCCTAGTAAACACAGAACATGTTGTTTTATTTCTTATTTAGCCCAGTCTTCTAGCCCTAGTAAACACAGAACATGTTGTTTTATTTCTTATTTAGCAGCAGTCTTCTAGCCCTAGTAAACACAGAACATGTTATTTTATTTCTTATTTAGCCCAGTCTTCTAGCCCTAGTAAACACAGAACATGTTGTTTTATTTCTTATTTAGCCCAGTCTTCTAGCCCTAGTAAACACAGAACATGTTGTTTTATTTCTTATTTAGCAGCAGTCTTCTAGCCCTAGTAAACACAGAACATGTTATTTTATTTCTTATTTAGCCCAGTCTTCTAGCCCGTGGGGAGGAAAGTGTTTATTTCAGTTTTGTTGTCGACTACGCTTCGAGGCTCCCATTCCTCTCCCCCGGATGGTAACGGTTCTGTTTTATTTACATTAAAGCTGTTAACATTCCTCTCCCCCGGATGGTAACGGTTCTGTTTTATTTACATTAAAGCTGTTAACATTCCTCTCCCCCGGATGGTAACGGTTCTAGTTCTGTTTTATTTACATTAAAGCTGTTAAAGAACTGAGCATACTTTTATTTATTTTTAATTAAAGATGTTAACGAACACGACATATTTAGTTTGTATTTTATTTCACTGAGGAAGCTGTCAATGTCTCCCCTCCAGTGATGCTACAGCTGTATGCAGACATGCATGTGACTATTATTATTAGTAGTAGTAGTAGTAGTATTGCTGTATGTTACTGTACACATGTATGTGAGAATGAACATTCGTAAAGGTAACGTTTTCTAAAGTCAGGGCCGTGGCTCAAATGGCGAGTAAATAATGGACTTTGAAATGAAAAGGGTTGAAAGGTTTATGAAAGGTTTATTCAAAAGTCATGATTTATTGTTCATTGAGATAGTTGGATAATATATTTTGTATTTGTGCTTTTATTGTGACTTTTATTCTAGGTGGTCGGAAAAGAAAGAAAGAAAGTATCAGCCATATTTGGAACATATGTTTTAGCTCTGCCATGCAGAGTCCAATACTTTTACATACAGGTAGCCTATATGAATAAACCAAAATAGTGTCTCAAACACACAGAGAATCAGCCTTGAATCACAGTCTAAACAGTCCGTGCTCGATGGAGGGATGGCAGCCCTTCAGTCAGAATCCCTCCCCACCGTCTCCCCTCTCTGTGGGCGTGGACATTTCTCAGGTATGTCCCATGCCAGCCCAGCCAGGCTAGGGGAGAGAAGTCTAGCCCATTTAGACCTGAGTCCCATTCTACTAATAATACATGTCTTCTAAATCATGACAGTTTTCTGAAAAACCTAATGTTTCTTGTCATTGCAGGTTCTCAAGCTATTTCACGCCGACATCCCCATCTGAAAATATGTTGTTCCAGCGACAACATTTGACCCTCGTGCAAAAGATTTGATTTCAATCAAAATGCTCGCTCTGAAAGAATATATTCAAAGATTTTTTGCCACATGTTCGTGAAATAGCATTTCGCCAAAAATAGCAGATCTATATACAAAGCTCGTAGCGCGGCACTCGGTGCCGCGCTACGAGCTTTGTGTAGATCTGCTATTTTTCAATATAGCTATAAAGTCTAACATGATGCTTTAAAACACCAACAGGGCCGGGTTCCCGTTCCCAATGGGCTATAGTCTCTGCAGTAGGCGCCTATACACTGTTGACCGCTGCTGGACAAAGACACTGTAAACAGACTATACACTGTTGACCGCTGCCGGACAGAGACACACAGAGTGTGTGTGGATTGGATATGGCCGTTCCCCAGACGATCGCCCTGATGCTCCTCGTCATCACCTACATCTGCGACGGAGGTGATTTTTTGACAGCAGGTTTTTTTAGTTTTTAGTGATTATTTTATTGAATCGCCTGGAATGTTTCAGTGTTTTAGTCCAGTGTTAGTTCTATAGTTCTAAGCTTTACGTGTCTCGTTGGGCCTCGATCGTAACGTCGTAATGACTGATTTTACACTGCTGAAAATTGTGTAAATTCTAAAATGAAGATCTGCTATTTTCAGCACGCAAACCAAGTGTAAAATTACTTGTGTCTTCCTAACATTGTGTTTTTCTAACATTTTAGTCTAGTTTTTTTTTATTTGACTATAAATTGTCTTAGTTTTAGTCATCATTAGCTTAGTTTCCATTTTGTTTCCATCAGTGAAACAAGGTAGTCGATGAACATTCTTTGTCATAGAATCCCTATTAGTCGACACTGCATCCATGCAGACAAAAACAATTACAATCTTTCGTCTTTTATACTTTAGTACTATAAACTGGCTTTTATAACTGGCTTTTATACAGCTATACACACACGACAAAAAAAAAAACGTCAAATTGATGCGCCGTTGACACCTTTGTGTTGACTTTTCACAGCTCTGCTGGAAAGGTCCCGGGCGGCGGAGTTCCTGGGGCCGCGGCCGGCGGGCAGAGAGAAGCGCTCCCCGCCCGAGTGCTTCCCCCGAGGCTGCAGCGGGGAGGAGGAGGAGAGCCACGAGACCGCTGAGGAGACCACCATGAAGACGATGCCAGAGCCCCACGGGAACTATGTGAGTCCATTGATTGATGAATGTATTATTTAACCCATTCTGACCTGAGATCAGATTCATACGAGGTTTCCACTGGACTACACACTGGTCTGATGAACCCATTCTGACCTGAGATCAGATTCTAAAAATGTCAGTCGTTCTTCGATTTTTCAAAAATAGCAGACCTACAAGCTCGTAGCGCGCCACTCGGTGGCGCGCTATGAGCTTGTAGATCTGCTATTTTTCAATAGCTAAAGCATTACATGATGCCAACACCAAAATGGATTCCCGTTCAGAATGGGTTAACCCAGGGGTGGGCAACTGGCGGCCCCCCCACCTTCACTTAATGTATGTGGCCCTCAGGTTAATGTCAGAACACTGATTATAATATCGGTTCCAGCTGTTTACAATTCCACACAACATGCAAACATGACCTGCTTTAATATTACTTCAGTCTAAATTTAGTAGCTCAATGCTTCAACACTAGTCCAGTAATAATGTAATTATTCGTTTTGCATAAAAACACTCCTTGGCCGTTATTAGCCCAAGGAGTGTTCTTATGCAAAACTAATGCTTGGAATGGACTCAGCATCATGAAAACACCCTAGTTTGACATGTCACATGCTACTTAAAGCAAAAGGAAAATTTGAAATGATTTGCCTTATATAGGATGTCTATGGTGGCCATACTGTACAGGCCATTTTCAACACTTTCCCCTCAGACAATTTCAGGCAACTTTTTGTATGTTATTCAGGACATAATGTAAAATCAGCTGAGTTTGGGGGTTTTTTGCAATTAGTTGGAGGTTGACCCCTTTTTTCCCATATAAGGCCTGTACTACACACGTATATTTAAAGGCATTTGAAATTACATAAAAAATTAAATTTTCAGGATTCCAATTCGAATATAGCAAAAATAGCCGATCTACAAGCTCAAAAGTTTTGAGCTTCTAGATCGGCTATTTTTGCTACGACAGTAATATATGGCCCTAGGGAGTGAGTGTGGAAATATCGTCAAAGTTGCCCACCCCTGTATTAACCCAGTTTGACCTGGGAACGATTCTACAATGTTCATGTTTCTGTCAGTCGTTCTCAAACATTTCCATGTCAAGGACCCCCAAAATTATATGTAATTGGCCGCCGACCCCCATCTGAACATACGTAGTTCCAGGGACCCCCATCTGAACATACGTAGTTCCAGGGACCCCCATCTGAACATACGTAGTTCCAGGGACCCCCATCTGAACATACGTAGTTCCAGGGACCCCCATCTGAACATACGTAGTTCCAGGGACCCCCATCTGAACATACGTAGTTCCAGGGACCCCCATCTGAACATACGTAGTTCCAGGGACCCCCATCTGAACATACGTAGTTCCAGGGACCCCCATCTGAACATACGTAGTTCCAGGGACCCCCATCTGAACATACGTAGTTCCAGGGACCCCCATCTGAACATACGTAGTTCCAGGGACCCCCATCGACCCCCATCTGAACATACGTAGTTCCAGGGACCCCCATCTGAACATACGTAGTTCCAGGGACCCCCATCTGAACATACGTAGTTCCAGGGACCCCCATCTGAACATACGTAGTTCCAGGGACCCCTCCCAGCAAAGATTGGAGTTAAAAATGTTCCCTCTGAAAGAATTATATTCAAACATTTATGCCACACCAGTATACTACTGTATCTATACACTGTATCTAAAACGTAAATTAATGAATGAATGAATGGTTTTTTTTTCTTCGATCTATTCGATTTCTTGTAGGTCTGCTGTTTTAGAAAAATCACAGAACGACTGACAGAAACATAGCTTTAGGGGAGGGGGGGGGGGGGGCTATAGGGCTCTGTTGAAACTTGGCCGTTACCAATACCCTGGGGGGGGAGGGGGGGGGGAATGAACCTATATACTTCCTTCACAGAAAGAGATGTTTATCGTTGTGTGAAACCGTAGAGGATGAGTGAATTAACCGCTTTAGGCCTGACGTCGACGTTTAACAAAATGTCTTCTAAATCAGGCGGTTTCTGTCAGTGGTTCATTTCATGATTCCATGTCAAAGGACTCCCGAAATTATATGTAATTGGCCGCCGACCCCCGTCTGAAAACATGTTGTTCCGCAGGAACCTCCTCAGAAGCAAAGATTTGAGTTAAAAAAAAAACATTCGCTCTGAAAGAATATTATATTATTCAAAGAGATCGACCACATTTTCACGATTTTTTCAAAACTATAGCACATCCACAAGCTCACAGCGCTCATAGCACCGAGTGCCGCGCTATGAGCTTGTAGATCTGCTATTTTTCAATAGTTAAAGTATAACACAATGCTTAACCCATTCTGACCGGGAACCCATTATGGTGTTAGCATCATTTTATGCTTTAGCTATTGAAAAATAGCAGATCTACAAGCTCATAGCGCGCCACCGAGTGGCGCGCTATGAGCTTGTAGGTCTGCTATTTTTGAAAAATCGAAGAACGACTGACATTTTAAAAAATCTGATCTCAGGTCAGAATGGGTTAATCAGACCAGTGTGTGTCCAGTGGAAACCTCGCATGAATCTGATCTCAGGTCAGAATGGGTTAAAACACCAAAGGGGGTTCCCGTCCTGAGTGAATTAAGCAGTGTGTCAGACTCAGATCAGCCTCCAGCAGACTGAAGCCCTCTGTGTTCCACCTCTACGCTTTAGCGTTTAATAACCACTTTAACGCATTGTTTTAAACTTTTAGCTGTTGAAAAATAGCAGATCTGAAGCGAACGCTTTTAACTAGAGATGTCCCGATACTGTATCAGCATCGGAAAAGTACCGGCCTCGGCCCTTATTTGTCATATCGGTATCGGTGAATATGCCAGTCTAACCAGTGATCCCACACAGGGGTAAGGAAGGGGTCGACACTATGCCAGTCTAACCAGTGATCCCACACAGGGGTAAGGGGTCGACACTATGCCAGTCTAACCAGTGATCCCACACAGGGTTAAGGGATCGACACTATGCCAGTCTAACCAGTGATCCCACACAGGGGTAAGGGGTCGACACTATGCCAGTCTAACCAGTGATCCCACACAGGGGTAAGGGGTCGACACTATGCCAGTCTAACCAGTGATCCCACACAGGGGTAAGGGGGTCGACACTATGCCAGTCTAACCAGTGATCCCACACAGGGGTAAGGGGTCGACACTATGCCAGTCTAACCAGTGATCCCACACAGGGGTAAGGGGTTGACACTATGCCAGTCTAACCAGTGATCCCACACAGGGGTAAGGGGTCGACACTATGCCAGTCTAACCAGTGATCCCACACAGGGGTAAGGAAGGGGTCGACACTATGCCAGTCTAACCAGTGATCCCACACAGGGGTAAGGGGTCGACACTATGCCAGTCTAACCAGTGATCCCACACAGGGCTAAGGGGGTTGACACTATGCCAGTCTAACCAGCGATCCCACACAGGGGTAGGGAAGGGGTCGACACTATGCCAGTCTAACCAGTGATCCCACACAGGGGTAAGGGGTTGACACTATGCCAGTCTAACCAGTGATCCCACACAGGGGGTAAGGGGTTGACACTATGGCAGGTAAATAAAATGTTGGGGCATGTGGAGTTTGCTTTGGAGTTGCCCCAAACTGCAAAGTGCACATTTGAGTGAGGAATCTGCTATAAAACACAACAGGAGATATATATATATATATATATATATATAGCTAGATAGCTATAAACACAACACCAGATATATAGCTAGATAGCTATACAAACACAACACCAGATATATAGCTATAGCTATAAACACAACACAAGACCACTCAAGTCTAAATGGGCTTATCGGACCCCCAGGGACCACTCAGCCGTTGACATGCCAGCCTGGAGACAAAGTGAAGGCCAGGGCCATTAACATGGACTCTGTAGCTTTAGTGCACCTGCTGCGGAGATCAGATGACCAGCCGTGAACACCACTAGACAGCAGGAATGGGATCCATTTCACTCACAGACGGTGGTAACAGCCAACAGCCAGGACATTTCATTAGACTACTGTTTTAACAACTATAACAGCCAGGACATTTCATTAGACTACTGTTTTAACCACTATAACAGCCATGACATTTCATTAGACTACTGTTTTAACCACTATAACAGCCATGACATTTCATTAGACTACTGTTTTAACAACTATAACAGCCAGGACATTTCATTAGACTACTGTTTTAACCACTATAACAGCCAGGACATTTCATTAGACTACTGTTTTAACCACTATAACAGCCAGGACATTTCATTAGACTACTGTTTTAACCACTATAACAGCCAGGACATTTCATTAGACTACTGTTTTAACCACTATAACAGCCAGGACATTTCATTAGACTACTGTTTTAACCACTATAACAGCCAGGACATTTCATTAGACTACTGTTTTAACCACTATAACAGCCAGGACATTTCATTAGACTACTGTTTTAACCACTATAACAGCCAGGACATTTCATTAGACTACTGTTTTAACCACTATAACAGCCAGGACATTTCATTAGACTACTGTTTTAACCACTATAACAGCCAGGACATTTCATTAGACTACTGTTTTAACAACTATAACAGCCAGGACATTTCATTAGACTACTGTTTTAACCACTATAACAGCCAGGACATTTCATTAGACTACTGTTTTAACCACTATAACAGCCAGGACATTTCATTAGACTACTGTTTTAACCACTATAACAGCCAGGACATTTCATTAGACTACTGTTTTAACAACTATAACAGCCAGGACATTTCATTAGACTACTGTTTTAACCACTATAACAGCCATGACATTTCATTAGACTACTGTTTTAACCACTATAACAGCCAGGACATTTCATTAGACTACTGTTTTAACCACTATAACAGCCAGGACATTTCATTAGACTACTGTTTTAACCACTATAACAGCCAGGACATTTCATTAGACTACTGTTTTAACCACTATAACAGCCATGACATTTCATTAGACTACTGTTTTAACCACTATAACAGCCATGAGGACATTTCATTAGACTACTGTTTTAACCACTATAACAGCCAGGACATTTCATTAGACTACTGTTTTAACCACTATAACAGCCAGGACATTTCATTAGACTACTGTTTTAACCACTATAACAGCCAGGACATTTCATTAGACTACCGTTTTAACAACTATACCAGCCATGACATTTCATTAGACTACTGTTTTAACCACTATAACAGCCAGGACATTTCATTAGACTACTGTTTTAACCACTATAACAGCCATGACATTTCATTAGACTACTGTTTTAACAACTATAACAGCCAGGACATTTCATTAGACTACTGTTTTAACCACTATAACAGCCATGACATTTCATTAGACTACTGTTTTAACCACTATAACAGCCATGACATTTCATTAGACTACTGTTTTAACCACTATAACAGCCATGACATTTCATTAGACTACTGTTTTAACCACTATAACAGCCAGGACATTTCATTAGACTACTGTTTTAACCACTATAACAGCCAGGACATTTCATTAGACTACTGTTTTAACCACTATAACAGCCAGGACATTTCATTAGACTACTGTTTTAACCACTATAACAGCCAGGACATTTCATTAGACTACTGTTTTAACCACTATAACAGCCAGGACATTTCATTAGACTACTGTTTTAACCACTATAACAGCCAGGACATTTCATTAGACTACTGTTTTAACCACTATAACAGCCAGGACATTTCATTAGACTACTGTTTTAACCACTATAACAGCCAGGACATTTCATTAGACTACTGTTTTAACCACTATAACAGCCAGGACATTTCATTAGACTACTGTTTTAACAACTATAACAGCCAGGACATTTCATTAGACTACTGTTTTAACCACTATAACAGCCAGGACATTTCATTAGACTACTGTTTTAACCACTATAACAGCCAGGACATTTCATTAGACTACTGTTTTAACCACTATAACAGCCAGGACATTTCATTAGACTACTGTTTTAACCACTATAACAGCCAGGACATTTCATTAGACTACTGTTTTAACCACTATAACAGCCAGGACATTTCATTAGACTACTGTTTTAACCACTATAACAGCCAGGACATTTCATTAGACTACTGTTTTAACCACTATAACAGCCAGGACATTTCATTAGACTACTGTTTTAACCACTATAACAGCCAGGACATTTCATTAGACTACTGTTTTAACAACTATAACAGCCAGGACATTTCATTAGACTACTGTTTTAACCACTATAACAGCCAGGACATTTCATTAGACTACTGTTTTAACCACTATAACAGCCAGGACATTTCATTAGACTACTGTTTTAACCACTATAACAGCCAGGACATTTCATTAGACTACTGTTTTAACCACTATAACAGCCAGGACATTTCATTAGACTACTGTTTTAACCACTATAACAGCCAGGACATTTCATTAGACTACTGTTTTAACCACTATAACAGCCAGGACATTTCATTAGACTACTGTTTTAACCACTATAACAGCCAGGACATTTCATTAGACTACTGTTTTAACCACTATAACAGCCAGGACATTTCATTAGACTACTGTTTTAACCACTATAACAGCCAGGACATTTCATTAGACTACTGTTTTAACCACTATAACAGCCAGGACATTTCATTAGACTACTGTTTTAACCACTATAACAGCCAGGACATTTCATTAGACTACTGTTTTAACCACTATAACAGCCATGACATTTCATTAGACTACTGTTTTAACAACTATAACAGCCATGACATTTCATTAGACTACTGTTTTAACCACTATAACAGCCAGGACATTTCATTAGACTACTGTTTTAACAACTATAACAGCCAGGACATTTCATTAGACTACTGTTTTAACCACTATAACAGCCAGGACATTTCATTAGACTACTGTTTTAACCACTATAACAGCCAGGACATTTCATTAGACTACTGTTTTAACCACTATAACAGCCAGGACATTTCATTAGACTACTGTTTTAACCACTATAACAGCCAGGACATTTCATTAGACTACTGTTTTAACCACTATAACAGCCAGGACATTTCATTAGACTACCGTTTTAACCACTATAACAGCCATGACATTTCATTAGACTACTGTTTTAACCACTATAACAGCCAGGACATTTCATTAGACTACTGTTTTAACCACTATAACAGCCAGGACATTTCATTAGACTACTGTTTTAACCACTATAACAGCCAGGACATTTCATTAGACTACTGTTTTAACCACTATAACAGCCAGGACATTTCATTAGACTACTGTTTTAACCACTATAACAGCCAGGACATTTCATTAGACTACAGTTTTAACAACTATAACAGCCAGGACATTGAATTACTTGCGCAAGCACAGCGCGCAAGTAATAGTTTCGCCCAGGACTCGTACACGCACCGTGGCGTCCCAGCAAACCCGCCACTTTTGATGCGTATGCACCGTAAATGGTAAATGGTAAATGGTGCATTTATATAGCGCCTTTATCCAAGGCGCTTTACATAGATTGTGCATTACATTCACCCATTCATACACCGATGGCAGCGGAAACCATGCAAGGCACCAACTAGCACATCGGGAGCAATTAGGGGTTCAGTGTCTTGCTCAAGGACACTTCGACAGTAACTCTGGGGGAGCCCGGGTTCGAACTGGCAACCTTGCGGTTCCCATCCAGGCACTCTACCCCTGAGCCACCGCCAGCCACCGTCCCAGCAAACTGTGCCTGATTTGCTGGGACCAGATTACATGGTGTGTAATCTGTGTATATGTATAACTAGCTCTCAATGATGACGTAAGAAATATGTGGATTAAAGGACCCAATGCCAGAGTGTAATTGGTTTTCGATGGTGACGTAATGACGATATGTTTTAGTGTCGGGAGGATTAAAGGTAATGCTCCTGTGTAATCTGGCACCACTGCCGTATCAGGCACAATTTGCTGGGACGGTGCATACGCATCAAAAGTGGCGGGTTGGCTGGGACAGTGCGTACGGCACAAAGTAACCACAGTAGAATGGGTGCATTTCATTATATTTCACAGTATGTAGAATGGGTGCATTTCATTATATTTCACAGTATGTAGAATGGGTACATTTCATTATATTTCACAGTATGTAGAATGGGTACATTTCATTATATGTCACAGTATGTAGAATGGGTACATTTCATTATTTCACAGTATGTAGAATGGGTGCATTTCATTATATTTCACAGTATGTAGAATGGGTACATTTCATTATATTTCACAGTATGTAGAATGGGTACATTTCATTATTTCACAGTATGTAGAATGGGTACATTTCATTATTTCACAGTATGTAGAATGGGTACATTTCATTATTTCACAGTATGTAGAATGGGTACATTTCATTATATTTCACAGTATGTAGAATGGGTACATTTCATTATATTTCACAGTATGTAGAATGGGTTCATTTCAAACCAAATCAATAATACAAAAACTGCTACTTTGAGGACGAAAGCATGAAAAGACTTGTTTACATCAGGGTCCTCCATGTTCAATTCATCATTTTCAACGTGTCATTTTCAGGAGGAGAGTTCAAAGATGCAGTTGGACGTCTTGGACGCACATGATGATCAAGTTATTCAGTCAGTAAGTTGTAACAACTGTTTGTCTTGAAATGTGCTGTATGAATAATGAATTAGCATTATCATTAACAGCATAGCACAGGCTGCACAGCGTTAATAAAACAACAACAACAACAACAACGTAATCACAGCTACAACAAGATATCAGTGAATAAGCAAAGCACAAAATGAAAGCACACACGTATAATAAAAAATAGAATACGGTATGCATGCAAAAGGAAATTAAGAGAATAAGGCCTTAACGTGGAAATGGTGGGTTTTCAGGAGGGATTGAAAACATGACACAGACTTTGCGAGTCTTACATTAATAGGCAGGGCGTTCCACAGCTTGGGGGCCACGGATTGAGATGAGATGAACTGGGCTGTGCTCTCAAGGAGGGCCTTGTCTTTTGAATGATTGAAGTAGTTTTAATAACAGTTTGCAGAATTACAGTACATTTCAAGCACAACGCAATACAAAGACTGTTAACTGTGAGTGGACGACCCAATAAAGCATTACACTTGTTTACAAGAGGGTCCACCATGTTCAATTCATCAAAACATTTAGAGACGTACAAATAGACACTTCTATATAGCCAAAGAACAGAACAGGAATTCATCATAAAGGAGGTAAAAAATGGAAAAGAAACGCATACAGTGAGGGGAAAAAAAGTGGTGGGGATTCAGGTTTTTCGGGGGCCAGTTTTGAATTGCAGCCATCCGTAGGTGCCCTTTGAGAGCGGTTTTGAAGGAGTCAAGGGATTCACATGTCTTAATGACTGTTGGTAGGGCGTTCCACATTTTGGTGGCATAGGAGCGATAATAATTTAGTCCCTTGTTTGTGCCGAACCTGGGTTGTTGCACTCCCTCTGGTGTCAGTGTTAGTCTAGTTTTAGTCGACTAAATACCATAAGATTTCAGTAGACTAAATCTACAGTTGATTAATGTATTTTGGCGGGCCTTGGTGATACCGTCATAATGACTGATTTTACACTTTACGCTGAAAATAGCCGATCTACAAGATCAAGATCTGCTATTTCCAGCATGAAACAAAGTGTAAAATGACTTATACTGGATCTGCTGTCCACTAGTCCCTTCCTAGTGGATCTCTTGTCCACTAGTCCCTTCCTAGTGGATCTCTTGTCCACTAGTCCCTTCCTAACATTTTAGCCTAGTTGGTATTTGTTGACGAAATTGTCAGTATATTCAGTCTTAGTTTTAGTCATCGTAGCTTAGTTTTCATATTGTTTCCATTTAGTTTTCGTCAGTGAAAAAATGTACAGTTGACGGACGTTTCAACACTATAATCAACAATAAGTGCAACAAACCCTTTATTATGTTATGCATTATGTTACTATTGAAAAATAGCAGATATACAAGCTCATAGGTCATAGCACACCACCGAGTGCCGCGCTACGAGCTTGTATGTCTGCTATTTTTGAAAAATCAAAGAACGACTGACTATAGAAACATAGCTTTTTCAGCAAACTGTCAGGATGTAGAAGAACATTTTTTAGAATCTGATCTCAGGTCAGAATGGGTTAACCACAATCTCTTTGTTTTAACATCAGATCCCTGGCATTGCAGTGAAGGAAGACGAGGGCTCTGGGATGTAGCCCTGAGGCACACCGTCAGGCAGGGTGGTGCAACCCAACCAGAGCCATAGAGTAAGACAGAGTTACCACAACTACCTTCACTTCACGGGGCTTCAGTCCAATGGAGGCTCTCCTACATAGACTTCTATTGGCTTCAGTCCAATGGAGGCTCTCCTACATAGACTTCTATTGGCTTCAGTCCAATGGAGGCTCTCCTACATAGACTTCTATTGGCTTCAGTCCAATGGAGGCTCTCCTACATAGACTTCTATTGGCTTCAGTCCAATGGAGGCTCTCCTACATAGACTTCTATTGGCTTCAGTCCAATGGAGGCTCTCCTACAGAGACTTCTATTGGCTTCAGTCCAATGGAGGCTCTCCTACATAGACTTCTATTGGCTTCAGTCCAATGGAGGCTCTCCTACATAGACTTCTATTGGCTTCAGTCCAATGGATGCTCTCCTACATAGACTTCTATTGGCTTCAGTCCAACGGAGGCTCTCCTACATAGACTTCTATTGGCTTCAGTCCAATGGAGGCTCTCCTACATAGACTTCTATTGGCTTCAGTCCAATGGAGGCTCTCCTACATAGACTTCTAATTGGCTTCAGTCCAATGGAGGCTCTCCTACATAGACTTCTATTGGCTTCAGTCCAATGGAGGCTCTCCTACATAGACTTCTAATTGGCTTCAGTCCAATGGAGGCTCTCCTACATAAACTTCTAATTGGCAAATAGTGACAATGTCCTAGACCGGAAGTTGGCAGAATTCAACTGGACTCA
Organism: Protomyctophum bolini; assembly: GCF_963924005.1. NCBI lineage: Eukaryota > Metazoa > Chordata > Actinopteri > Myctophiformes > Myctophidae > Protomyctophum > Protomyctophum bolini. Next base: position 1,548,766 of record NC_137881.1, on the reverse strand, counting down.
GGGCAACAGCCCAGCTGTAATGATCTTAAATTCCTTTTATTTTAGATCGTTTTGTAGTAATAGTACAACATAAACATTAAAGAAGCTTTAGTTGTTAGTACTGTACAATACTTTAAAACTAGTTGTCATGTTGCACACATTGCTTAAAATAGCTGACATTTGCGCCGCCCCTCGTTGAAAACGATGCATTTCCAACTCCAGCTCGTCCCTCTCCTCCATCCAGGCTGCATGGATGGACAGCGCTCGGACGCTGCTCAGTTTTCTGCCCCCTCAATGTCCTATAACTCTGTCTTAACTCTTATCTATGGCTCTGGGTCGGGTGCAGCCATCCGGGAGACGGAGGAGCAGAACAAGGCGGTTGTTTGTCTCGACGGAGGAGGAAAGGTGGAAGCTTTGGCTCGGAGAGACGGATCATGTTCTGATTCTGCATCGGTGGAGAAAACACTCACACAGCGACGACACCGTATCGGGTTTGAGGAATGTCGGAACGGCCGACTGACTGCCTGCTGGACCTTTAACCCATTCAGGCCTGTCGACTTAAAATAATGTCTTCTTAATCTTAATCAATGACAGTTTTTCTGAAATACCCCATGTTTCTATATCAGTGGTGCTCAGTATTTCATGTCAAGGACCCCCCAGAATTATCTGTAATTAATTGGCCTGCCGACCCCCCCCCCCCCCATCTGAAAATATGTTGTTCCAGGCCGGGACCCTCCCCCAGAAGCAAAGATTTGAGCTAAAAAACGAACGCTCTGACAGAATATATTCAAACATTTGGGCCACAACATTTTTCAAAAGCAGCAGACGAGCTACAAGCTCGTAGCGCGCCACTCGGTGGCGCGCTACGAGCTTGTAGATCTGCTGTTTTTCAATAGCTAAAGCATAACAGTTAAAACATCCAAAAAGGGGTTCCCGCCCACTCTGGGTTAACTCAAGACGACCATCGTGATTAAGAGTCGATCAACTTCATGTTTTTCTGTCCTTTTCTCTTTTTTTTTAAACACACAAAGGGCTCTGTTTTCATCCATCCTAAAGCCCCTTATCCCTAAAACACGTCTTTGCCTTTTTGCTGAAACCCGACTAATGAAAGCTCATGAAATGAAACCCGACCTAGTTCTTTTTGTTAGGGGTTGCTAGCCCCTCCTATAAACAGGTTTAATGTTTGTCTTTTAGTCCAATGTTTGTTTAGTAAACGCCATTGAACAATGAAGGGAACATTTATGTCATAATGTCCCTCATTACGTCATAATGTTCTCTTTATTGTTAACGGCGTTTAATGTCTGTGTTTGCACCGTTTGTTTTACATCACCATTACATCACCTCATCAACATGAGTTAGACTTTAATATATTAGCGCCCCTCACTTCACACGGGTGTGATTTTCTTTTTACTAATTTGAAAAACATTTTTGAATGGTTCAACTATTCAACTAGTCGATCTACATCTGCTATTTGAACTAATCGCAAATGTTTTCCGAAATAGTAAAAAAGAAGCAAAGAAGTTTAGGGATAAGAAGTTTATAGCTGTGACGAAAATAGAGCTCAAAATCTATTCAAAAAGCATCTAAACATTTAAGAAGAAAACGCACTTCTCTTTCATTCGATTATTGCGAAAAAACATCATAATTAATAAAGAATAATACAAGGAAATACTGCCTCAGAGTCGCAACTTAATCATTCTAAAATGTCATTTGCTTCCAGCGTGAATACACTGGATATTTAATTTCCTGTTTTTGAACAAATATAGATATTAAGAAAGTGATTTTGTGTTTTTTTTTTCAAAAACGGCGCTACGCTACAATTAAACTGCTTTTCAGAGATATGCAAATAGAAGTAGGAACGATATACCGTAAGATGCAGAAAGAAATATAAATGTTTATTTTATGTTTTAGTCCGAAGACATTTTTAGAACTATATATATATAATAGTATATATATATATATATATATACACAGATATATATAAAAAAAATTGCTTGTGGTGTATGTAATGCTAAATCCAATCTAACAACATATTTAGGGTGATTAAAACTGTTTGTAAACATTCTAATAAATCATATATTGTATCGTTGTTTGTTTCAATTTGTTTCAAAAGGAACAGATGTGAGGATTATTAGTTGGCATTATACTGTACAGAGACACACACACACACACACACACACACACACACACACACACACACACACACACACACACACACACACACACACACACACACACACTGTCACACACAGGGGGTCCTTGACTCCTTTGGGGGGGTTCCAGGGGGTCCTTTGGGGGGGTTCCAGGGGGGGTCCTCAGCAAAAAAAAAGATCTGCAGGCTCACAGAGCAAGCTTGCTATTTTTTTGTATTTTATTATTTTTAATAAAAAAATTGAAATTCATTCTCTAACATAAATCTTCTCTTAATGGGAGAACCTCCTTGACACAACAAAACATATCCCAAATATGAAGTTTGAGAATCAACATAACAGTGTTACTGTGTGGAGTAGAGGGCGCTGTTTTCCCTTAATGTTTTCAATAGAGGGCGCTGTTTTCCCTTCATGTTTTTCCGATGGGTTCTCAGATGGCTGTCAGCTCGGAGCTGTTACGGCCTGACTCCAGTCTTGCCATGTCTGCTTATTATAAGCGACTCTGGGCTTGTTCTTCTTTAAATATTGTTCTGCGCGTGTGTGTGTGTGTGTGTGTGTGTGTGTGTGTGTGTGTGTGTGTGTGTGTGTGTGTGTGTGTGTGTGTGCAGTGGCTGTTAACTGACTTTCACCCATTGTTGTGTGCATACATACATTCACTCAAGTTTAGTTTATTCTCTAAATTACACTGACTAGTAATCAACATTTTCAGTGTCGTCGAGTAATAAAATATCATATAGAAAAAACATCACAAAAGATATACTACATTACATAGGTTTACACATAAAAAGCCAAGACAAATTTCAAAACGTTCTAAAAACAGTTACATTAATTGTGGCGGTCTGTATATGCTCCCTTATATATATTTAAAAAAGTACATTTTCATGTCAAGGACCCCTAAATGATTAAGAATGTATTTTGTCCGCATGTTTAAAAACATTAAAATATGTTTCTGCAGATCTACAAGCTTGTACACAGGCTTCTATTTTCAAATAGCTGATGGAATATGACAGTGGTTCCCAAAGTGGGGTCCGGGGACCCCCAGGGGTCCTTGAGGGAGTTCCGGGGGGTCCCCAGCTAAATGATATAAGTTTAAGGAACCAAATTGTACTTTTAATGGATCTCTAACTCAGAGAGTGCACAAATGGAACCAAATGGGTCCATTTGGTTCCATTTGTGCACTCTCAGAGTTAAATTGACATTGATCTTACAATATAAAGTAAGTGGGTTGCCCAGAAATGCAATTAAATGGGGGTCCGTAGCCTAATTATTGTAATTAATGCATGTCAAACTGGGGGGTCCTTGAAATGAGAATGGTTGAACATCACTGATAGCATATCCTTTCAAATGGGGGGTCCGCAGGCTAAAGTATACATCTATTTGGGGGGTCCTTGTCTTGACATGAAAAAGTTTGATAACCACAGTCTGTAAGAAGGGCTTTTTTGTTTTCAGTTCACAGACCTGGCAACCCCCCGTTAGCATTAGCAGCATTAGCTTCCAGAGCTCCAGAGAAGCAGCGTCGCAAGAACTCCTTCTATCAAAACATGTAAGTTCAGCCACGTCTCTAATTAACACTTATATAACCACTAACTACCTAACTAACTATTAACTAGACATAAAGTATTACATCATACAGTATGTCGTCACGTCCAGGCAACAGTTTAATACATAACTGTAATAACAGGAAAAGTATCAACAACGCCCCAAAAGTTTGTCATTCAACAAGTGGAGGAGTTTTAAAAAGCTGAAATCTCTGGGTTTGATCTGCTTTTATAGTGGTTTATTACAGTGATGAGAGTTAGATAAGTGTTCTGTAACTCCGCTGGTTGAAGGAATGACGTTTAAATCATTAATATTTAATCTGTAAAACGGAATGATTGACGATAAGCAGCTAAATGAAGGCCTGACGTCGTTGCACATCCGGTCACACAGTCATATGTTCCATCTCTAGTAGGATGAGGATGTTTTTTAACTCTTTTCATTTCAATGTTTATTTGTTGTTTTTAACCAGTTGGAAACAAAGTGTTTATTTGTTGTTTTTAACCAGTTGGAAACAAAGTGTTTATTTGTTGTTTTAAACCAGTTGGAAACAAAGTGTTTAGTTATTGTTTTAAATCTTTTGGAAACGAAGTGTTTATTTATTGTTTTAAATCTTTTGGAAACAAAGTGCCATGTTTGTATTTTCTAGATAGACAGTCTGTCATCACATGTCAATACATTGTCGACGTTAATTTTAATGACACCGCAGAAGAAACATATTTTGATTGTACACAAATGGAACCTTTTTCCCCTTCCTTTTAAAAATGTTGTCTCACATTGTTATTCATATCAAACGTTTTCATGTCAAGGACCCCCAAATTGACACTAATTAGCCCCGCGGACCCCCCGTTAGAAAACATATGCCAGGGACCCCCATGAGAGAAGGTTTTTACGGCTCTAGCAGTGATTCTCAACCCGTTTAATTTCAAGGACCCCCAGTTTGACCTGCATTAGTTCTACGGACCCCCCCCCCATTTAATGTCATTTCTAATATCTCTGGGACCCCCAATTTATATTGTAAAACCACTGTTAATTTAGGGTGCATTTTGGTTCCATTTGTATACACACACTCTGGGTTACAGACCCACAAGGGTCCATTTGGTTCCTATAACCCATTCTGACCTGAGATCAGATTCATACGAGGTTTCCACGGGACACACACTGGTCTGATGAACCCATTCTGACCTGAGATCAGATTCTAAAAATGTCAGTCGTTCTTCGAATTTTTCAAAAATAGCAGACCTACAAGCTCGTATCGCGCCACTCGGTGGCGCGATATGAGCTTGTAGATCTGCTATTTTTCAATAGCTAAAGCATAACATGATGCTAACACCAAAATGGGTGCCCGGTCAGAATGGGATAATGATCACTTAGCTGGGGACCCCCTGGAACCCCCCCAAGGACCCCATGGGGTCCCTGGACCCCACTTTAAACCAGGGGTTGCAACTTTAGTTTGTATTTTCTAAATAGGCAGTGTGTGTCGTGTCAATAATTGTCAACGTCATTTCCCCCCCCCCCCTTTTTACCTCCTTTATGATGAATTCCTGTTCTGTTCTTTGGCTAAATAGAAGTGTCTATTTGTACGTCTCTGAATGTTTTGATGAATTGAACATGGTGGACCCTGTTGTAAACAAGTGTAATGCTTAATTGGGTCGTCCACTCACAGTTAACAGTCTTTGTATTGAGTTGTACTTGACTTGATACATGTATACTGTAATTCTGCAAACTGTTAATACATATTTCAATCAATCAATTCTACATTCTCTAATTGTGTGTAGACTCTTCTTGTAAATTAAGTAATGCAGATGTTTAACAATAAATTAACTGAGAGTGTAAAATTTTAATTTTACACTCTCAAGAATAAAATATCTAATTAAGGGTCCATTTGGTTACCAACTCTCCATCATTTAGCTGCATGGGGACAACCTGGAACCCCCTCAAGGACCCCTGGTGGTCCCCGGACCACCTGGAACCCCCTCAATATTTATTAACAGTTTGCAGAATTACAGTATACAAGCACAAACTCAATACAAAGACTGTTAACTGTGAGTGGACGACCCAATAAAGCATTACACTTGTTTACAAGAGGGTCCACCTTGCTCAATTCATCATAACAATTGTACAAATATACACTTCTATATAGCCATAAAGGAGGTAAAAAAAAAAGGAAAATAAACGTATACAGTGAGGGGGAAAAGGGGTGGGTGTGGCGCAGAGGGGGATTCAGATTTTACGGGGCCCAGTTTGGAATTGCAGCCGTCCGTATAGGTGCCCTTTGAGAGCGGTTTTGAAGGAGTCGAGGGATTCACATGTCTTAATGACTGTTGGTAGGGCGTTCCACGTTTTGGTGGCATAGGAGCGAAAATAATTCAGTCCCTGACATTTTGACATTTAGCCTCACAGACCCAAAACTAAAGAATAGTGTTTAATCGTTTGATAAGATTCTGTCCACAGTTCCATGCTGTATTTATGTTGGTACCATTAGCAGAGATATCAGGCAAACGTTATAAATATATATATATATATATATATATATATATATATTCAATTATTATACATTATCTAATTGAGTTGGTAACTCAAATATTTTAGTGCAGTCAGTGGTTACTGAAGGGCTTGTAGATCTGTTGTTTTTGGTGAAGAGATTGGGTCTAGAATAGATTGAAAATTAATGCAACTCCAGGTCCGTTTGTATTTCCTGAGTTTAGAGAAAGCCTCGAGTTAACAAACAGGCTGTTTTTTTAAGTCTCTCTCGGGCGTAATATGTCGAAATATATATATATATATATATACACTATTATTCTACATTATCTAATTGAGTTGGTAACTCAAATATTTTAGTGGTTCTTGAAGGTCTATGAACCAAATGAACCCCCTCTGGCTGGCTACAGTCACTGTGTACAACAATAACAAGTGAGGGGTCCATTTGGTTCCATTAGTTATGGGGCTCTCCATAATACCAAATATACTTGCTTCTGGGGGGGGTCCCTCCCTCCAACAACGTATTTTCAGATGGGGGGCCGAATGGAAAGGTTGATAAAACCACTGACATAGAAACAGGTTTTTCAGAAAACTGTCAAAAAGCCTTTTAAAAAGAAAAATGGGCCTCGGGTCTAAATGTGTTTAAAGAGAGAGTTTGTTACTGAACAAACACTATAGCAATGATTACTATAGAACCCACTGCTCAGTGCTCACTGTGTACAACAAGGCAGGGTCCATTTGGTTCCATTTGTACGTCTCTGAGTTCTGAGGGTCCATGAAGTTAAACGGTGTGAGAGCCACCACTGCTCTCTCCAGTTCTCAGTGTTTTTTTAAGTCTCTCTCGGGCGTAATGTGTCAACGTAGATTTATTTGGTGAAACTTGTAGATTTATTTGGTGAAACTTGTAGATTTATTTGGTGAAACTTAAACTTGTACATTTATATTTGGTCACTCACGAGTGAATGGCAGCATGCTCATGAAAAGTGATGACATCAGACACAGAGACCTTAATTTTAGGCCTGACTTCGAAATTTAAAAAAGAAGAGAAAACAACACCCGCTGATACAGAAACATAAGGATGTTTCTGTATCAGCGGGGCTCAATATTTCATGTCAAGGAACCCCAAAAATATGTTGTTCCTTCCAGGGACACTCCAGAAGCAAAGATTTGAGTTAAAAACGTCCACTCTGTAACAATAATACAATATATATTAAAAAGATTTGAGGCACATTTTCACAATTTTTCAAAAATAGCAGATCTACAAGATCGTAGCGCGGCACCGAGTGCCGCGCTACGAGCTTGTAGATCTGCTATTTTTCAATAGCTAAAGTATAACATAATGCTTAAAACACCAAAAGGGGTTCCCGCCCAGAATGGGTTAAGATAAGGTCATTTCATGTCAGCATCAATCCTATACACACACACACACACACACACACACACACACACAACAAGGAACAATCAGTAATGGTTGATGAATGAAATGATGTTATAATTACATTATATTTTCCCCCGTGACTTCACTTGAATCAACTCAGCATAGCTGCAGTTAGTAGGACTTAAAGGCACTGGGAAGAGAAGAGACGCATTTAATTCACTGGCAGCTAAAAGAAGAGATTTGATTCACTGGCAGCTAAAAGAGAGATTTGATTCACTGGCAGCTAAAAGAGAGATTTGATTCACTGGCAGCTAAAAGAAGAGATTTAATTCACTAGCAGCTAAAAGAGAGATTTGATTCACTAGCAGCTAAAAGAGAGATTTGATTCACTAGCAGCTAAAAGAGAGATTTGATTCACTGGCAGCTAAAAGAGAGATTTGATTCACTGGCAGCTAAAAGAAGAGATTTGATTCACTAGCAGCTAAAAGAGAGATTTGATTCACTGGCAGCTAAAAGAGAGATTTGATTCACTGGCAGCTAAAAGAGAGATTTGATTCACTGGCAGCTAAAAGAGAGATTTGATTCACTAGCAGCTAAAAGAAGAGATTTGATTCACTAGCAGCTAAAAGAGAGATTTGATTCACTGGCAGCTAAAAGAGAGATTTGATTCACTGGCAGCTAAAAGAGAGATTTGATTCACTGCTATGATACAGTATGACACAGTATAGTATGACACAGTAGCTGCTATGATACAGTATGACACAGTATAGTATGACACAGTAGCTGCTATGATACAGTACGTGTATATGACACAGTAGCTGCTATGATACAGTACGTGTATATGACACAGTAGCTGCTATGATACAGTACGTGTATATGACACAGTAGCTGCTATGATACAGTACGTGTATATGACACAGTAGCTGCTATGATACAGTACGTGTATATGACACAGTAGCTGCTATGATACAGTATATGACACAGTAGCTGCTATGATACAGTACAGTAGCAGTACAGTAGCTGCTACGATACAGACTCCCAGCATCACAGATCCTCTGATGGCCGTCTTGTTGAAGACAGACTGTATTAGTGTATTCAATCAGAGAACAAGGGAGGTTTAAAGGGGCATTTCGCAGGCATTCCACTTTAGATTTGCTTAATCGCTTCACTGTGGGGTTTTAATCCGAGCCTGACGGACGAGGGAATGATCTAGAAGTAATATTAATAATAACGGATGATTTTAATGTTCTCTCTCTCTCTCTGAGCTCTGTTTCTCTGTCAAAGCAGAGTTAGCCCTCCAAAGGACGAGGATTTGTTCTCCGCTGCAACGGGAATGAACAAGGACTGTGACCTATTCAGAGGCCTTTTGGTGTTTAACCCATTCTGACATGAGATCAGATTCATACGAGGTTTCCACTGAACACACACTGGTCTGATGGACCCATTCTGACCTGAGATCAGATTCTAAAAATGTCAGTCCTTCTTCGATTTAAAAAAAATAGCAGACCTACAAGCTCGTAGCGCGCCACTCGGTGGCGCGCTATGAGCTTGTAGATCTGCTATTTTTCAATAGCTAAAGCATAACATAATGCTAACACCAAAAGGGGTTCCCGTTCAGAATGGGTTAAAAAGCATTATGTTGTACTTTTTGCTGTTGGAAAAAATAGCAGATCTACAAGCTCATAGCGCGGCACCGAGTGCCACCACCCTATGAGCTTGTAGGTCTGCTATTATTTTTATTTTATTTTTATATATCGTGAAAATGTAGGCTCAAATCTTTGAATACCGGTTTTATTCTATCAAAGGACATTTTTAACTCGTGTCTTTGCTTGTGGGGGAGAGGGGAGAGGAGGGGGGTGGTGGGGGGGCATAAATGACACTTGTCATTTATGCTTGTAGATCTGCTGTTTTCTGATTTGCTGCAGTGTTTGTTGGGTCAGACTTGCTCCCGTTGCATTCAGTATACTCTTTCAGAGCGAACGTTTTAACTCAAATCTTTGCTTCTGGGGGAGGGGGGGGGGGGTCCCTGGAACTACATATTTTCAGAAGGGGGTCCGCGCCCCACATACATATCAGTCTGGTGGTCCCTGACATGAAATAGTCATGAGAACCACTGACATATACATATATATATATATATATATATATGTATATACAGTAGAATCGTAGTTTTTTTTTCTTCTGAAAACCGTCATGATTTATGACATTATTTGTAGGATCAGTTCTTGGGTCTAAAAAAGGGGGGATTCCTACCTTGGGGAACCCATTCAGGACGGGAGCCCCTTTCTGTGTTTTTAAAGCATTATGTCACACTTTAGCTGTTGAAAAAAATAGCAGATCTACAAAGCTCGTAGCGCGGCACTCGGTCCCTGGAACAACATGTTTTCAGATGGGGGTCGGCGGCCAATTACAGATAATTGTAACTGGGGGTCCTTGATGTAGAAACATGAGGTTTATCAGATCGGCCTCAGTCCAAAGGGGATAAGAACCTGTGTTAACCCATTCTGAACGGGAACCCATTTCGGTGTTGGCATCATGTTATGCTTTAGCTATTGAAAAATAGCAGATCTACAAGCTCATAGCGCGCCACCGAGTGGCGCGCTACGAGCTTGTAGGTCTGCTATTTTTGAAAAATCGAAGAACGACTGATATTTTTAGAATCTGATCTCAGGTCAGAATGGGGTTAATCAGACCAGTGTGTGTCCAGTGGAAACCTCGTATGAATCTGATCTCAGGTCAGAATGGGGTTAATCAGACCAGTGTGTGTCCAGTGGAAACCTCGTATGAATCTGATCTCAGGTCAGAATGGGTTAAAGGGATAAGAACCTGTTAAAGGGATAAGAACCTGTTAAAGGGATAAGAACCGGTCTACAAGCTTAATACAAGAACTGTGATCTTTGCCCAAAGAGCCCCGAAAAAAATAGACATTTCGTATAATCGAACGTATAGGTCTAAATGGTGTTAAATTTAGCTGGGGAAGCCCACCCTCCTCACGGACCCCCTGGAGTGTCCCCCCTCCCCCCCTCCCCCCTCTCCCCGGGTCACACTTTAAGAACCTTAGACGTGTCAGAGTATTGATAAACATGGAGGAGTCTTCACGGAGCGGCAGGAGGTTTACTGAGACAATGGAAGGAAGTCTGCTCTTTATGACCTGCATCCTCCTGGCCTCGCACACACACACACACACACACACAGTCACGCACGCACACACACACACACACACACACAGTCACGCACGCACACACACACACACACACACACACACACACACAGTCACACACACACACACACACACACACACACACACACACACACACACACACACACACACAGTCACACACACACACACACACACACACACACACACACACACACACACACACACACACACACACACACACCACCTCCTGACCTCCGCAGTCCAAACTCAACTTCAATGACAAAAGAACACGTTCTGTTCAAATGCTTATTAAGGCCAGCGCTGTTGCCATGTTTGTCCGCCTGTTACAGGTAACTTTGGGCGTCCTTTTATCCTGTTGCCATGTTTGTCCGCCTGTTACAGGTAACTTTGGGCTTCCTTTTATCCTGTTGCCATGTTTGTCCGCCTGTTACAGGTAACTTTGGGCGTCCTTTTATCCTGTTGCCATGTTTGTCCGCCTGTTACAGGTAACTTTGGGCGTCCTTTTATCCTGTTGCCATGTTTGTCCGCCTGTTACAGGTAACTTTGGGCTTCCTTTTATCCCGGGAGGCCAGCGTGTGTTTCTTTGGGGCTTGTTTAAAAAAAAAGTGTAGTTTGTGCTTTGTACCAAAACTGAGTAAATATTATGTCTTTTTGGTGTTTTAAGCATTATGTTATCATTTTATTTTATCTGAAGAATTGTTAAAATGTGGCGCAAATCTTTGAATATATGTATTTCAGAGCGAACATTTTTAACTAAAATATTGGCTTGTTGGGGGGGGGGGTCCCTGGAACTACATATTTTGAGATGGGGGGTCCGTGGCCCAATAGAGATAATTCTGGGGGTCCTTGACATGAAAAAGGTTGAGCACCAACTGACACATAGAAACATGCAGGTTTTTCAGAAAAATGTTAGGATTTAGAAGCCCTTTTATTTTATTTTATTTTATTTTACTACGCCCTCTTTGTAAAATAGCCCGATCCACACAAGCCACACAGGCTCACAACGTGTCGCGTGGTGAGCTTGTAGATCTGCTCATTTCAAATAGCCGATGTGTACATAATATTTAGGTTCAAAGTTCTGGAGTCATGTAGGTGTGTAGCCTATCCACACTTTTCCTGGGCTGTGTGTGCTCCAGTTCCTGTCGATTTGATCCAATGAAAGCCAATGAAACTGGTCAGATGACCAATGATATCCAATGAAATCAACAGGAACTGGAGCACACACAGACCAGGAAAAGTGTGGATAGTCGATTTTCTTTTTGGGCTTGTTTTTCTAGACCTGGATGCTTACTTCTCTCACAGACTCTGGCATCACTGAATAAACCCCCCACACCCCCCTCCTCCAAATAAGCCCATAGGAAGCAGGACCCCCCCCCTGCTCCCCCCACCCCCTCCTCCTCCTCCATACGAAGCAGAAAGTCTAGAAGGCAGAAGGTTTTAGTCAACGTCACCTCCGGTCAATCTGTGTGACCCGTTGAGACTATAGAGCTGTTACTGAGTCCTAGAGTCAGGGTTGAAATTAAACGGAAACTACCGCGCAAACTACTGCTGCTCCAAAACGGAATACTACAGGATCCTAGCACTGAGGTAATGCATTTAATACTACAGGATCCTAGCACTGAGGTAATGCATTTGATACTACAGGATCCTAGCACTGAGGTAATGCATTTAATACTATAGGATCCTAGCACTGAGGTAATGCATTTAATACTACAGCATCCTAGCAATTCAATTCAATTCAAAGGGCTTTATTGGCATGAGAAAACATACGTTTACGTTGCCAAAGCAGAAAGAACAATACAACAATATACAGCAATACAATCAAAACAAAAATGATGTACATTTGAAGGTCAGAATCTTCAATAGATCAACTTCTGTGTACCAAGATCACTCGATGCAGGTATAGTGCAGGAATATACACAATTATTAGTCTTTAGGGTGGTTGTGTTCCATTTGATATCCTTCTCCCATCACAGCAACTCACAAATCTTGCTGCTGTGTTTGCACATTGTTGTACTTCGCCCAGCAGATATGGGAGTTTTTTGTCATTGGTCATGTTTTCCTAGCACTGAGGTAATGAATTTAATACTACAGGATCCTAGCACTGAGGTAATGAATCCCTGGTCCCTGGAACAACATATTTTGACATGGGGGGGGGTCCCTGGAACAACATATTTTGAGATGGGGGTCCCTGGAACAACATATTTTGAGATGGGGGTCCCTGGAACAACATATTTTGGGGGTCCTTTACATGAAATAGTTTGAGAACCACTGACAGAAACATAGGGTTTTAAGTTTTTAACCCTGTGAGAACCACTGACATAGAAACATATGGTTTTAACCCTGTGAGAACCACTGACATAGAAACATAGGGTTTTAACCCTGTGAGAACCACTGACATAGAAACATATAGGGTTTTAACCCTGTGAGAACCACTGACACAGAAACATAGGGTTTTAACCCTGTGAGAACCACTGACACAGAAACATAGGGTTTTCAGAAAACTGTCAAGATTCAGGATCCTAGCACTAGCACTGAGGTAATTTTGTTTTCGCGTATACATATTACATTTTAGTTTTTTTTTAAATCATTTTTGATTGATTTGTACTTACTTGTACTTTACACAAACCTTCTCTCTTCTGGTCAAATAATGCACATCATTGCGCGAAAAAAGTTTGAGAATTACTGAATTAGAATTTGCACTCAAAATAATGCCAGGTCAACATTAGGTTTAGGTTTATTTATTTAGCACGTAGTACAAAAAAATAGACAATAACATATCAAAGGAAAAATAAATACAATGCAAGGAAGGGCAGAAGCCAGCTGGCTTATTTGGAATCCTTTCCTGTAGGAAGAGGTCATTGGTTTAAAAGTTCATAAAGAACAGTACAAAAGTCTACAAGTTGCATTTAGCCCAGTGCTAAACACTGTATGCCTTACTTAAGGCATAATACATTTAAAAAAAAAGGCTTCTGAAAGAATATATATTCAAAGATCTGTGCCTCATTTTCACAATATGTTTTTGGGTGGGAACCCCTTTTGCTGTTTTAACTAAGCATTATGTTATACTTTAGCTTTTGAAAAATAGCAGACCTACAAGCTCGTAGCGCACCACCGAGTGGCGCGCTATACGAGCTTGTAGGTCTGCTATTTTTGAAATATCGTGAAAATGAGGTACAAATCTTTGAATATATATTCTTTCAGAAGCCTTTTTGTCGACGTCAGCCCCTAAATGGGTCAATAAAGTACTGTACCGGACAGAGTAACTTCCAGGTTGACTCCAGACCAGCGCCGGTCCACTTGGATGCATTTTAGAGAAGCTGTGAACCAGCAGTGTTCACCCGTTCTGACCTGAGATCAGATTCTAAAAATGTCTTACACATCCTGACAGTTTTCTGAAAAAGCTTATGTTTCTGTGTCAGCCGTTCTTCGATTTTTCACAAATAACAGACCTACAAGCTCATAGTAGCACCGGCACGCTATGAGCTTGTAGATCTGCAAACACCAAAAGGGTGTTCCCGCCCAAAATGGGTTAATTTTTTCACAATATTTTAAATTAGTCTGATGTCCTGAAGAAAAGAAAAAAAAGTTGTCTAAATCATGACAATTTTCTGAAAGATTTGAGGCACATTTTAACGATTTTTCAAAAATAGCAGACCTACAAGTTGGCGCGCTATGAGCTTGTAGATCTGCCATTTTTCCATAGCTAAATTATAACCTAATGTATGTAAGCACCAAAATGGGTTAAAAAAAATAACACAATAATTCATGTCGTCAACAAATACAAAACACTATTGGCCCCGTCATCAATCATCCATGCTAAACACCATATCAATTATAATCCCCATATTTATTTATTTTTACTATTTTGAATAACATTTTTGAATAGTTAAAATAGCCGATCTACAAGCTCACAATGTGTAGATACAGATCGGCTAGTTGAACTATTAAAAAAGGGTTTTAAGGATTAGGTTTATTTTTTTAGCATGGATGAAAATAGAAGCCCAATAAAGGAGAAAGAGGGTAAAACAGGTTCAATTATTATTCTTTTCACTGGTGGTTCTTTACAAGGAGGAATCTTAGTTTGACTCTCTCTCTCTCTCTCTCTCTGTGTGTGTGTGTGTGTGTGTGTGTGTGTGTGTGTGTGTGTTAAATTATGACTCTCTGACAGAAATGCCATCTGTGTGTTCTGACTGAGTCAACACAGCTCTAAGTACACACTGAACTACAAAGAAGTATTCACTCTTTTTCACACAGCGCAAACACACACACACACACACACACACACACACACACACACACACACACACACACACACACACACACACACACACACAGTCACACACTGGTGTCATCCAAATCCTCCCCACCTGAAGGAGACGGGTGCAGAGACACCTTGTGACCAGCAGGTGTCAGAGTTGTAGCTGCTATTGATATTTCAAACATGATTTAGTTCACTGGTTCCCAAACTATTTCATGTCAAGGACCCTGAAATAAAGGTATAGGGGAAAGGATAGGTGCTGGGGAAACAGTTTGTACTCGCTCTGGAGTGTCGGTCAGAACACTGGACGATGAGGCAAGATACAGAGTCCAACGGTTTAATGGGAGTTAAGGTGGTAGCGGACAGCATACAGATGCACAGGTATTGCACAGGTATTTCTATGCGTGGGTGTGTGGTTTCTGCAGGATAAACCCAGAAAGGTATAAATCAGCTCTGTATACTGTACTAAAGGGTTTAACACATGAATAGTCAGGTTAACATCAGATAAAACACAATTAACCAAAAATATACACATTTAGCACCGTGGTTACCTTCATAACTTACTACACATACAGCAGTTATTGCTAAACATACAGCAGTTATTAATAATGTTCAAAACACAGGAGTTTCATTCCAAGCCATCACTACATAAACCATAGTTACATTTAAGTTACTAAACTAGAGCGCCCGCGAGGCGGCCTCTGTAGCAGCTGGCAATTATTGGCAATGATTGCATCGCGGATGCAGAGCACTCGCTCATGTAAAGAGGGGAATAATATAGACGGTAAACATACATTCCAAACAAACTGTAAACAATACACAACCCAGGTAAATGCTATGGAATAATCCAGACAGGTAAAACTAGGCTGCAATATCAGGAAATAAACGAAGACAGCCTAAACAGCGTCATGTCCGTGTTGCAGATCAGCGCATGAGTGCACTGACCGGGTCATAAATAAGTGACAGAAAGCACGTTACACTCGGGAATAAATCACAGCAACATGTAACACAACTCACCACTGTTCAATGACGCACACAGGTAAAAGGAAAGTAAAGAACAGGAACAGGAATGTCCGTGGTGAGTTCGTATTGTATAAACTCCGATGGGAGAAAACACCGTCTGTTGTCTTCACGTTGTTTGATCAATAAATGAAAAGGTGGGCGCACTCCCGCTACATGCCTGCGGGATGCGCTCATGCACGCGCTTCGGGAGCGTGCCTCTTGGAACTTTGTAACAGCCGCCCCCACAATTGAGTAGCAATTGTGCTCCCTAAGGAGCAGGCAGGGATGAATCGCCAGGCGAGGGGCTGTCGTTAGGAAGTTCAGGGAGAACGATGAGCCGGACGACCGGGCGAGTGTAGACACGATCTCCGATCTTCACTTCCGCTGATCTGACTCTTCCATCTGCGCCAGGGTTCACTTTGGTGACACGGCCGATGGACCAAAGTGCACGAGGCAGTTGAGGGTCTGCCATCATAACGACGGTGTCCACTGCGAGGTTATCCGCTGACTTCTGCCACTTCTGCCGTGGTTGCAGGCTTGGCAGGTAGTACCTGACAAACCTAGACCAGAAGTGATCCATCAGGACTTGACTCTGCCTCCAGCGCTTACGGCTCAGGAGCTCCGATTGCGGGTAGACCACTGGAGGTAGGGAACTGCTAGGCCGCCCCATGAGAAGGTGATTTGGGGTGATAGGGTCAAGGTCAGAGATGTCCGATGAGACGTAACCTAAAGGCTTCGAATTCAGGATCCCTTCCACCTCTATCAAGACGGTCCGGAGGACCTCCTCTGTGACAGTCTGCGCTCCGATCGTGGCTCTGAGTGTAGACTTAACGGAGCGGATCTCACGTTCCCACACTCCTCCAAAGTGTGGGGAAGCTGGTGGATTGAAATGGAACTCAATCCGGTTCTTGGCAAGGATCTCCTTCAAATCAGGGTGCATATCCGCAAAGGCCGTAGCCAACTCCTTATCGGCCCCTCGGAAGTTCGTGCCCTGGTCTGAAAAAAGCTCAGCCGGGGTTCCACGGCGAGCAGTAAACCTTCGGAGAGCCATGAGGAAGGCATCGGAGTCGATGGAGGTCAGGAGCTCCAGATGCACGGCTCGTGTTGTGAGACATTTGAAAATGAGACCCCACCTCTTCTCTGTCCGACGTCCTACCTTAACCTGGAAGGGCCCGAAGCAGTCCATGCCGGTGGAATGGAAAGGTGGCTTGAACAGGCGGAGTCGGGCAGGTGGCAAGTCAGCCATGAAAGGAGCTGAAGGCTTAGCTCTCCATCTTTGGCACTCTGGGCAGGAGTGTTGTTGTTTCCTGATGGCTTCGCGTCCGCGTAGAATCCAAAAGGAGCGCCTGAGTTCAGCGAAGACTCGCTCAGGCCCAGGATGACGTAGTCGGCAGTCAAAGTCTCTGATCAGCAGCATAGCCACACGGTGGTGCGGATCCAGGACGACAGGATGTGCTGCTGAAGGATCGAGCTCTTCTGCACGGCGCAGCCTGCCTCCGACTTTGATAAGTCCAGTGGCGGTGTCGAACTCCGGGGACAAGGTGATAAGACGACTGGTGGTAGGCACAGACTTGCCTGCCCGCAGTAGAGCGTAGTCATCAGGGAAGCAGTCGATCTGAGCTCGTTGTAGGATGAGACTTTCGGCCTGCTGGTACATGGCTGCGGAAGGTGATGCCCCTTGGCCAGCCGCCCCGTGGAGCTGCTCCGCCGTGGCGTTGACCAAATCTTTCCATGTGTCGTACTTTTCTGGATCCGGCACAGCTGGGTCTGGACGAATAGCGGTCAACCCACAGAACAGGGATCGGCGAAGCTCTGAGGTATCCTTGACTGACTCACTCACCGGAGACTTGGGCCACTCGGCTGGTGGCTGCAACAGGAAGGGAGGTCCATCACTCCATCGATTGGGTCCAGCCAGGTCCACCAAGGGTTTCCCTCTGGTTAGATCGTCAGCAGGGTTGGCAGCTGAGTTGACGTATCTCCAGGGTTCAGAGCCTGTGAGTTCCTGCATCTCAGCTATCCTGGTCCCCACAAAGACCTTAAACCGACAGGAGTCGGACTGCAGCCAGGTGAGCACTGTTGTCGAGTCAGTCCAGAGTATGGTCTCTCGGATAGGCAGAGTGAGCTCAATCTTCAGCAACTTGGCTAGCTGGGCCCCAGTGAGAGCGGCACAGAGTTCCAGCCTAGGAATGGAATGTTGCTTCCGTGGTGCGACCCTTGACCTGGCCATCAGGAATGCCAAGTTGATGTTGCCTTCACGGTCTTCAGTGCGTAGGTAAGCCACCGAGCCATAGGCCTGCTCAGAGGCGTCACAAAAGATGTGGACATCATGGGTTGCATCTGGATGATCCATCCGGGCAGGAACATAGCAGCGAGGCAGGCTTATCTTGGGCAGGGAAGAGAGTTCGGTTACCCAGGTGTTCCATGCTGCCAAGAGCTCCTCAGGAAGCAGCGGGTCGTCCCATTCTCTTGGCTTGTCCCAAAGGCGCTGAACAAGGACCTTGGCCCTCGTGGTGAAGGGAAGGAGGAGACCCAAAGGGTCATACTGGCTGGCCAGCACGCGGTATACGTTACGCATGGTAGGTGGACCGTGGTCCACCGTCCGCTGCTTGTAGCCGAGGGCATCAGAAGTGCAATGCCATTGCAGACCAAGGGTGCTCTCTTGTATGTCCACACGGTCTTGGGAGAGCCAGAGTTCTGTATTGCTAGAGAGCGCTGCCTGGGGCAGGTGACTGACCACGGAGGGAACGTTGCTGGTCCACTGTCTGAGCTCAAACCCTCCAGAGGAGAGGAGAGCTCGTAGCTTATCCACCAACTGTCTGGCGTCCTCTGCTGAGGGTAGGCTCTGCAGGCAGTTGTCGACGTAGAAGCATCTTTCCACGGAGAATCTGACGTCTTCACCTGGGCTGCTGTTGTCAGTAACATGCCGCTGGAGGGCAAAGGTGGCACAGCAGGGTGAGCAGGTTGTGCCGAAGGGTAGCACTTGCCACTCGTAGATGTCAGGAGGCATGTCTCTCTTGAGGTCGCGCCACACAAACCTTAGGAGTGGCCTGTCTTCGGGCAGGAGCCGGACCTGATGAAACATGCCCTTAATATCACCGCTAATGGCTACGCTGTGTTGACGAAAGCGTAGCAACACCCCCAGGAGAGAAGGACCGAGGGTAGGTCCAGGGAGGAGAGCGTCGTTGAGGTTCAGACCTTTGTACACATAAGAGCAATTGAAGACGATGCGGTTCTTCTGGTTATGCGACACCATGTGGTGGGGTATGAACCACGATTCCCCCTGGTCCGCCCTCTCCGGAGTGGTCAGCTTGGTGACTGAGCCTGCGACTTCAAGCTTGCTGATCTCAGCTTCGTAGGCTGTGGCCTTGTCCGGGTCCTTCATGAGCCGCCGCTCGGTGCTCCTAAGACTCGGCATTACGGCTTCTGGAGAGGCTTGGAAGTGGGGTGCAGTCTTCCTCCTGAGCATGGGCGTGGCGTAGCGGTAGATACCATCAACGTTGACACGTACCGTTCTGTTCTCCAGGAGAGCGATGGCCTCGTGATCTTCCTTTGACCGTGTCACCAACTTCTCATTACGAAAAGGTAGCGTATCAACCTGCCAGAGTCGCTCAACATTACGGAGAAGTTCTGTTGTAGCAGGGTTGGTGGAAGTAAAGAGGCAGTTCTGTGACTGGCAGTACTGTGGCAGTTCCCTGGCTGGGCCCTGCAGGGTCCATCCGAGGTTGGTCTTGATGGCTGCAGGTCCCCCTGGTGGTCCGCAGCGCACTGGCTCAATTGGTGTGATTAGGTGGGTCTGATCGCTGCCAATGAGCAGTAGAGGGCTGACTCCGTCAAAGGACTCCAGGGGCAAACCCCTCAGGTGCTTGTACTTCCTTTGTAGGGCAGACACGGGATAGGAATGGTCCGCAAGGCTCAGGTTCTCGGAGGTAAAGGCACCCTCAATGTGGTATAGCTGTTGAGGGTGAGAAACTGGAGAGATCTTGAAGGAGACGTTGGCTCCATGGATAACCTCGATGTCCTGCCTGACCGTTCTCAAGGGCAAATCTTCAGGGGTGCCCCGCAGACCCAGTTTGGCAGCGGCAGTAGATAGAAGCACAGTGCGTTCGGAGCCGTCGTCAAGGACTGCATACGTGTCTAAGGTGCGGTTCTCAGAATGTAGCTGGACTCTGATGACCTTCAGGAAGACACGACTGCAGTCGGCTGGCCTGCCCAGATACAAGGACGTCTGGGCGGCTATGACCGGGTTATCCTTCGCATTCACGTTGTGCAGAATCTGAAGGTGCTTCTCCTGACAGATGTTACACGGCTTCTTCAGGTTGCACTGCTCAGGAGAGTGTGCTCGACCACATCTATGGCATCGCTTGTTATCCTTCAGCCATTTGGCGATCTGCTCCATTGTGAAGGACTTGAAGGTATCGCACTGACTGAGGAAGTGCTCTGTACCGTCGCAGTAGGGGCAGAACGGTTTAGGCTTGTTCTTCTTGCCTTTCTCCCCAGTAGAGGATTTGACGGATGGAGCAGGATTGGCTTGCGAGGGGTTTTCAGCGCCGTGGAGGATGGTCGCTGTCCTAGGATGGGCAAAAGGCTCCTTCCGTTGTGCCTGCTTGTGGGAGACAGGCTTCTCCTTCTTGTCATTAGGCTGCTCCTCATTGCCCTGGCACCAGGCTTCATACTGGAGCCACTGGGAGAACTCAAGGAGGGTGTAGATGTTCCCGGGTTTGTGAAACATCTGTCTGCGGAAGGCTGCGCGCAGCTCAGTAGGTAGTTTCCCCAGGAGCCTTGCCACATGTGACCCGCAGCTTAGTTCGATATCCCCCTCGGGGCCGAGGGTCTGTAGTATGCCCACCAGGGCACGGATCTGCAGAGCGAACTTCTCAAAAGCTGCGGTGTCTCCCCGCCTTATGTCAGGGGAATCCATCACTTGGGTTATCTTCTTCAAGGCCAGCATGTGAGGTTGCCCGTATTTCTCAGTTAACGCCCACATAGTATCAGTGTATGGAGTAGCTGAATTCAGGTAAGAGTCGGCAATAAGGCATGCGTCCTCCAGCTTCAGGTGGTCCACAAGGATTTGATACTTGAAGAGCTCGGTACCGTCGGGTGGCAAGAGATTCTCCAAGGCGATCTTGAGTCGGGCGAATTCTCCAGGGTCCCGATGGACGAAACACGGTATGCTTGGCTTTGGTCCACGGTAGCTCCTCTCATGACCCGATGATGGCAATAGCTGGGGATTGCCTCGAGGTGTATGGGCTTGAGCAGGGGTACGCATGGAGGCATAAGCCTGAGTGGGAGGCCTTGATTGAGCCTGCGTTGCCTGAGGATACATAGGAGACTGAGGACGTGAAGTAGACCAGGGATATGAGGCCGTCGCTCTAGGTGGCGGCGGGTAAGCAGACCAGCCTTGGTGGTCAGGCAGCTGCGGTGCAGGATAAGAACCGTACTGATAGGTTCCCGCGGCAGCAAGGTTAGCCTGAACCGGATAGCCCTGAGGTGGCTGTTGCTGATCATGGTATGGGGAATGTGTAGAGGGGGATGTCATGAGGCTCTTCATTGTCTGCAGCTCACGCATCATCCTCTCCATTTGTTTCATCATGGCATCTGCAGGTCCCTCTGGTTCCCGATGTGCTCTCCCGTAGGAGGCAGGATTGTAGCCTCTATCGTCAGGTGCATGCCTTGGATGTTCAGCGCTGGACTCATGGTATCCTCCCACGTAGGGGACAGGATCGTAGCCTCTGTCGGCAGGCACATGTCTTGCACGTACAGCGCTGGGCTCATGGTATTCTCCCACGTAGGGGGCAGGATCGTAGCCTCTGTCGGCAGGCACATGTCTTGCACGTACAGCGCTGGACTCCTGATGGGTCGACATATGGGGTTGGTTGATCACAGGTGCATAGGCCGTTGCTTGGGCCGATAGAGCATACCTCTCGTTAGAGGCTGCTTGCTGGTTTGGCGGCAAACTGACCCGTTCTTCCACCGTTCTTGGTGGCCGGTTATCAGACTGCCTGGTCGACCTGGAGCTGAGTTGGGCCTCTTCAAGGTCGTCACGGTAGTCATCATGACCGCTCGCTGCAACTAATGCTGCCATGTTGAATAAGTTCAGTAGATTGTTCGTCCTCCTTTCCGGTGAGGACTCCTCTTCTACTCCTTCTTCTCCTGGCGTATCTGTATGCTGTGCTACATGATGTAAATCGGGTGCAGATTTACGTCTGAGGCGTCCCAGAACGTAGTCTGTGAGGTGGCTTGGGGGTTGAGTCAGACGTTTAGGTCGAACAGACCGTTCGGGGACGTCAGTCTCAGGACCGGTAGACTCCATTATAACCCAGGGTGAGCACAGCTATCCGGCTCGAAGACCACAATGAAATAAAGGTATAGGGGAAAGGATAGGTGCTGGGGAAACAGTTTGTACTCGCTCTGGAGTGTCGGTCAGAACACTGGACGATGAGGCAAGATACAGAGTCCAACGGTTTAATGGGAGTTAAGGTGGTAGCGGACAGCATACAGATGCACAGGTATTGCACAGGTATTTCTATGCGTGGGTGTGTGGTTTCTGCAGGATAAACCCAGAAAGGTATAAATCAGCTCTGTATACTGTACTAAAGGGTTTAACACATGAATAGTCAGGTTAACATCAGATAAAACACAATTAACCAAAAATATACACATTTAGCACCGTGGTTACCTTCATAACTTACTACACATACAGCAGTTATTGCTAAACATACAGCAGTTATTAATAATGTTCAAAACACAGGAGTTTCATTCCAAGCCATCACTACATAAACCATAGTTACATTTAAGTTACTAAACTAGAGCGCCCGCGAGGCGGCCTCTGTAGCAGCTGGCAATTATTGGCAATGATTGCATCGCGGATGCAGAGCACTCGCTCATGTAAAGAGGGGAATAATATAGACGGTAAACATACATTCCAAACAAACTGTAAACAATACACAACCCAGGTAAATGCTATGGAATAATCCAGACAGGTAAAACTAGGCTGCAATATCAGGAAATAAACGAAGACAGCCTAAACAGCGTCATGTCCGTGTTGCAGATCAGCGCATGAGTGCACTGACCGGGTCATAAATAAGTGACAGAAAGCACGTTACACTCGGGAATAAATCACAGCAACATGTAACACAACTCACCACTGTTCAATGACGCACACAGGTAAAAGGAAAGTAAAGAACAGGAACAGGAATGTCCGTGGTGAGTTCGTATTGTATAAACTCCGATGGGAGAAAACACCGTCTGTTGTCTTCACGTTGTTTGATCAATAAATGAAAAGGTGGGCGCACTCCCGCTACATGCCTGCGGGATGCGCTCATGCACGCGCTTCGGGAGCGTGCCTCTTGGAACTTTGTAACAGACCCCCAAATGGCCCCCCCGAAGGATCCGACATGGCCGCCCCACCCCTCCAGAAGGCTCCAACATGGCCGCCCCACCCCTCCAGAAGGCTCCAACATGGCCGCCCCACCCCTCCAGAAGGCTCCAACATGTCTCTCCTCTCCCCTCCAGGTCCCAGAAGGCTCCAGCATGGCCGCCCCACCCCTCCAGAAGGCTCTAACATGTCTCTCCTCTCCAAAAGGCTCCAACATGGCCGCCCCACCCCTCCAGAAGGCTCCAACATGGCCGCCCCACCCCTCCAGAAGGATCCAACATGGCCGCCCCACCCCTCCAGAAGGCTCTAACATGTCTCTCCTCTCCCCTCCAGGTCCGCCCCACTCCCAGAAGGCTCCAACATGGCCGCCCCAGGAGGCAACAGGCGCCTGCAGCAGACACAGGCCCAGGTGGACGAGGTAAGAAACCTTCTGACCGCGGGGCGCCCGCTGGCCTAGCGGTCCAGGCACATCAGGCCACATAGAGGCTCTGGCCTGACAGCGCGTTGCGTGTTCGAGTCCCGTTCATGATGACCGTTGCTGCGTCTCTCTCCCCCTCTCTCTCTCCTCTCTCTCTCCCCCAGACCTACAAGTTACGCTATGAGCTTGTAGATATGCCATTTTTCCAATAGCTATAGTTTAACATAATGCTTAAAACACCAAAAAAGGGGTTCCCGCCCAGAATGGGTCAACCCATCAGGTGTCTGTTTTCTGATGAGAGCAAATTGTCGTACTAAAATGTTGATGTATTGTACTACAAACCTGTGTGTGTGTGTGTGTGTGTGTGTGTGTGTGTGTGTGTGTGTGTGTGTGTGTGTGTGTGTGTGTGTGTGTGTGTGTGTGTGTGTGTGTGTGTGTGTGTGTGTGTGTGTGTGCGTGCGTGCCCCTGTGTGTGTGTGTGTGTGTGTGTAGGTGGTGGACATCATGCGTGTGAACGTGGACAAGGTTCTGGAGCGGGACCAGAAGCTGTCGGAGTTGGACGACCGGGCCGACGCGCTCCAGGCCGGAGCGTCTCAGTTTGAGACCAGCGCCGCTAAGCTGAAGAGGAAGTACTGGTGGAAGAACTGCAAGGTACGCACACACACACACACACACACACACACACACACACCACACACACACACAGGGGCACGCACACACACACCACACACACAGGGCCGCCAAGCTGAAGAGGAAGTACTGGTGGAAGAACTGCAAGGTACACGGCACAATTCGGTCGACCAAAAAAATTGGGTATTTTGTTTGAATTGTTTTAAGAGAGAGGCAGGCAGGCAGACAGACAGACAGACAGACAGACAGGCAGGCAGACAGACAGACAGACAGACAGACAGACAGACAGACAGACAGACAGGCAGGCAGGCAGGCAGGCAGACAGACAGACAGACAGGCAGGCAGGCAGGCAGGCAGACAGACTAGTCGCTGAATGAATGTAGCCAGTAGTACTAATGCAGTTTTACAGCTCTAGGCCGGGCTTTCTATAGCTAGTCTAGCCGCAATTTGCAACTCTAGATTTTTTTAATAATGTGATGAATCTAGAGTTGCAATACCCTCCATTGACTCCCCACTCATCCAGTTTGGTTTGTGATCTGCTTGTCTTAAACAACGTTAAACTCACCAACATTGCAGCTGTAGTCCAAGCTTGAATTATCCTCTTTCAATCTGCCGAGCTTGTTTTTCATAAAAAACCTTAAAGATTATCTAGTACACAGCAAGCTAAAAGAAATCAACACACCAGCACGCCAGGGACCAGAATACTTCAAACCCAAACAATTAGTAAAAAATAGAACCACAAAACGCGTCTTAGAGATTAAACAACAAATAACAGCCAGAACCAGCAACTGCATTTATTTAATCACATGTGAAAAATGTGGTTTACAATATGTCGGAGAGACGGGTAAAACAATAGGTACTAGGCTGGGATGACACAGATACAATATTAACAATGCCAAAAAGACAACCACAAGATTGGTGCAACATTTCATGGCTCACGGCATTGAAGCTCTAAAATGCGCTGGACTTCAACACAATCCTAACTGGACAGTTTTAGGACAAAGACGTTTTAATGAAAAACAGTGGATTAAGAACCTCAACACGGATTTTCCTGGAGGCTTAATTAAACATGCCTAAAATCAGATCTTGAACACAACAAAACTTAAACTCAGGATTAAACTGGAGAAATCTAAAAGTGATTGGATCAGACTTCCTTCGGATACATGGCGAATGCATTTATTCCTTGCATTGTGCCTACACATGTTGCGACCGCAGGTCGCAACATGTGTAGGCACAATGCACTGAAGTCTTTTAATTCCCCCCCACAACACAGCGTCACAGATCACAATGTTTTAACCATAATACTAAAATTAATACAATATCTAAACTTGAATTGGATTGCAATGCAATGCAATGATGTAATGTGTATGAATGGAACGGGCCATTTCCAGGGCCAGGGCCATTGAACGAGTACATTTGGTAACTTTGTGTGTGTGTGTGTGTGTGTGTGTGTGTGTGTGTGTGTGTGTGTCCTCTGCAGATGTGGGCCATCCTGATCGCTGTGATCCTCATCATCCTGATCATCATCATTAGTAAGTAACCAATCAGGACTAGGGGGTTGTCCTGATCTAACCAATCAGGACTAGGGGGTTGTCCTGATCTGAAATCGGGGGCCGAGATCGATCACGTCATTTTCCAATGATCGGAAATCACACCGGGAGCCAGAAAACGTGGTCGGGGAATGTGTTCCCTATAGTGTCAACTTTATATCCATAGCCAACATTATAATGTTTATCATTAAATAGAACGCTGTGGGTGCTGGCGGCGTGTTTCCTCCTCCGCGTCATCAGTGCCCATACGCGAAGGCGGGGTTCGCGAAAGGGCCTTTCTGTGTGGAGTTTGCATGTTCTCCCCGTGTCCCCTAGGGTAGGTACCCTCACAAAAACATGCAGTAATCCTGGTCACTAAACTGCCTCCCCCTGGCCAGCCGGGGCGCCTGATGGAGGGGAAAGGAACTGGTTGGAATAACGTGTTCCTTCCACGCGCTGTCACCTCTGTCAGGTGTAAAGGAGCAACTTGGACACTCAGGCATGAAGGAAGCATGAGTTCAAGTCCGTTGCTCTCCCCTTGTCCCCCATATAGGGGGACTAGGTTGGTCTCCCCTTGTCCCCCATATATGGGGACTAGGTTGGTCTCCCCTTGTCCCCCATATATGGGGACTAGGTTGGTGGAGGGTGTGTAGAGCCCAGGATCACAGTAGATGATTGACACAGGGGTGAAAAATGGGTTACAAAATCGTGGGATAAAAATAAATAAATAAATAGAACGCTGTTTAAACCATTCCGGACGGGAACCCCTTTTGGTGTTTTAAGCATTAAGTTGTACTTTAGCTGTTGAAATAATAGCAGATCTACAAGCTCATAGCGCGCCACCGAGCTTGTAGGTCTGCTATTTTTTTTTAAATATCGTGAGAATGTGGAGCAAATCTTTGATCGTTTTTAACTCAAATCTTTGCTTCATGGGGGGGGGGGTCCCTGGAACTACATATTTTCAGATGGGGGTCGGCGGCCAATTACATATAATTCTGGGGGTCCTTGACATGAAATAGTTTGAGAACCACTGACATAGAAACATGAGGGTTTTTCAGAAAGTTGTCATGATTTAGAAGACTTTTTTTTTTTTTTTAATTTCGTTTTTGCCCTCAATGTTTTTTGAAAATAGCAGATCTACAAGCTCACGACACGTCGTGACCCCGCCATGCGACCTGTTGTCGTGAGCTTGTAGATCTGCTGCTATTTCCAAAATAGCCGATTTATTTTTAACATGTTTTAAAACCCTTTTGTTTTTCTCCGTCGTTTTTCTCCTGGGCCTGTTTTTTTTTTCGTAGACCTGGACGATTATTTCTCGTGCAAAATCTGGCGCCGTTGCACCCCGCCTCCTCTCGGCCAGAGATACGCTCTGCTCCAGTTGGTCGATACGGGGTTTCCACGCTCGTGAAATTCCTGGAAATATGTTGACTGAATTTTGTTGTGAAATGAGGTGATATAATTTGTTCAAAAAAATGTGTGGGAAACCCTGTCATTATATCCAACGACATTTAAAAATAAATAAACTCGGCAACAGAAGTTCGGAAACTTATTAACATTGGTTCTTTATTTCTCTAAAAACCAATTGGTATTTTATTGTATTTTGTATCGTTTTAATCGTTGATTAGTCCCCTTTACAACGAGGTACACATTGTACGGATCGGGTGTTCGTGGAATGAGCAACACGGCTCAACGTGAGGGTAGCGCCACCCTGTGGAATGAATGAGCAACACAGCTCAACGTGTGACCAGGGGGGCAGTCAGACAGATATTTTGTGAAGCCACTGAGGAAATCGGGATTTCCTGAAAGTTCATATAATGGCGCTGTCATTGGGCTCAAAAAAAACCCATAGCCCCATAGAAGTCCATGTATTTGGGCCCAACTTCACCTAGACTGTATTACCTTAATAAACATGGTCATGAATACTTTCTGCTTCCAGTCACTAGTTTAAAGTCTCATTTCTAATGTCATAATATTCTTTTTGGAAAATTATGGTCCCATTAATTAAAAAAATGACCATAAAATCGCGTTTGTTCTGAGGGGCGTGGCTACCGTTACAGTCTATGATCGGGATCCCCCACCCACTCGAGTCAAAATAAAAACCAACAGAGAAGAAGGGGGGGGGGGGGGGGGGGGGGGTTTAAGTCCTGCCTCGTTGTCTGGGCCAGCCAATGGGCTCAGCTGGGCCCAAACGGATCTAGAAAGATGGGTGATTTACAGTGCAAGGAATTACAGGCTTCATTCTGACCTGAGATCACATTCATACGAGGTTTCCACTGGACACACACTGGTCTGATTAACCCATTCTGACCTAAGATCAGATTCTAAAAAATGTCAGTCGTTCTTCGTTTTTTCGCATTTTTATTTTTCAATAGCTAAAGCACTGATGATGCCAACGCCAAAATGGGTTCTCGTTCAGAATGGGCTAACAATGCAGTTGAACAACAGAATTAATGTTACAAATTACAGTTGACTGAAAAGGTTTGAGCTGAAGACGAAGGTTATTACGCCCACAATATTAATGTTTAAAATAATAATCACTATAGTTGGAGATAAAGGGAAACAAAAATAACTCAAAGCAAAAGGAAAACCCATTTTCAACGATGCCGTTTCTTAAGATTTCCATAATAACAAAAATATACATTTTAGGCGTTTTTTACATCAGACAGAGGAATATAATAATATGTTATATTTCCATTTATTTTTATTGGCACACACCTTTTTTTTTTGATCAAAGATTTTTTATTAATTTTTCACACATGAAAATATTATACAACATTCCCCCCCCCCCCCCCCTCTCCTCCCCCCAGAGTTCACGCTCTGAAAGAGCCACAACCCCCGGTATCTTGCACCATATGAAAATAAAAGGCACATACAAATATACATAGACATAATAGAATAATAGAAGTATTGGCACACCTTCTGATGAAGGCTGCATAGCCGAGTATACCTTGTCCCCCCCGCTTGTTTAAATTTTTGGATGTGCTACCTTTTTGGAATTTTTGGAATTCCTATCTTTTTTTTATGTATACTTGATTTGGGTTTGCCACTCCACTGAAAGCCATTTGCTGATGCGCAGCCTCTTTTTCTCATTTATGTTATTATAATATGCCTTCTACTAATTGACTAATTGTTGTCTCTCTTCCTTTACAGTCTGGAGCCAGTCATAAAGGAGAGGGGGGGGTGGTGGTGGGGGAGGGGGGGGTGGGGGGGGGGAGAGGCGGGGTGGAGGAGCGATTTGATGAAGAAGAGGAGGAGGAGGAGGAGGAGGAGGAGCCGTGCAGACTGGATGAAGATCAACTTCGTTGGTGCCTTAATTTATACTGCGTCTCACGACGGCCGGCCGGCCGAGCGAGTGCTCTCGCTCGCTCGCTCTCCTCAAACGGCCCGATCCACAAGCTCACCGCGCGCTGCGTCCGCGGCGCGCGGTGAGCTTGTAGATCTGCTGTTCTGGAGGTCTGTGATTTGCCGACGGACGGTTGTCGTACAGTTTTAAAGTGGTGTTTAAATGGTGGGACTTTTTTTTTTTTTTTAGTGCCTGAAAATAACTGAGCTCCACAAAACCTTCTCTGCCGCGCAGTCTTCATTCCTGGTCCTTCTGTGTGTGTGTGTGTGTGTGTGTGTGTGTGCGTGTGTGTGTGTGTGTGTGTGTGTGTATTGTGTATAGACAGATATGTGCGTGCGTGCGTGCGTGCGTGCATGCACTGGTGTGCATGTGTATAGACAAGACATGCGCGCGCGTGTGTACATATAAATTGTGTGTTTCAACAATCCCCCCCCCCCCCCACCCTAAAAAAAACCCGACACCACACCAGACCTCCAGAACAAGTGGTGTAACATTATTATACCATGCCAAAGAAACACTACATTTATTCATATTTATCATCATCTGAACACCTTTTGTTTCATGATAACGTCGACCAATAAATCCTATATTATCGCTTTGATGATTCAATATCACAACAAAGCACACAAGAATATAATATAATGTCATGTATTTATTTCAAAGGTTTGGTGTTGTGGTGGGGGAACCCTCTCTAGTAGCTATAGTTCTGTGCTATAGTTCTGTCCTCTCTAGTAGCTATAGTTCTGTTCTATAGTTCTGGTCATCAGTAACTGATCGATTACATAATCCAGCCTCACACATTGATTGGTTCAGGACCAGGAAGTGAAGAACACTGTTTTAAAAAAACGCCTCAAATGTTGTTTTTCTTTTTTTCTCTTTTCTTCCTTTTTTCTCATGTTTTTAATATATATTCGTGCCAAGGTGTGTGTGTGTGTGTCTTCGGTTTTCACTGTAACTCCAGTAATGGTCCCTTTCTCACACACACTAACATCGTGCGTGTGTGAGAAAGGGACACATTAATTTTCCCCCCATAGACGTTTCATAAAGTATTTATTTAACCCATTCTGACCTGAGATCAGATTCATACGAGGTTTCCACTGGACACACACTGGTCTGATTAACCCATTCTGACCTGAGATCAGATTCTAAAAAATGTCAGTCGTTCTTCGATTTTTCAAAAAATAGCAGATCCACAAGCTCGTAGCGCGCCACTCGGTGGCGCGCTACGAGCTTGTAGATCTGCTATTTTCCCGTTCAGAATGGGTTAAAGACCTGTAAGCCTCGAACAAAGACAAACTCGGATGGTGACAAATCATGACAATGAACACAATGTGTTTTTTTTTTATGGCCGAACAAATAATTAGAACGAAGAAATAAATGCCAGAGGGTACAACACCTTTTTTTTATTTTATTTTTTTTATTATTCGGCCCAAAAAAAATGTGTTTATTTATCGTCATGATTTGGGAAATTCTCTTTCCCGGGCCGCTCGTTGTCGTGAAAGGGGGCGTTAGTTAGTGGCCATTATTAAAAACACAATCTGATCTCAAAGTTCTCTGCCAATATTCCTTATATTATACGAGTTAGTTCCTTGAAATGAAGTTTGTGAACTGTGTGTGTGTGTGTGTGTGTGTGTGTGTGTGTGCCGCGTGCCACGGTCGTCCTACGTTGCCAGGTTGTGAAAACAAAACAAAAAACAGTCATGTTGCCACGTTTCCTAAAAAACTGCCTAAACGGAGTCGGCGTTTTGAATCTATGAATCTACCAACGGTGCCTCTGAATTAACCCAGTGTGCTCGTCTTCAGCATGCAGGGTCAGCATGCAGGGTCCGGAGACCCCCAGGGGCCTTGAGGAGGGTCCAGGGGCCTTAAGGATGGTCCCAGGGACCCCCAGGGGCCTTAAGGATGGTCCCAGGGACCCCCAGGGGCCTTACGGATGGTCCCAGGGACCCCCAGGGGCCTTGTCGAGGGTCCTTACAGGACTGTAACTCCTGAGAATGTACACGTGGTTTGGTCCCAGTGTTACGGGGCGGAGACAGACCACCATGAGTGTCCTTCAGAACTGGATGGTGGTTGTTCCGTCTTCATCCGTTTTTGTGCCACGAAACGAATTCAACAAAGATCTCTCATTGATGGTTTCTGGTGGCGTTGCAGTCACTGCAGTTTTTGTGATTTCGTCCATTCTTTAGTAGTAATTCTGTAATTATTATAACTCTGCTGTGTTTGTGTCGTATTAGTAGCACTCGTTTTTAGGACGTTCTGGGGGAGGGGAGGGGAGGGGGGGGTGTTAAATTAATTTGAGATCTTTGGCAACAAATATATATGTCTGATTTTTGCAGCAGCTGCCGACGCAATTTGCAGTCTTCTTTCTTTCTTCTTTGTAATTTTCCCCCTCTTTCAAAGTGCCATGGGGGTGACTATTGGTAGCTGTGATGATTAAAATAGAAATGTACACTAGTAACTAGTAACACCTTTTTATAGACTATATTGTCCTGTTATTAGCTCCTCTGCTTCTCAGACTGTTCATAGAAATGAAGTGCAATTCTACTATTTGACCCTAAATGCCTTGTCTCGCTTAGTCGCTAATAATAAACTTTGATTCGAAACATCTCGTTTTCCTCGAGTTATTTCATGTTCCTGACGGCGTGTTGGGGATGACAGACAGACAGACAGACCTCAACATCAGTATGAAGCTGCTGATGATAAACCTCATGTTTCTATGTCAGTGGTGCACAACCATTTTCATGTCAAGGACATGTTCCAGGGACCCCCATCTGAACATACGTTGTTCCAGGGACCCCCATCTGAACATATACGTTGTTCCAGGGACCCCCATCTGAACATACGTTGTTCCAGGGACCCCCATCTGAACATACGTTGTTCCAGGGACCCCCCATCTGAACATACGTTGTTCCAGGGACCCCCATCTGAACATACGTTGTTCCAGGGACCCCCATCTGAACATACGTTGTTCCAGGGACCCCCATCTGAACATACGTTGTTCCAGGGACCCCCATCTGAACATACGTTGTTCCAGGGACCCCCCATCTGAACATACGTTGTTCCAGGGACCCCCATCTGAACATACGTTGTTCCAGGGACCCCCATCTGAACATATACGTTGTTCCAGGGACCCCCATCTGAACATACGTTGTTCCAGGGACCCCCATCTGAACATACGTTGTTCCAGGGACCCCCCATCTGAACATACGTTGTTCCAGGGACCCCCATCTGAACATACGTTGTTCCAGGGACCCCCATCTGAACATACGTTGTTCCAGGGACCCCCATCTGAACATATACGTTGTTCCAGGGACCCCCCATCTGAACATACGTTGTTCCAGGGACCCCCATCTGAACATACGTTGTTCCAGGGACCCCCCATCTGAACATACGTTGTTCCAGGGACCCCCATCTGAACATACGTTGTTCCAGGGACCCCCATCTGAACATACGTTGTTCCAGGGACCCCCATCTGAACATACGTTGTTCCAGGGACCCCCATCTGAACATACGTAGTTCCAGGGACCCCCCATCTGAACATACGTTGTTCCAGGGACCCCCCATCTGAACATACGTTGTTCCAGGGACCCCCCATCTGAACATACGTTGTTCCAGGGACCCCCATCTGAACATACGTTGTTCCAGGGACCCCCATCTGAACATACGTTGTTCCAGGGACCCCCCCAGAAGCAGAATTAAGAAGAAGAATTGGTAGAAACTCCACAACAAAGAAGATGTTTTATTGTTATTCAAAGAGTTCCTGAATTAGTTGGAATTGTAAACAGCTGAAACCAATATTATATCAGTATTCTGATATTAACCTGAGGGCCACATTAAATGAAGGTGGGGCCAGATTGTGGCCCCCACTATAGGCCTTCCTCTCCTCCTCTTATTGTCTAAGGAAGCCAAACAAAAAATACTTTTACTCTGATGTACCTGTCCTGTACACGATGGAACTATATACAACCTTATGGGTATGCGCATGCTTAACCCATTCTGACCTGAGATCAGATTCATACCAGGTTTCCACTGGACACACACACTGGTCTGATGAACCCATTCTGACCTGAGATCAGATTCTAAGAAATGTCAGTCGTTCTTCGATTTTTCAAAAAATAGCAGACCTACAAGCTCGTAGCGCGCCACTCTACGAGCTTGTAGATCTGCTATTTTTCAATAGCTAAAGCATAACATGATGCCGACACCAGAATGGGTTCCCGTTCAGAATGGGTTAAAGTGAAGTCATCGAGTGTCAAAGTGAGTTTAACATTGTTTAACGTTGTTTAATGCAATCGGATATAGGACTTTTCTATGTGGATGTATTGATTGATTGATTGATTGAAATATTTAAATATATAACAGTTTGCAGAATTACAGTATACACTTCAAGCACAAACTCAATACAAAGACTGTTAACTGTGAGTGGACGACCCCAATTAATTAAGCATTACACTTGTTTACAACAGGGTCCACCTTGTTCAATTCATCAAAACATTTAGAGACGTACAAATAGACACTTCCATGTAGTCAAAGAACAGAACAGGAATTCATAAAGGAAGCAAAAAGGGAAAAGAAACATATACAGTGAGGGGAAAGGGGGGGGGGGGGGGGGTCTGTCTGTGGTCTGAGCCTCGGCCTGATGTGTGAAATGTTAATGGAAATAATAACCGTGTTGGTTAATTATTGCCAGGCAGATACCGGTATATATATGAAAAGATTGCAACATGCAGAAAATAGCAGATCTACAAGCTCACAACGCACGTCGACGCTGCTTGTAGATTCATATAGGCATCCATGTACATCTGCTAAAAGGCATTATCCTGAGAGGGATTCAATACTGGACAACTGTTTATTTAATTTGACTCTGTAGGCTCTACTGCATCATTTTAAGGTTTGTGAGGCTACGGTTAGTTACTGTTAGGGTGAGGAATTCTGAATTCTGTCTCAGAAAGGCAGTTACCAGACTGATATTTCTATCAGAAATGCATTAATCAGATGGTATTTCTGTCAGCACACACACACACACACACACACACACACACACACACACACACACACACACACACACAGTGTTTCTGTCAGAAATACGTTATTATTTATGGTAATATAATAATTCTGTCAGAATACCAGACTGCTATTATTTCTGTACAGAAGCAGCTGGGGGCTGATTTCACCCCTCTGCATATTGTTCCACTCCAGTCCAGATGGTGGCGCTGATGCACCGTGGAATGATATGAGCACCGCCACCGCTACGTGTGTCCAGTTTCCTGCTGCTGCTTCGTCAACAAGCCGCAGCACACCAGCAGCCTCAGTTAGCAGCTAATGTTGCTAACAACAACAAACACTATTAAGATACTGTTATTAATTAATTCACAATAATAATAATAATAATATTAATAGCGTCGACATGGAGGAGGAATACTACGGGACGGTAGGAGACTGGGACGGCCCGGAGGGCAGTAATATGGTAAATATTATTATTATTATTATAATAGGACGACTTGTTGCTGTCTGTGTCTCTCTCTCTCTCTCTCTGTGTGTGTGTGTGTGTGTGTGTGTGTGTGTGTGTAATTACACGTGTTAATGTAGTTAATGTTATGATTAATTGAACAAGGTTCTAGCAGGGATTCTCAACCCGTTTAATGTCAAGGACCCCCGAGTTTGACATGCATTAGTCTACGGACCCCCATTTAATGGAATGTATATCTCTGGGACCCCCACTTTATACTGTAAAATCAATTAGCCTAGTCATTTTAACTCTGAGAGTGTACAAATGGAAATGTACCCGTGAGGGTCCATTTGGTTACCAAATACAATAGGCCTACCAACTACATCATTTAGCTGGGGAGTGGGGACCACCTGGAACCCCCTCAAGGACCACACGATGGTGGTCCCCGGACCACTCTCATTTCAAGCGACCCCATTATGATACCGACCTGCAAGGGTCCATTTCTAACACCCTCAAAATAACCAAACCTGGCTGTAATGTAGCTGCAATTTGCAACTCTAGATTATCTTTCAAATAATGGGATGAATCTAGACTTTGCATTTGGCCATATTAAGACCACAGCCATCTTGCCACTTGCCAGCAAGGTGCTACCTGTGCCTGGCTGGCTGGGTGGGTGGCTGGGTGGCTGGGTGGGTGGGTGGCTGGCTGGGTGGGTGGCTGGCTGGCTGGCTGGCTTGCTGAGTGGGTGGGTGGGTGCCTGGCTGGGTGGGTGGGTGGGTGGCTGTGTGGGTTGGTGCCTGGCTGCCTGGCTGGCTGGCTGGCTGGCTGGGTGAGTGGGTGGGTGCCTAGGTGGCTGGCTGGGTGGGTGGGTGGGTGCCTGGCTGGCTGGCTGGGTGGGTGGCTGGCTGGCTGGCTGGCTGGGTGGGTGGGTGGGTGGGTGGGTGCCTGGCTGTGCCTGGGTCGGCTTGCCGGAACCGGGCAATCTGCCAAGCTTTTCTTTCATAATAGTCCACCGTAGACAATGTTATGAGGTACTTTCTGTCAAGACATTCTGTGCAGGTGATTCTTTCTAAGTGTTGGAGTTTGGAAGCACTCGTCCTACGTCACTGAGCGGCCCTGCGTTCCACCTGTTTGGAATGTGCACATAATGCAGGAGGCAGCAGCGCGACCCGTTAACACAAACGAGCGCTTCCAAACTGCAATATTACATTTCTTAACCACAGATATTTACAACTTTACAAAGTATCTTATAATAATAGGCAGACAATGATGGTTAATGTAGCAAAAATAAAGTCTTAAGTATGATGAACTTTATTTTCCAGGTGTTTATGTAGAAATAAACGTGATAATGTTGTGTTTTCCAGGAGGACGGTTACGTAGAAGGAGAAAACGACGGGAAGATCCAGGAGGATTGTCTCACCAAGTTCTCTAGCAGAGATTACATCATGGAGCCTGCCGTCTTCAACACGCTGAAAACGTACGTATGACATCATGATTACATCATGATTACATCATGATTACATCATGGAGCCTGCCGTCTTCAACACGCTGAAAACGTACGTATGACATCATGATTACATCATGATTACATCATGATTACATCATGGAGCCTGCCGTCTTCAACACGCTGAAAACGTACGTATGACATCATGATTACATCATGATTACATCATGATTACATCATGGAGCCTGCCGTCTTCAACACGCTGAAAACGTACGTATGACATCATGATTACATCATGATTACATCATGATTACATCATGGAGCCTGCTGTGTTTAACTCTCAAAGCGTACATGATGTACAGTATGTGTCTGATCGGTCGTAAATAAATACTGTATAGAATTGGACATTTTCAAGGGCCTATTAATTTGGTTCCATTTGAAGTTCTGAACACTTGAGTGTTACACAAATGGAACCAAATGGACCCTTACGGCCCGGGTCATCTTAATACTGTACTAGTCAACTCATAGTCACAGAAATAGATGATTAGTTGATTTTAATAAATGTGTAAGTTGTTCAGAAGTGTCCGAACATCCTGATGTGGATTTCACCGTCGTGGTGACTGGGCTGTTGAAAGTTACAGTAGCGCGGCACCGCTATGAGCTTGTAGATCTGCTATTTTTCAATAGCTAAAGTATAACATGATGCTTTAGTTAAAACACCAAAAGGGGTTCCCGCCCCGAATGGGTTAAAGGCTCATATCTAGAGTTTACAAGAGAGATGCATTTAAGGAAAAACACAAATGAAATACGCTTGCGTTGTCGTCCCTCGACCTATCCGCCCGTACAGAAAAAGAAACGCAGCTCTCATTGAAAATGTATTACTAGCAACTTGGACACTCAGGCATGAAGGGAGCATGAGTTCAAGTCCGTTGCTCTCCCCAGGTTGGCGGAGGGTGTGTAGAGCCCAGGATCACAGTAGATGATTGGCACAGGGGTGAAAAATGGGTTACAAAATCGTGGGATAAAAAATATATAAAAAAAAGAAGAAAATGTATTATTAGGCGCGTTGATCACTGTTTGAAAGGTCCTCGACCCATTCTGGTGTTTCAAGCATTATGGTGTTTAGATTATTAGTTTTGTTTTTTCTTTCCATACAAAACATTCTTAGTTCATCAGTTTTTTCTTTTTCTTAAAACAAGGGTATAGACTGAAGCCTATAGGCTTATTACGTCTACCCTTTTGTCCATTAACCCATTCTGACCTGAGATCAGATTCATACGAGGTTTCCACTGGACACACACTGGGTCTGATGAACCCATTCTGACCTGAGATCAGATTCTAAAAATGTCAGTCGTCCTTCGATTTTTCAAAAAATAGCAGACCTACAAGCTCATAGCGCGCCACTCGGTGGCGCGCTATGAGCTTGTAGATCTGCTATTTTTCAATAGCTAAAGCATAACATGATGCTGAACACCAAAACGGGTTCCCGGTCAGAATGGATTAAATTAAAATAATACAAATGTACATATATATGTACATCCCTTTTACAGGTCCTCAGACAACATTTCTACTGAACAGTGTAATATTCATGTTTCTTTTCCTTTTTTTCTCTCTTCTTCTTCTTTCTGAATAACAAGCAAAAAAAAAAGAGAACAATATGCTAAAAAAGTCACAGTAGTAACATGAAGTAGTAGTTCCTTTACTCTGCATAGCTATTTAATTTTTTGAATACCTTCTTAAATGTATCCTTAGCTCCACAGTCTCTCAGTTCATCATCACATCTATTCCTTCACTCCCTTTATCCTTCTACAGTTACTATAAGTTTATCCTTTAGCTCCACAGTCTCTCAGTTCATCATCACATCTATTCCTTCACTCCCTTTATCCTTCTACAGTTACTATAAGTTTATCCTTTAGCTCCACAGTCTCTCAGTTCATCATCACATCTATTCCTTCACTCCCTTTATCCTTCTACAGTTACTATAAGTTTATCCTTTAGCTCCACAGTCTCTCAGTTC
Organism: Protomyctophum bolini; assembly: GCF_963924005.1. Lineage (NCBI taxonomy): Eukaryota > Metazoa > Chordata > Actinopteri > Myctophiformes > Myctophidae > Protomyctophum > Protomyctophum bolini. The sequence goes on along the minus strand of NC_137881.1, from coordinate 1,510,593 downwards.
ATCATCACATCTATTCCTTCACTCCCTTTATCCTTATACAGTTACTATAAGTTTATCCTTTAGCTCCACAGTCTCTCAGTTCATCATCACATCTATTCCTTCACTCCCTTTATCCTTATACAGTTACTATAAGTTTATCCTTTAGCTCCACAGTCTCTCAGTTCATCATCACATCTATTCCTTCACACCCTTTATCCTTATACAGTTACTATAAGTTTATCCTTTAGCTCCACAGTCTCTCAGTTCATCATCACATCTATTCCTTCACTCCCTTTATCCTTATACAGTTACTATAAGTTTATCCTTTAGCTCCACAGTCTCTCAGTTCATCATCACATCTATTCCTTCACTCCCTTTATCCTTATACAGTTACTATAAGTTTATCCTTTAGCTCCACAGTCTCTCAGTTCATCATCACATCTATTCCTTCACTCCCTTTATCCTTATACAGTTACTATAAGTTTATCCTTTAGCTCCACAGTCTCTCAGTTCATCATCACATCTATTCCTTCACTCCCTTTATCCTTATACAGTTACTATAAGTTTATCCTTTAGCTCCACAGTCTCTCAGTTCATCATCACATCTATTCCTTCACTCCCTTTATCGTTATACAGTTACTATAAGTTTATCCTTTAGCTCCACAGTCTCTCAGTTCATCATCACATCTATTCCTTCACTCCCTTTATCCTTATACAGTTACTATAAGTTTATCCTTTAGCTCCACAGTCTCTCAGTTCATCATCACATCTATTCCTTCACACCCTTTATCCTTATACAGTTACTATAAGTTTATCCTTTAGCTCCACAGTCTCTCAGTTCATCATCACATCTATTCCTTCACTCCCTTTATCCTTCTACAGTTACTATAAGTTTATCCTTTAGCTCCACAGTCTCTCAGTTCATCATCACATCTATTCCTTCACTCCCTTTATCCTTCTACAGTTACTATAAGTTTATCCTTTAGCTCCACAGTCTCTCAGTTCATCATCACATCTATTCCTTCACACCCTTTATCCTTATACAGTTACTATAAGTTTATCCTTTAGCTCCACAGTCTCTCAGTTCATCATCACATCTATTCCTTCACTCCCTTTATCCTTATACAGTTACTATAAGTTTATCCTTTAGCTCCACAGTCTCTCAGTTCATCATCACATCTATTCCTTCACTCCCTTTATCCTTATACAGTTACTATAAGTTTATCCTTTAGCTCCACAGTCTCTCAGTTCATCATCACATCTATTCCTTCACACCCTTTATCCTTATACAGTTACTATAAGTTTATCCTTTAGCTCCACAGTCTCTCAGTTCATCATCACATCTATTCCTTCACTCCCTTTATCCTTCTACAGTTACTATAAGTTTATACTTTAGCTCCACAGTCTCTCAGTTCATCATCACATCTATTCCTTCACTCCCTTTATCGTTATACAGTTACTATAAGTTTATCCTTTAGCTCCACAGTCTCTCAGTTCATCATCACATCTATTCCTTCACTCCCTTTATCCTTATACAGTTACTATAAGTTTATCCTTTAGCTCCACAGTCTCTCAGTTCATCATCACATCTATTCCTTCACTCCCTTTATCCTTATACAGTTACTATAAGTTTATCCTTTAGCTCCACAGTCTCTCAGTTCATCATCACATCTATTCCTTCACTCCCTTTATCCTTATACAGTTACTATAAGTTTATCCTTTAGCTCCACAGTCTCTCAGTTCATAATCACATCTATTCCTTCACTCCCTTTATCCTTATACAGTTACTATAAGTTTATCCTTTAGCTCCACAGTCTCTCAGTTCATCATCACATCTATTCCTTCACTCCCTTTATCCTTATACAGTTACTATAAGTTTATCCTTTAGCTCCACAGTCTCTCAGTTCATCATCACATCTATTCCTTCACTCCCTTTATCCTTATACAGTTACTATAAGTTTATCCTTTAGCTCCACAGTCTCTCAGTTCATCATCACATCTATTCCTTCACTCCCTTTATCCTTATACAGTTACTATAAGTTTATCCTTTAGCTCCACAGTCTCTCAGTTCATCATCACATCTATTCCTTCACTCCCTTTATCCTTATACAGTTACTATAAGTTTATCCTTTAGCTCCACAGTCTCTCAGTTCATCATCACATCTATTCCTTCACTCCCTTTATCCTTATACAGTTACTATAAGTTTATCCTTTAGCTCCACAGTCTCTCAGTTCATCATCACATCTATTCCTTCACTCCCTTTATCCTTATACAGTTACTATAAGTTTATCCTTTAGCTCCACAGTCTCTCAGTTCATCATCACATCTATTCCTTCACTCCCTTTATCCTTATACAGTTACTATAAGTTTATCCTTTAGCTCCACAGTCTCTCAGTTCATCATCACATCTATTCCTTCACTCCCTTTATCGTTATACAGTTACTATAAGTTTATCCTTTAGCTCCACAGTCTCTCAGTTCATCATCACATCTATTCCTTCACTCCCTTTATCCTTATACAGTTACTATAAGTTTATCCTTTAGCTCCACAGTCTCTCAGTTCATCATCACATCTATTCCTTCACTCCCTTTATCCTTATACAGTTACTATAAGTTTATCCTTTAGCTCCACAGTCTCTCAGTTCATCATCACATCTATTCCTTCACTCCCTTTATCCTTATACAGTTACTATAAGTTTATCCTTTAGCTCCACAGTCTCTCAGTTCATCATCACATCTATTCCTTCACTCCCTTTATCCTTATACAGTTACTATAAGTTTATCCTTTAGCTCCACAGTCTCTCAGTTCATCATCACATCTATTCCTTCACTCCCTTTATCCTTATACAGTTACTATAAGTTTATCCTTTAGCTCCACAGTCTCTCAGTTCATCATCACATCTATTCCTTCACTCCCTTTATCCTTATACAGTTACTATAAGTTTATCCTTTAGCTCCACAGTCTCTCAGTTCATCATCACATCTATTCCTTCACTCCCTTTATCCTTATACAGTTACTATAAGTTTATCCTTTAGCTCCACAGTCTCTCAGTTCATCATCACATCTATTCCTTCACTCCCTTTATCCTTATACAGTTACTATAAGTTTATCCTTTAGCTCCACAGTCTCTCAGTTCATCATCACATCTATTCCTTCACTCCCTTTATCCTTATACAGTTACTATAAGTTTATCCTTTAGCTCCACAGTCTCTCAGTTCATCATCACATCTATTCCTTCACTCCCTTTATCCTTATACAGTTACTATAAGTTTATCCTTTAGCTCCACAGTCTCTCAGTTCATCATCACATCTATTCCTTCACTCCCTTTATCCTTATACAGTTACTATAAGTTTATCCTTTAGCTCCACAGTCTCTCAGTTCATCATCACATCTATTCCTTCACTCCCTTTATCCTTATACAGTTACTATAAGTTTATCCTTTAGCTCCACAGTCTCTCAGTTCATCATCACATCTATTCCTTCACTCCCTTTATCCTTATACAGTTACTATAAGTTTATCCTTTAGCTCCACAGTCTCTCAGTTCATCATCACATCTATTCCTTCACTCCCTTTATCCTTATACAGTTACTATAAGTTTATCCTTTAGCTCCACAGTCTCTCAGTTCATCATCACATCTATTCCTTCACTCCCTTTATCCTTATACAGTTACTATAAGTTTATCCTTTAGCTCCACAGTCTCTCAGTTCATCATCACATCTATTCCTTCACACCCTTTATCCTTATACAGTTACTATAAGTTTATCCTTTAGCTCCACAGTCTCTCAGTTCATCATCACATCTATTCCTTCACTCCCTTTATCCTTATACAGTTACTATAAGTTTATCCTTTAGCTCCACAGTCTCTCAGTTCATCATCACATCTATTCCTTCACTCCCTTTATCCTTATACAGTTACTATAAGTTTATCCTTTAGCTCCACAGTCTCTCAGTTCATCATCACATCTATTCCTTCACACCCTTTATCCTTATACAGTTACTATAAGTTTATCCTTTAGCTCCACAGTCTCTCAGTTCATCATCACATCTATTCCTTCACTCCCTTTATCCTTATACAGTTACTTCTCACGTTGATCCTTTAGCTCCACAGTCTCTCAGTTCATCATCACATCTATTCCTTCACTCCCTTTATCCTTATACAGTTACTATAAGTTTATCCTTTAGCTCCACAGTCTCTCAGTTCATCATCACATCTATTCCTTCACTCCCTTTATCCTTATACAGTTACTATAAGTTTATCCTTTAGCTCCACAGTCTCTCAGTTCATCATCACATCTATTCCTTCACTCCCTTTATCCTTATACAGTTACTATAAGTTTATCCTTTAGCTCCACAGTCTCTCAGTTCATCATCACATCTATTCCTTCACTCCCTTTATCCTTATACAGTTACTATAAGTTTATCCTTTAGCTCCACAGTCTCTCAGTTCATCATCACATCTATTCCTTCACACCCTTTATCCTTATACAGTTACTATAAGTTTATCCTTTAGCTCCACAGTCTCTCAGTTCATCATCACATCTATTCCTTCACTCCCTTTATCCTTATACAGTTACTATAAGTTTATCCTTTAGCTCCACAGTCTCTCAGTTCATCATCACATCTATTCCTTCACTCCCTTTATCCTTATACAGTTACTATAAGTTTATCCTTTAGCTCCACAGTCTCTCAGTTCATCATCACATCTATTCCTTCACACCCTTTATCCTTATACAGTTACTATAAGTTTATCCTTTAGCTCCACAGTCTCTCAGTTCATCATCACATCTATTCCTTCACTCCCTTTATCCTTATACAGTTACTTCTCACGTTGATCCTTTAGCTCCACAGTCTCTCAGTTCATCATCACATCTATTCCTTCACTCCCTTTATCCTTATACAGTTACTATAAGTTTATCCTTTAGCTCCACAGTCTCTCAGTTCATCATCACATCTATTCCTTCACTCCCTTTATCCTTATACAGTTACTATAAGTTTATCCTTTAGCTCCACAGTCTCTCAGTTCATCATCACATCTATTCCTTCACTCCCTTTATCCTTATACAGTTACTATAAGTTTATCCTTTAGCTCCACAGTCTCTCAGTTCATCATCACATCTATTCCTTCACTCCCTTTATCCTTATACAGTTACTATAAGTTTATCCTTTAGCTCCACAGTCTCTCAGTTCATCATCACATCTATTCCTTCACTCCCTTTATCCTTATACAGTTACTATAAGTTTATCCTTTAGCTCCACAGTCTCTCAGTTCATCATCACATCTATTCCTTCACTCCCTTTATCCTTATACAGTTACTATAAGTTTATCCTTTAGCTCCACAGTCTCTCAGTTCATCATCACATCTATTCCTTCACACCCTTTATCCTTATACAGTTACTATAAGTTTATCCTTTAGCTCCACAGTCTCTCAGTTCATCATCACATCTATTCCTTCACTCCCTTTATCCTTATACAGTTACTATAAGTTTATCCTTTAGCTCCACAGTCTCTCAGTTCATCATCACATCTATTCCTTCACTCCCTTTATCCTTATACAGTTACTATAAGTTTATCCTTTAGCTCCACAGTCTCTCAGTTCATCATCACATCTATTCCTTCACACCCTTTATCCTTATACAGTTACTATAAGTTTATCCTTTAGCTCCACAGTCTCTCAGTTCATCATCACATCTATTCCTTCACTCCCTTTATCCTTATACAGTTACTTCTCACGTTGATCCTTTAGCTCCACAGTCTCTCAGTTCATCATCACATCTATTCCTTCACTCCCTTTATCCTTATACAGTTACTTCTCACGTTGATCCTTTCTTTATTTTGTTTAACCCATTCTGACCTGAGATCAGATTCATACGAGGTTTCCACTGGACACGCACTGGTCTGATGAACCCATTCTGACCTGAGATCAGATTCTAAAAATGTCAGTCGTTCTTCGAATTTTTCAAAAATAGCAGACCTACAAGCTCGTATCGCGCCACTCGGTGGCGCGATATGAGCTTGTAGATCTGCTATTTTTCAATAGCTAAAGCATAACATGATGCCAACACCAAAATGGGTGCCCGGTCAGAATGGGTTAAACATACATTTTCCTCTGAGTGAATAACAGCTCTCTCTCAAGTGTTTTCATTTTGGCTCTAAGCAGTATCTCTAATGTTTTAAATTCAACTAAATCCTTAAATTTCAGCGTACGACATTTAATAAATAATTCATTGGTGGGGTGAATATAATCAACCCCATTTATGATCCTTATGTCTTGTTTTTTGCAGTAGGGTGATACAGTTTGTATTGGTTGTATAGGTGTTGCCCCAGACTTCAGCGCAGTATGTAATATATGGGGTAATGAATGAGCAGTACAGGATATATAATGACTTCTGGTCCAGGATATGTTTAGTTTTGTGCAGTATTGCAATAGATTTTGATATTTTTGCTTTTATATACTTTATATGAGGTTTACGATTTAGTTTGTTGTCAATGATTACTCCCAAGAATTTGTTCTCCCACTCTTTCTATTTCTACTGAGTCAATCCTGAGTTTGATGTCCTCACTGATTGTACGGTTTCCAAACACAATACATTTTGTTTTGCTTACATTCAGTGATAGCTTATTTATATCAAACCATTTCTTTAAAATTTTCAACTCCCCTTCGACTGTATCCAATAGTTCATTCATTTTTTTTCCAGAGCAAAGTAAAGTTGTATCATCTGCAAAATTAACAAATTGTAGCCGGTTTAATGCTTTATAGATATCATTTATATAGAGAATAAAAAGCTTTGGGCCCACCACCGAGCCTTGGAGGACTTTCCTCCAAGGCTTTCCCTGGTCCAGAGGACTTTCCCTGGTTTTGAGTTGACATTATTGATATTGACCAACTGATGCCTATTTTCAAGATAACTTCTCATCCATTTGTATGCTACATCTCTAATGCCATAATTGTGTGCTTTAGCTATTGAAAAATAGCACATCTACAAGCCCATAGTGCGGCACCGAGTGCTCGTAGCTTGTAGATCTGCTATATTCTTTCAGAGTGAACGTTTTGAACTCATATCTTTGCTTCTGGAGGGGGGGTCCCTCATGGAACAACATATTTTCAGATGGGGGTCGGCGGCCAATTACATATATTTTTGGGGGTCCTGGACGTGAACATGTTTGAGTAACCACTGATTTTCAGAAAACTGTCAGGATCTAGAAGACATTTGTAGAATCTGGTTTCAGGTCTAAATGGGTTAACAGTGTTTATGGTCCTTCCAGGTCCTTCCAGACAGATTAAACAGTGTTTATGGTCCTTCCAGGTCCTTCCAGACAGATTAAACAGCGTTTATGGTCCTTCCAGGTCCTTCCAGACAGATTAAACAGCGTTTATGGTCCTTCCAGGTCCTTCCAGACAGATTAAACAGCGTTTATGGTCCTTCCAGGTACTTCCAGACAGATTAAACAGCGTTTATGGTCCTTCCAGGTACTTCCAGGCCGGAGGTTCTCCAGAACATGTGATCCAGCTGCTCTCGGAGAACTATTCTGCCGTGGCCCAGACGGTCAACCTGCTGGCGGAGTGGCTGATCCAGATGGGTAAGACCAGACACCCCCCCCCCCCCCCCCCCCTCATTTCAGTGGACTGCCGGAAGTACAATTATACCTCAACGGCCTCTTAAATAATAATCACTATTATGGGTCCTTAAAACATTTATTCTGCTCTTTGGAATGCATTCATTGCAGACACTATTCGGTGATCTAATGTTCTGCCTAAACCGAATAGGCCGAAAATGCATTTTTAGCCTTCCACCGTGGAAGGTCTAATCTGTGGTCTTCCCTCCAGGTGTGGAACCAGCCCAGGTCTAATCTGTGGTCTTCCCTCCAGGTGTGGAACCAGCCCAGCTCTCTAATCTGTGGTCTTCCCTCCAGGTGTGGAACCAGCCCAGGTCTAATCTGTGGTCTTCCCTCCAGGCGTGGAACCAGCCCAGGTCTAATCTGTGGTCTTCCCTCCAGGCGTGGAACCAGCCCAGGTCTAATCTGTGGTCTTCCCTCCAGGCGTGGAACCAGCCCAGGTCTAATCTGTGGTCTTCCCTCCAGGTGTGGAACCAGCCCAGGTGCAGGAGCGTGTGGAGAACCACCTGAAGAGTCTCCTCATAAAGCACTTTGACCCCCAGAAAGCCGACTCCATCTTCACGGTGGAAGGAGAGGTGAGAAGGAGCGTTCTCGCTGAGGGTTTGAATCCACAGTGTTGTCCCATTCAGTCCTGAATGACACGTCGGTGTCTGTCTATATCTATAGATAGATAGGTAGATAGATAGATAGATAGATAGATAGATAGATAGATAGATAGGTAGGTAGGTAGGTAGGTAGATAGATAGGTAATAATAATAATAATAATTAAACTTTATTTGTATAGCACCTTTCATGACATGAAATGCAGCTCAAAGTGCTTTGCAGAAAAATGGAGGATAAAAGAAAAGCAAGGCAACAACGTTAATGCAATACAGTGAGGACATGAATAACAAAAATAAAAAATAAAAGCAATGTTGTAGAAGTGGGTCTTGAGCTGAGCTTTAAAAATGTCTACAGAGGCTGCCTGTCGAAGGTACAGTGGGAGCTTGTTCCACGCCGACGGCCCGTGGAAGCAAAAAGCTGCTTCCCCGTATTTTTTAGTTGCCATTTTCTTTGGCAAAGCGAGCAGGCCAGCAGTGGAAGACCTTAGGGGGCGGTTTGGGACATATTTAGGCAGGCAGTCATGTAGGTAGGAAGGTGCATGTAGGTAGGTAGGTAGGTAGGTAGATGGATAGATACTTTATTGATCCCAGAGGGGAAATTCAGATGGTCCCACAGCTCGTACAGGCATACAAGTCAATAAGGTTAGTGTTATTAATTATAATCCACTAGGGCTGACCTTCGATCACGTTTTTGATGACCGACGCTTCAAAATAAAATTCTTTCGATCGTCGACGCTGAATTCGGCTTAAACAACGATATAGCAGAGAGAAAGGCATGCTTGGATTGGTCTCATTTATTTTAAACGATAAGCAACAACTGTTCCTTTGCCTTATCGTAGCAGCGTTCATGGAAGCAGTGACGCACAGATAATTAGGCTTACAATAAAACATCCGACCGTAACAAGTCAACTTTAAATAAAACTGCCTGACACAGCTGGCATTACCTCTCAAATATATATATATTTATAATCCAGACATTGTAAACGAAAGGCATTTTGCTTCTCTTCAGATTGAAACTGAAGATGTGAAAACACCAAAAACAAACACCACCCGATCGTAACTCTTAAATCAATCAAACCCTCTAGGCTCTCTATGGAACAAAAACGTAATAAAAGTAACAGTTTGGCTACCATTCAAAACAACACACGCTGTCAGGTGTAAACGAAGTAACTAACGGATTATTTTTCTTCTCCTCTTTGCCGTAACATTAACTGAAATGAAGCGTCATTTAATCGAGGCTTTATCATGACAGCAGAGAGACGAGTGCTTGCTGCGAGGCGCATGACGCATATGGCTCGCAGTCATAGCTGCCTGGGAGAAATATGCGAGGCCCTGTGTGTTAATAATTCATTTGTTAATATCCAAAACTATACAAAAATGATCACATTTCTATCTATAAGGACAAAGCTTATTAGAAAAACCACACACGTGTGAACTGAGTGGTGCAATCCCCCCCCCCCCCTTTCTCTCTCTCTCTCTCTCTCTCTCTCTCTCTCTCTCTCTCTCTCTCTCTCTCTCTCATTTTAGAGACACAGCACTACCCCTCTCTCTGTTTCTGGCGCCCCCTACTGGCATAAATAAGTCATATACTCGTGCTCATTTACACAGGTACACAGGTACACGGACATTGCTGGTTGTAGGAGTGGTTGCACCACTCAAAAAATATGAATAGCATATGAAAGCCTTTTGATATGTTGTATAGGTTACTGAATTGCAGGTGCTGTCAAATAAGTATAATTACTCTAGGCTACCTCAAGCCAGTCAGTTGCGCAAATATATATCAGGTGGGATCAATTAGCAGCTCTTACTTTAATAATATTAATATGACATAGTGTTGGATCTCCATTCTCCAGACAAACAAACCTGGGATTATATTTATTGGATTTATTCAACTCTTCTTTCTTCAAACCATGGCCACGAGCCACGAGCTATATAATCATTCACTGTTCGCACAGCACCCACGCAGGCAGGTGTTCTTAATCTCATTCGCATCAAAGTAGCCTAAATACCACACTTTGTGATCAACCTTCTTAAATGTGCATATTCTATTTGTAAAAAGGAACACTGTATTAACTAAGACAGTGGCAGTATAATATTGGTGCAAAATGGAAATATGGAGAGAGAGAGAGAGAGGGTGAGAGAGAGAGGGAGAGAGGGAGAGAGAGAGAGAGAGGGAGAGAGGGAGAGAGGGAGGGAGAGAGAGAGAGAGAGAATTGCTATTGCTTACAGAGAGAGAGAGACGTAAAAGCCGTTCCATTTCAAATAATACAAAAATGCCGTCTCGCAGGCGCGTTCGCACAACCAAAGAATATATAGCGTTAATATTATAGTTAGTTACCGTACTTACATTAGTGCAGAAAAGCGACGATAAATCCCGCTTTGGAGAAGAAGATGCGCTCTACGAATTATGGGAATTGTAGTCCAGGAAGGTAGTGAGCCCAGTGTCCATGACATCAGAGACAACAGGCTCACTGCTACAATCTAAAATATCTAAAACCACATATTTACACACATAAAGACCCCCAGGAAAGTGTTCTAAAGCTTCTAGACGTCATTAACATATATTGTGTCCCTTTAACTTTGCATGACGTGGCACATTATTCACAGTGGTCGTAGACTTCTTTGCATATTTTAAAATGCAACCGTGTCACTTTTGACACTTTTTCCTGCGTGGAGTACCGCTGGACGGCGTGACTGTAGCTGCTTGACTTCCTTGTTTAATAACACGTGAGGACGGAGGAGGCTCTGTGAGGCGCCAGCATGGCTCGCGGACCAAAAGGGGACGCTTTTTTTCATGACTATTCGATTCAAAATTTCAAAATCGTGCGTATCGATTGAACGTCGATTAATAGATTTGTTTTTTGGGTCAGCCCTATGATCCACACGTGGGTGTCATGTGTACAGTAGTAGATTTATTCCATGGACGTTAACGCTTCGCTCCGTAAAGGTCCAATCGGAACCTGTATGTCATTTTAAAATGGACAGTGGATGATAGTTCATAATATCATGATTAGATTTCCGATCTAAACGTTTAATCGGTTTGTGGAACTTCAGACGACCCGCTTGGCTTGAACTAAATTATCTAAACCTTTCTTGCTCTGTGTGTCTGTGTCTGTGTCTGTGTCTGTGTCTGTGTCTGTGTCTGTGTCTGTGTCTGTGTGTGTGTGTGTGTGTGTGTGTGTGTGTGTGTGTGTGTGTGTGTGTGTGTGTGTTCAGACTCCAGCATGGCTTGAACAGATGATCGCTCACACCACATGGAGAGACCTGTTCTACAAGCTGGCCGAGGCCCATCCTGACTGCCTGATGCTCAACTTCACTGTTAAGGTACGCACGCACGCCCCATGTGTCACTCCCAACAGCTCTAAGGAACATTCAGATTAGAACGGTTGCAAATAAAGCATTAAGAAAAGGAACATTCAGATTAGAACCAAACAGAACCCAAACAGAAACAGTTCCCAGTTCCTTCACTTAAACCCATTTAGGCCTGACGTCGAAATGGAAGAAAAGTATCAACAGGAGATCACCTGTAACGGTGTTGTATTGTGGGTATTGTAGTTGATATCAGACGCAGGCTACCAGGGGGGAGATCACCAGTGTATTGTGGGTATTGTAGTTGATATCAGACGCAGGCTACCAGGGGGGAGATCACCAGTGTATTGTGGGTATTGTAGTTGATATCAGACGCAGGCTACCAGGGGGGAGTTCACCAGTGCATTGTGGGTCTTGTAGTTCATATCAGACGCAGGCTACCAGGGGGGAGATCACCAGTGTATTGTGGGTATTGTAGTTGATATCAGACGCAGGCTACCAGGGGGGAGATCACCAGTGCATTGTGGGTCTTGTAGTTCATATCAGACGCAGGCTACCAGGGGGGAGATCACCAGTGTATTGTGGGTCTTGTAGTTGATATCAGACGCAGGCTACCAGGGGGAGATCACCAGCGTCTCCACAGCCTGTCAGCAGCTGGAGGTGTTCTCCAGGGTCCTGAGGACGTCTCTGGCCACGCTGCTGGACGGAGGAGAGGACCACCTGGAGAAGAATCTCCCCGAGTTCGCAGTAAGGCTCGCGCACGCACGCACGCACGCACATACACACACACAAACAACACGCAGCAACGCATGCACGCACGCACAACACGCACGCACGCACATACACACACACAAACAACACGCACCAACGCACGCACGCACACACAACACGCACACACCAATGCACGCACAACACGCACGCACGCACACACACACACACACACACACACACACACACACACACACACACAAACAACACGCACAACACGCACGCACGCACCAGCATGTTTTCTTAAAGCAGTGTTTCTCAAACATTTTCATGACACTTTCTGTGATTGTCATTTCATGGGTTAAAACTAGCAGCTCAAATAGTGAACAGACTAAATACAACTGTTTGATCTTATCTCGTCTCTCTCTCTCTCTCTCTCTCTCTCTCTCTCTCTCTGTGTGTGTGTGTGTGCGTGCGTGCGCGTGCGTGCGTGTGTGTGCGTGTGTGTGTGTGTGCGTGTGCGTGCGTGCGTGTGCGTGCGCGTGTGCGTGTGTGCGTGCGTCTGCAGAAGATGGTGTGTCACGGTGAACACACATACCTGTTCGCTCAGGCCATGATGTCCATCCTGTCTCAGGAGGAACAGGGAGGCTCTGCTATGAGGAGGATCGGACAGGAGGTCCAGAAGTCAGCTCACCAGAGGTACTACCCCCCCCCCCCCCTACCACCCCACCACCCCTACACCTCCCCATACCACCCCTACACCCCCCTGTCAGACAGGAGGTCCAGAAGTCAGCTCACCAGAGGTACTACCCCCCCCACCACCCCACCCTACACCTCCCCATACCCCTACACCTCCCTGTCAGACAAGTTGACAACATGAACACACCACCGTTCATCCAAAGGAATCAACAAGCCGCTTATACCAGTAAGACGCGCAAACGCGGGAAGCGAACGCAGCTCGTACATATTTGGGTTTTTTAAAGATTTATAGTTTAAGTTATTATTTTTTAAATACGTTTTTAACTTAGCCATAACCATATAAGGAGTCCCCAAAGCAGCTATACGTCCAAATATGGAGTGTGTTGCATAAATCACAAACAAATTACTCAGCTCCATATTATGGGCACAAAGGTGGGACACACAGACACACACACAGACAGACATGATCTGCTAGGTCTCATAGTAAGTGCTCACTGCGTTCGCAATTGCTTCTGCCCCGTGGAATGGGACATTTACGTTTAAAAACTATTGTTTGGAAGCGTGGATAAAACCATGGTTGTGTCCTAGTGTGTGCTATAGCGGAGGGGAAAGGTTCCATGTGGACACGGGGCTATACCGCTGCGCTACACCGACGTCAGCTTCCATGCTAGGCTTTGCTAGCTGCTTTAACCCATTCTGACCGGGAACCCATTTTGGTGTTAGCATCATGTCGTGCTTAAGCTATTGAAAAACAGCAGATCTACAAGCTCATAGCGCGCCACCGAGTGGCGCGCTATGAGCTTGTAGGTCTGCTATTTTTGAAAAAAATCGAAGAACGACTGACATTTTTTAGAATCTGATCTCAGGTCAGAATGGGTTATAATCAGACCAGTGTGTGTCCAGTGGAAACCTCGTATGAATCTGATCTCAGGTCAGAATGGGTTAAAAACAACTTCTTTAGGGGGAACACTAAGATGAAGAAATAAAATCAATAAAGACGGTGGAATGAGAGCGTTTTGGGGGAGTGCATTCTGACCTGAGATCAGATTCATACGAGGTTTCCACTGGACCACACACTGGTCTGATTATAACCCATTCTGACCTGAGATCAGATTCATACGAGGTTTCCACTGGACACACACTGGTCTGATTATAACCCATTCTGACCTGAGATCAGATTCATACGAGGTTTCCACTGGACCACACACTGGTCTGATTAATTTGAGTATTCATATTCATAGACTACCTGCATTTCTGCACGTTTTATCTGTTGGTCTTGATCCAGCAGCCAAACCACCAAAGCTGTATAAGCTACTGTAGTCACTATTCATTGATTCACCAAAATAACAAAATCCATTTGAAAATAGATATCACTGTTCTCGGGTCGAATATTGATATGCGGTTAAAATGTGATTAATTTAGATGAACTAATTACAAAGCCTCTAATTCGATTAACATTTTGAAACCCAGACCTATTTTTCACCTGGGAGCATTTTGACTAAATCAGTGTATTTTCTCTACAGAAGAAACATGAAGCCAAACAACTGATGCACTGCATGTATTGTATTTCTGTTACAATAGGAATACAGTTATTAATGTCGCATTCTAAAACGGGTAGTCCCAATACAACACATAGCTCCGTAAGGGAGTGGTTGCACCACTCAAAGAATCTTCAAATGGGTGCTGGCGCCGTGTTTCCTCCTCCGCGTCATCAGTGCCCATACCCGAAGGCGGGGTTGGCGAAAGGGCCTTTCTGTGTGGAGTTAGCATGTTCTCCCCGTGTCCCCTAGGGTAGGTACCCTCACATGTTCTCCCCGTGTCCCCTAGGGTAGGTACCCTCACATGTTCTCCCCGTGTCCCCTAGGGTAGGTCCCCTCACATGTTCTCCCCGTGTCCCCTAGGGTAGGTAGTACCCTCACATGTTCTCCCCGTGTCCCCTAGGGTATAGTACCCTCACATGTTCTCCCCGTGTCCCCTAGGGTAGGTACCCTCACATGTTCTCCCCGTGTCCCCTAGGGTAGGTACCCTCACATGTTCTCCCCGTGTCCCCTAGGGTAGGTACCCTCACATGTTCTCCCCGTGTCCCCTAGGGTAGGTACCCTCACAAAAACATGCAGTAATCCTGGTCTCTAAACTGCCTCCCCCTGGCCAGCCGGGGCGCCTGATGGAGGGGAAAGCACATGCTAATCGCCCACAATGCAATGTGTTGTTCCCAGAGGTCACGACGCCAGTCAGATCACCCTGGCTCTGGGCACGGCGGCGGCGTACCCGCGGGCCTGCCAGGCGCTGGGGGCCATGCTCTCCAGGGGGGCCCTGAACCCCGCCGACATCACCGTCCTCTTCAAGATGTTCAGCAGCATGGACCCTCCTCCCGTTGAGCTGGTGAGTCACCACAACCCTGGGGCCCCCAAACACCACAACCCTGGGGCCCCCAAACACCACAACCCTGGGGTCCCCAAACACCACAACCCTGGGGTCCCCAAACACCACAACCCTGGGAGAATTTCCCCTCCCTGCCACCACCATAACGACAGACGGCGGTCTGTGGCCAAATTATTACGTATCAATTTAGGCTGTGGTGACCGAACGGTTTGAGGAGCGGTCACCACTAGTTCGTATCCCCGGAACCGGCACGTTAAAATGACCACCGCTGAAGTGCCCTTGAGCAAGGCATTGAACCCCTACCATGAAATGTTCTATGAGCAGGGCCTGGCTGTAAACAGGTTCTTGAGCTTAGTCCAGTTACCCTGGGTAAACATAGTACCTTTCCTTTCCTTAGTCCAGTTACCCTGGGTAAACAAACTAAACATAGTACCTTTCCTTTCCTTAGTCCAGTTACCCTGGGTAAACATAGTACCTTTCCTTTCCTTAGTCCAGTTACCCTGGGTAAACATAGTACCTTTCCTTTCCTTAGTCCAGTTACCCTGGGTAAACATGGTACCTTTCCTTTCCTTAGTCCAGTTACCCTGGGTAAACATAGTACCTTTCCTTTCCTTAGTCCAGTTACCCTGGGTAAACATAGTACCTTTCCTTTCCTTAGTCCAGTTACCCTGGGTAAACATAGTACCTTTCCTTTCCTTTCCTTGACACTGAAAAGGTTTGAGAACCAACTGTTCATGAGGTCTGGACCTGTTCATGAGGTCTCTGGACCTGTTCATGAGGTCTGGACCGGTTCATGAGGTCTCTGGACCTGTTCATGAGGTCTGGACCTGTTCATGAGGTCTCTGGACCGGTTCATGAGGTCTGGACCTGTTCATGAGGTCTCTGTGTCTTTCAGATCCGAGTCCCAGCCTTCCTGGACCTGTTCATGCAGTCTCTCTTCAAGCCGGGGTCAAAGATCAACCAGGACCACAAACACAAATACATCCACATCCTGGCCTACGCTGCTAGCGTGGTGGAGACCTGGAAGAAGGTAATACTACTAATACTACTACTACTAATAATACTACTACTACTACTACTAATAATAATAATAATACTACGCTGCTAGCGTGGTGGAGACATGGAAGAAGGTAATACTACTAATACTACTACTACTAATAATACTACTACTACTACTACTAATAATAATAATAATACTACGCTGCTAGCGTGGTGGAGACATGGAAGAAGGTAATACTACTAATACTACTACTACTAATAATACTACTACTACTACTACTAATAATAATAATAATACTACGCTGCTAGCGTGGTGGAGACATGGAAGAAGGTAATACTACTAATACTACTACTAATACTACTAATAATACTACGCTGCTAGCGTGGTGGAGACCTGGAAGAAGGTAATACTACTAATACTACTACTAATACTACGCTGCTAGCGTGGTGGAGACCTGGAAGAAGGTAATACTTAGTAATACTACTACTAATAATACTACTAATTCTACTACTGGAACACCGTATTTTCAGATGGGGGTCGGCGGCCAAATACAGACAATTGTGGTGAAA
>NC_137881.1:1471226-1488726 GCF_963924005.1 Protomyctophum bolini | reverse complement strand
CAAAAAAGCATGGGAATACATCACATAAAAACATTTATCAAGAAACATGCGTAAGCTAAGAAAGTAACAGTGGAATATCTATAATGAAACTATACATATATACTACTATCTATTCTTACAATTGTAAAGTTGGTCACGTGGCCAAAAGATGTGGCCACTAGCCAATGAAAACATGTGGCCATGGGGGTCCCTGGAACAACATATGTTCAGATGGGGGTCCCTGGAACAACATATGTTCAGATGGGGGTCCCTGGAACAACATATGTTCAGATGGGGGTCCCTGGAACAACATATGTTCAGATGGGGGTCCCTGGAACAACATATGTTCAGATGGGGGGTCCCTGGAACAACATATGTTCAGATGGGGGTCCCTGGAACAACATATGTTCAGATGGGGGTCGGCGGTCGATTACATATAATGCTGGGGGTCCTTGACGTGAAAACGTTTGAGCACCACTGATATAGAAACATGGGGTTTTTCAGAAAACTGTCAGGACTTACAAGACCTTTTGTAGAATATTTTCTCAGGTCTAAATGGGTTAAGGTCCTGGTTGTGATGTGGTCTTGTTTCCATTAAGGTCCTGGTTGTGATGTGGCCTTGTTTCCATTAAGGTCCTGGTTGTGGTCTTGTTTCCATTAAGGTCCTGGTTGCGATGTGGTCTTGTTTCCATTAAGGTCCTGGTTGTGATGTGGCCTTGTTTCCATTAAGGTCCTGGTTGTGGTCTTGTTTCCATTAAGGTCCTGGTTGTGATGTGGTCTTGTTTCCATTAAGGTCCTGGTTGTGATGTGGTCTTGTTTCCATTAAGGTCCTGGTTGTGGTCTTGTTTCCATTAAGGTCCTGGTTGTGATGTGGCCTTGTTTCCATTAAGGTCCTGGTTGTGATGTGGTCTTGTTTCCATTAAGGTCCTGGTTGTGGTCTTGTTTCCATTAAGGTCCTGGTTGTGGTCTTGTTTCCATTAAGGTCCTGGTTGTGATGTGGTCTTGTTTCCATTAAGGTCCTGGTTGTGATGTGGTCTTGTTTCCATTAAGGTCCTGGTTGTGGTCTTGTTTCCATTAAGGTCCTGGTTGTGATGTGGTCTTGTTTCCATTAAGGTCCTGGTTGTGTTGTGGTCTTGTTTCCATTAAGGTCCTGGTTGTGATGTGGTCTTGTTTCCATTAAGGTCCTGGTTGTGGTCTTGTTTCCATTAAGGTCCTGGTTGTGATGTGGTCTTGTTTCCATTAAGGTCCTGGTTGTGATGTGGTCTTGTTTCCATTAAGGTCCTGGTTGTGGTCTTGTTTCCATTAAGGTCCTGGTTGTGTTGTGGTCTTGTTTCCATTAAGGTCCTGGTTGTGATGTGGTCTTGTTTCCATTAAGGTCCTGGTTGTGGTCTTGTTTCCATTAAGGTCCTGGTTGTGGTCTTGTTTCCATTAAGGTCCTGGTTGTGGTCTTGTTTCCATTAAGGTCCTGGTTGTGGTCTTGTTTCCATTAAGGTCCTGGTTGTGATGTGGTCTTGTTTCCATTAAGGTCCTGGTTGTGGTCTTGTTTCCATTAAGGTCCTGGTTGTGGTCTTGTTTCCATTAAGGTCCTGGTTGTGTTGTGGTCTTGTTTCCATTAAGGTCCTGGTTGTGATGTGGTCTTGTTTCCATTAAGGTCCTGGTTGTGATGTGGTCTTGTTTCCATTAAGGTCCTGGTTGTGGTCTTGTTTCCATTAAGGTCCTGGTTGTGATGTGGTCTTGTTTCCATTAAGGTCCTGGTTGTGTTGTGGTCTTGTTTCCATTAAGGTCCTGGTTGTGATGTGGTCTTGTTTCCATTAAGGTCCTGGTTGTGATGTGGCCTTGTTTCCATTAAGGTCCTGGTTGTGGTCTTGTTTCCATTAAGGTCCTGGTTGTGATGTGGTCTTGTTTCCATTAAGGTCCTGGTTGTGGTCTTGTTTCCATTAAGGTCCTGGTTGTGGTCTTGTTTCCATTAAGGTCCTGGTTGTGGTCTTGTTTCCATTAAGGTCCTGGTTGTGTTGTGGTCTTGTTTCCATTAAGGTCCTGGTTGTGATGTGGTCTTGTTTCCATTAAGGTCCTGGTTGTGGTCTTGTTTCCATTAAGGTCCTGGTTGTGGTCTTGTTTCCATTAAGGTCCTGGTTGTGGTCTTGTTTCCATTAAGGTCCTGGTTGTGATGTGGTCTTGTTTCCATTAAGGTCCTGGTTGTGGTCTTGTTTCCATTAAGGTCCTGGTTGTGGTCTTGTTTCCATTAAGGTCCTGGTTGTGTTGTGGTCTTGTTTCCATTAAGGTCCTGGTTGTGATGTGGTCTTGTTTCCATTAAGGTCCTGGTTGTGGTCTTGTTTCCATTAAGGTCCTGGTTGTGGTCTTGTTTCCATTAAGGTCCTGGTTGTGATGTGGCCTTGTTTCCATTAAGGTCCTGGTTGCGATGTGGTCTTGTTTCCATTAAGGTCCTGGTTGTGGTCTTGTTTCCATTAAGGTCCTGGTTGTGGTCTTGTTTCCATTAAGGTCCTGGTTGTGGTCTTGTTTCCATTAAGGTCCTGGTTGTGGTCTTGTTTCCATTAAGGTCCTGGTTGTGGTCTTGTTTCCATTAAGGTCCTGGTTGTGTTGTGGTCTTGTTTCCATTAAGGTCCTGGTTGTGATGTGGTCTTGTTTCCATTAAGGTCCTGGTTGTGATGTGGTCTTGTTTCCATTAAGGTCCTGGTTGTGATGTGGTCTTGTTTCCATTAAGGTCCTGGTTGTGATGTGGCCTTGTTTCCATTAAGGTCCTGGTTGTGGTCTTGTTTCCATTAAGGTCCTGGTTGTGGTCTTGTTTCCATTAAGGTCCTGGTTGTGATGTGGCCTTGTTTCCATTAAGGTCCTGGTTGTGATGTGGTCTTGTTTCCATTAAGGTCCTGGTTGTGATGTGGTCTTGTTTCCATTAAGGTCCTGGTTGTGATGTGGTCTTGTTTCCATTAAGGTCCTGGTTGTGGTCTTGTTTCCATTAAGGTCCTAGTTGTGTTGTGGTCTTGTTTCCATTAAGGTCCTGGTTGTGATGTGGTCTTGTTTCCATTAAGGTCCTGGTTGTGATGTGGTCTTGTTTCCATTAAGGTCCTGGTTGCGATGTGGTCTTGTTTCCATTAAGGTCCTGGTTGTGGTCTTGTTTCCATTAAGGTCCTGGTTGTGATGTGGTCTTGTTTCCATTAAGGTCCTGGTTGTGATGTGGCCTTGTTTCCATTAAGGTCCTGGTTGTGGTCTTGTTTCCATTAAGGTCCTGGTTGTGGTCTTGTTTCCATTAAGGTCCTGGTTGTGGTCTTGTTTCCATTAAGGTCCTGGTTGTGATGTGGTCTTGTTTCCATTAAGGTCCTGGTTGTGGTCTTGTTTCCATTAAGGTCCTGGTTGTGATGTGGTCTTGTTTCCATTAAGGTCCTGGTTGTGATGTGGTCTTGTTTCCATTAAGGTCCTGGTTGTGATGTGGTCTTGTTTCCATTAAGGTCCTGGTTGTGGTCTTGTTTCCATTAAGGTCCTGGTTGTGGTCTTGTTTCCATTAAGGTCCTGGTTGTGATGTGGTCTTGTTTCCATTAAGGTCCTGGTTGTGGTCTTGTTTCCATTAAGGTCCTGGTTGTGATGTGGTCTTGTTTCCATTAAGGTCCTGGTTGTGGTCTTGTTTCCATTAAGGTCCTGGTTGTGGTCTTGTTTCCATTAAGGTCCTGGTTGTGGTCTTGTTTCCATTAAGGTCCTGGTTGTGGTCTTGTTTCCATTAAGGTCCTGGTTGTGATGTGGCCTTGTTTCCATTAAGGTCCTGGTTGCGATGTGGTCTTGTTTCCATTAAGGTCCTGGTTGTGGTCTTGTTTCCATTAAGGTCCTGGTTGTGGTCTTGTTTCCATTAAGGTCCTGGTTGTGATGTGGCCTTGTTTCCATTAAGGTCCTGGTTGCGATGTGGTCTTGTTTCCATTAAGGTCCTGGTTGTGGTCTTGTTTCCATTAAGGTCCTGGTTGTGGTCTTGTTTCCATTAAGGTCCTGGTTGTGGTCTTGTTTCCATTAAGGTCCTGGTTGTGGTCTTGTTTCCATTAAGGTCCTGGTTGTGGTCTTGTTTCCATTAAGGTCCTGGTTGTGTTGTGGTCTTGTTTCCATTAAGGTCCTGGTTGTGATGTGGTCTTGTTTCCATTAAGGTCCTGGTTGTGATGTGGTCTTGTTTCCATTAAGGTCCTGGTTGTGATGTGGTCTTGTTTCCATTAAGGTCCTGGTTGTGATGTGGCCTTGTTTCCATTAAGGTCCTGGTTGTGGTCTTGTTTCCATTAAGGTCCTGGTTGTGGTCTTGTTTCCATTAAGGTCCTGGTTGTGATGTGGCCTTGTTTCCATTAAGGTCCTGGTTGTGATGTGGTCTTGTTTCCATTAAGGTCCTGGTTGTGATGTGGTCTTGTTTCCATTAAGGTCCTGGTTGTGATGTGGTCTTGTTTCCATTAAGGTCCTGGTTGTGGTCTTGTTTCCATTAAGGTCCTAGTTGTGTTGTGGTCTTGTTTCCATTAAGGTCCTGGTTGTGATGTGGTCTTGTTTCCATTAAGGTCCTGGTTGTGATGTGGTCTTGTTTCCATTAAGGTCCTGGTTGCGATGTGGTCTTGTTTCCATTAAGGTCCTGGTTGTGGTCTTGTTTCCATTAAGGTCCTGGTTGTGATGTGGTCTTGTTTCCATTAAGGTCCTGGTTGTGATGTGGCCTTGTTTCCATTAAGGTCCTGGTTGTGGTCTTGTTTCCATTAAGGTCCTGGTTGTGGTCTTGTTTCCATTAAGGTCCTGGTTGTGGTCTTGTTTCCATTAAGGTCCTGGTTGTGATGTGGTCTTGTTTCCATTAAGGTCCTGGTTGTGGTCTTGTTTCCATTAAGGTCCTGGTTGTGATGTGGTCTTGTTTCCATTAAGGTCCTGGTTGTGATGTGGTCTTGTTTCCATTAAGGTCCTGGTTGTGATGTGGTCTTGTTTCCATTAAGGTCCTGGTTGTGGTCTTGTTTCCATTAAGGTCCTGGTTGTGGTCTTGTTTCCATTAAGGTCCTGGTTGTGATGTGGTCTTGTTTCCATTAAGGTCCTGGTTGTGGTCTTGTTTCCATTAAGGTCCTGGTTGTGATGTGGTCTTGTTTCCATTAAGGTCCTGGTTGTGGTCTTGTTTCCATTAAGGTCCTGGTTGTGGTCTTGTTTCCATTAAGGTCCTGGTTGTGGTCTTGTTTCCATTAAGGTCCTGGTTGTGGTCTTGTTTCCATTAAGGTCCTGGTTGTGATGTGGCCTTGTTTCCATTAAGGTCCTGGTTGCGATGTGGTCTTGTTTCCATTAAGGTCCTGGTTGTGGTCTTGTTTCCATTAAGGTCCTGGTTGTGGTCTTGTTTCCATTAAGGTCCTGGTTGCGATGTGGTCTTGTTTCCATTAAGGTCCTGGTTGTGATGTGGTCTTGTTTCCATTAAGGTCCTGGTTGTGATGTGGTCTTGTTTCCATTAAGGTCCTGGTTGTGGTCTTGTTTCCATTAAGGTCCTGGTTGTGGTCTTGTTTCCATTAAGGTCCTGGTTGCGATGTGGTCTTGTTTCCATTAAGGTCCTGGTTGTGATGTGGTCTTGTTTCCATTAAGGTCCTGGTCGTGGTCTTGTTTCCATTAAGGTCCTGGTTGCGATGTGGTCTTGTTTCCATTAAGGTCCTGGTTGTGGTCTTGTTTCCATTAAGGTCCTGGTTGCGATGTGGTCTTGTTTCCATTAAGGTCCTGGTTGTGGTCTTGTTTCCATTAAGGTCCTGGTTGCGATGTGGTCTTGTTTCCATTAAGGTCCTGGTTGCGATGTGGTCTTGTTTCCATTAAGGTCCTGGTTGTGATGTGGTCTTGTTTCCATTAAGGTCCTGGTCGTGGTCTTGTTTCCATTAAGGTCCTGGTTGTGGTCTTGTTTCCATTAAGGTCCTGGTTGCGATGTGGTCTTGTTTCCATTAAGGTCCTGGTTGTGGTCTTGTTTCCATTAAGGTCCTGGTTGTGGTCTTGTTTCCATTAAGGTCCTGGTTGCGATGTGGTCTTGTTTCCATTAAGGTCCTGGTTGTGGTCTTGTTTCCATTAAGGTCCTGGTTGTGGTCTTGTTTCCATTAAGGTCCTGGTTGCGATGTGGTCTTGTTTCCATTAAGGTCCTGGTTGTGGTCTTGTTTCCATTAAGGTCCTGGTTGTGGTCTTGTTTCCATTAAGGTCCTGGTTGTGGTCTTGTTTCCATTAAGGTCCTGGTTGTGATGTGGTCTTGTTTCCATTAAGGTCCTGGTTGTGATGTGGTCTTGTTTCCATTAAGGTCCTGGTTGTGATGTGGTCTTGTTTCCATTAAGGTCCTGGTTGTGATGTGGTCTTGTTTCCATTAAGGTCCTGGTTGTGATGTGGTCTTGTTTCCATTAAGGTCCTGGTTGTGATGTGGTCTTGTTTCCATTAAGGTCCTGGTTGTGGTCTTGTTTCCATTAAGGTCCTGGTTGTGGTCTTGTTTCCATTAAGGTCCTGGTTGTGGTCTTGTTTCCATTAAGGTCCTGGTTGTGGTCTTGTTTCCATTAAGGTCCTGGTTGTGGTCTTGTTTCCATTAAGGTCCTGGTTGTGTTGTGGTCTTGTTTCCATTAAGGTCCTGGTTGTGATGTGGTCTTGTTTCCATTAAGGTCCTGGTTGTGTTGTGGTCTTGTTTCCATTAAGGTCCTGGTTGTGATGTGGTCTTGTTTCCATTAAGGTCCTGGTTGTGGTCTTGTTTCCATTAAGGTCCTGGTTGTGGTCTTGTTTCCATTAAGGTCCTGGTTGTGATGTGGTCTTGTTTCCATTAAGGTCCTGGTTGTGGTCTTGTTTCCATTAAGGTCCTGGTTGTGGTCTTGTTTCCATTAAGGTCCTGGTTGTGATGTGGTCTTGTTTCCATTAAGGTCCTGGTTGTGATGTGGTCTTGTTTCCATTAAGGTCCTGGTTGTGATGTGGTCTAGTTTCCATTAAGGTCCTGGTTGTGATGTGGTCTTGTTTCCATTAAGGTCCTGGTTGTGGTCTTGTTTCCATTAAGGTCCTGGTTGTGATGTGGTCTTGTTTCCATTAAGGTCCTGGTTGTGATGTGGTCTAGTTTCCATTAAGGTCCTGGTTGTGATGTGGTCTTGTTTCCATTAAGGTCCTGGTTGTGATGTGGTCTTGTTTCCATTAAGGTCCTGGTTGTGGTCTTGTTTCCATTAAGGTCCTGGTTGTGATGTGGCCTTGTTTCCATTAAGGTCCTGGTTGTGATGTGGTCTTGTTTCCATTAAGGTCCTGGTTGTGGTCTTGTTTCCATTAAGGTCCTGGTTGTGATGTGGTCTTGTTTCCATTAAGGTCCTGGTTGTGATGTGGCCTTGTTTCCATTAAGGTCCTGGTTGTGATGTGGTCTTGTTTCCATTAAGGTCCTGGTTGTGATGTGGTCTTGTTTCCATTAAGGTCCTGGTTGTGATGTGGCCTTGTTTCCATTAAGGTCCTGGTTGTGATGTGGCCTTGTTTCCATTAAGGTCCTGGTTGTGATGTGGCCTTGTTTCCATTAAGGTCCTGGTTGTGATGTGGTCTTGTTTCCATTAAGGTCCTGGTTGTGGTGTGGTCTTGTTTCCATTAAGGTCCTGGTTGTGGTCTTGTTTCCATTAAGGTCCTGGTTGTGATGTGGTCTTGTTTCCATTAAGGTCCTGGTTGTGATGTGGTCTTGTTTCCATTAAGGTCCTGGTTGTGATGTGGTCTTGTTTCCATTAAGGTCCTGGTTGTGGTCTTGTTTCCATTAAGGTCCTGGTTGTGGTCTTGTTTCCATTAAGGTCCTGGTTGTGATGTGGTCTTGTTTCCATTAAGGTCCTGGTTGTGATGTGGTCTTGTTTCCATTAAGGTCCTGGTTGTGGTCTTGTTTCCATTAAGGTCCTGGTTGTGATGTGGTCTTGTTTCCATTAAGGTCCTGGTTGTGGTCTTGTTTCCATTAAGGTCCTGGTTGTGATGTGGTCTTGTTTCCATTAAGGTCCTGGTTGTGATGTGGTCTTGTTTCCATTAAGGTCCTGGTTGTGGTCTTGTTTCCATTAAGGTCCTGGTTGTGGTCTTGTTTCCATTAAGGTCCTGGTTGTGTTGTGGTCTTGTTTCCATTAAGGTCCTGGTTGTGATGTGGTCTTGTTTCCATTAAGGTCCTGGTTGTGATGTGGTCTTGTTTCCATTAAGGTCCTGGTTGCGATGTGGTCTTGTTTCCATTAAGGTCCTGGTTGTGGTCTTGTTTCCATTAAGGTCCTGGTTGTGATGTGGCCTTGTTTCCATTAAGGTCCTGGTTGTGATGTGGCCTTGTTTCCATTAAGGTCCTGGTTGTGATGTGGCCTTGTTTCCATTAAGGTCCTGGTTGTGATGTGGTCTTGTTTCCATTAAGGTCCTGGTTGTGATGTGGTCTTGTTTCCATTAAGGTCCTGGTTGTGGTCTTGTTTCCATTAAGGTCCTGGTTGTGATGTGGTCTTGTTTCCATTAAGGTCCTGGTTGTGATGTGGCCTTGTTTCCATTAAGGTCCTGGTTGTGATGTGGCCTTGTTTCCATTAAGGTCCTGGTTGTGGTCTTGTTTCCATTAAGGTCCTGGTTGTGATGTGGTCTTGTTTCCATTAAGGTCCTGGTTGTGATGTGGTCTTGTTTCCATTAAGGTCCTGGTTGTGGTCTTGTTTCCATTAAGGTCCTGGTTGTGATGTGGTCTTGTTTCCATTAAGGTCCTGGTTGTGATGTGGTCTTGTTTCCATTAAGGTCCTGGTTGTGATGTGGCCTTGTTTCCATTAAGGTCCTGGTTGTGATGTGGCCTTGTTTCCATTAAGGTCCTGGTTGTGATGTGGTCTTGTTTCCATTAAGGTCCTGGTTGTGGTCTTGTTTCCATTAAGGTCCTGGTTGTGATGTGGTCTTGTTTCCATTAAGGTCCTGGTTGTGATGTGGTCTTGTTTCCATTAAGGTCCTGGTTGTGATGTGGTCTTGTTTCCATTAAGGTCCTGGTTGTGATGTGGCCTTGTTTCCATTAAGGTCCTGGTTGTGGTCTTGTTTCCATTAAGGTCCTGGTTGTGGTCTTGTTTCCATTAAGGTCCTGGTTGTGATGTGGCCTTGTTTCCATTAAGGTCCTGGTTGTGGTCTTGTTTCCATTAAGGTCCTGGTTGTGATGTGGTCTTGTTTCCATTAAGGTCCTGGTTGTGGTCTTGTTTCCATTAAGGTCCTGGTTGTGGTCTTGTTTCCATTAAGGTCCTGGTTGTGGTCTTGTTTCCATTAAGGTCCTGGTTGTGGTCTTGTTTCCATTAAGGTCCTGGTTGTGATGTGGCCTTGTTTCCATTAAGGTCCTGGTTGTGATAGTCTCCCTATCTATAAAGCCCTACTCAGACAGGATTGGAACCGAGAGGTGCCTTCGACGTCTGTGGACGTCCTAGCGACACAGGGCGAGATAAGAATATTCAGAATTTTTCCTATTTTTTTTTGGGGCATTTCGCTTTTCGCTTGCCGCATGCTAACGCTCTGTGCAACTATTAGCTTGTCATTGACTCCCATGTTAGCGCGGCGGAAAGAATGACTCGTATCTCCTCATCCAGGGCGCTCTCCGTGGTGATGAATGGATCGATATGCTGGCGCTTCATTTCTGCTCCTCATCCGTCTCTCCCGCAAAATATGAACGCTTTTTGGAGCGTATATAAATATATTAAGATGATCGGGGATTGTGAGGTCACTTTGTCAAGTCAACTTTTTAAAGAAAGTGTTCATGGCTTTCAGAGTAAAAGTGATCAGACAACTCTGGCACCCCGGAGCTTCTATTTTGATGCACTTCCGGCACCAATTGTGTTTTTTTCTATATATTCTAGACCTAGAGTGTTGTTTTACATTGGTGTGGTTAGAGGTAACCCATTAAACTCTTTAAGATGCATGAACCTATATTTTACTCTGACAAGGAGGTCAAAACCCCAATGGTGGAACGAGTCCCACAGTGTCAAATAATTCTCTTGAAACAATTGCTTTAAATACAGGAAAGATATACGTTTTATTTTGGAATAGCAGTCATAGCTTTTAGTAATTACTCAGGTTGAAGCAGTTCAAATCAGCTAATACAAATTGATTAGTCAATAGAATCAATCAATAACAATTATAACAAAAACCATTAAATCAAAACATTCACTTCCCACAAAGTTCCTGTCTCGATTCAAGGTTCGGTTTCTACTTACAATCTATTCCATCGCCTCCGTCCTGATGATGCATTGAGTCCGGTGTGAGGATTTTAAGGTGATCAATCTCGTTCCTCGCCACTATACAATTATTAGAATTTAGAGTTCCCGGGTATAAAATCCCCGGAGCTAACTCCCCATAATTGGGAGCCCCTTATGCCAATATGTTTCCATCAAGTTTGGCTAAATTTGAATACCCCATATATTAGTCTATCATCTTAAAGGAGAATTCCATACTAAAAGGCTTTCTTACCTTTCTTTGTAGTCGTTACGTCCCCACCAAAGAGGTCCAGGTGTTATTTTGTGCAAAAGCTCCTTATTGGCTATTTCCCCTACCATAAGCCCTAAATGAATTGCATTGAATTGAATGGGGCTATGGGGTGTTGTGCTAATTTCGCTTATTTCCATCGCTCAAAATTATAATTTCTTTGTATATATCCTCTCTTCATAATGTAAATAATATCCCAAGCGGCACACTTTACTACTTCTTTCGATGGAAATAAGCGAACTAGCATAACACCCCATAGCCCCATTCAATTCCCATTCAATGCAATGCAATTCATTGAGGGCTTATGGTAGGGAAAATAGCCAATAAGGAGTTTTTGGATTTTCTGTTGTCTGAAGTTTTCTTTGGGGTTTGGAAGCCTTTTGAGCAACAATGAAAACAGGCAAAACAGTGAAAACAGCAAATCCCATTGACATATATGGGATTTGCAGGATCTTACATCACAAACAGCAGGAAAATCAGAGCACCTGTTTGAGCCAGAAAACCCCAGAAAAACAGAAAATCTACTGAATGTTAAAAGTTCATGTTTTTTGGGTGCAATTGAGATTATAAAACCTAAAAAAATAAATAAGAACAATTCCAAAACCTTTTTTTTAATGTCACAATCCCTTTAATCCATAGGCCGTATCACCTCCTCTTTTCCGGACCCAGTACCATCATCTCTCAGCATTTTCATGTTTCATGTTGTTACAGTCACACCATGTACTGTCTGCATTTCACCATACAGGATGTCAGTGACAGGATGTCAGTGACAGGATGCCGGTTGTCTTGACCACATTTATCAACTTGTTCTCCTTTTCTTCAGTTCGCACATGGCAGCAAATAACCGTGTCTCTTCCTATGTCTGTTTCAAAGGCAGGGCCCTGCATGCTCAAACTCATAGTGGCTACATCACCCCATTCCCTCGGTGACCTTTTCCCCAGTCATATCCCTGTGTATATGCGTCCTATAGGTCAATCACACCATAGTCTCCATTATACTACGGTCTGCATCTCTGGGCTATCTGCAAGACCAGTAATCTGTTTCCCACAGCTCACATAGTTAGCACCCAGAGTTACATAACCCATTCTGACCGGGCACCCATTTTGGTGTTGGCATCATGTTATGCTTTACCTATTGAAAAATAGCAGATCTACAAGCTCATAGCGCGCCACCGAGTGGCGCGATACGAGCTTGTAGGTCTGCTATTTTTGAAAAATTCGAAGAACGACTGACATTTTTTTTAATCTGATCTCAGGTCAGAATGGGTTGATCAGACCCAGTGTGTGTCCAGTGGAAACCTCGTATGAATCTGATCTCAGGTCAGAGTTACATAATATGCCATCGGTTAGTCTCCGTCTGCTCAAGTATTTAGTATCAGCTAAACTTCTGATGCTTCACTATATCCCATTCTGACCTGAGATCAGATTCATACGAGGTTTCCACTGGACACACACTGGTCTGATGAACCCATTCTGACCTGAGATCAGATTCTAAAAATGTCAGTCGTTCTTCGAATTTTTCAAAAATAGCAGACCTACAAGCTCGTATCGCGCCACTCGGTGGCGCGATATGAGCTTGTAGATCTGCTATTTTTCAATAGCTAAAGCATAACATGATGCCAACACCAAAATGGGTGCCCGGTCAGAATGGGTTAGTATCAGCTAAACTTCTGATGCTTCACTATATATACCTTTACCAGGTTTCTATCTAACCGCATGACACCATTCATTCATTTCCTTCTATAAGTGCATGCCTATAAATGCATGTTAGACATTTTCTCCTCGCCTCTCCCTAGCCCCTAGGCAGAGCCGTATCCAGCACTTCACAAATGGGGGGGGGGTCCAATTCGTACCGGCCCACATGCAGGGTGCTTTGCGCCCCTGCGGAAAAAGTCCTATCCAAGTCTACTAGCAGACACTAGACAAACTGACCAATGTGAGCTTATAGCAAACACACAATGCTGACAGAATAACATGCACCCTCCCTGGCTGGCATGTTTAATGTTTTTATTTGCTTGCCTTTTACTAAGAGCAATACCACAGTGCAGACATTCTATAACTAGAGTGAAAGTACAAAAGTGTTGCCATCAAAATATAGAGTACTTATAATATAAAGTAAAAGTAGTCTGTGGTCTTGTTTCCATTAAGGTCCTGGTCTTGTTTCCATTAAGGTCCTGGTCCTGGTCTTGTTTCCATTAAGGTCCTGGTTGTGGTCTTGTTTCCATTAAGGTCCTGGTTGTGGTCTTGTTTCCATTAAGGTCCTGGTTGTGGTCTTGTTCCCATTCAGGTCCTGGATGTCATCGCCCCCCCCCCTACACCTCATTAAGGTCCTGGTTGTGATGTGGTCTTGTTCCCATTCAGGTCCTGGTTGTGGTCTTGTTTCCATTAAGGTCCTGGTCCTGGTCTTGTTTACATTCAGGTCCTGGTCCTGGTCTTGTTTACATTCAGGTCCTGGTCCTGGTCTTGTTTACATTCAGGTCCTGGTCCTGGTCTTGTTTCCATTAAGGTCCTGGTTGTGGTCTTGTTTCCATTAAGGTCCTGGTCCTGGTCTTGTTTCCATTAAGGTCCTGGTCCTGGTCTTGTTTCCATTAAGGTCCTGGTTGTGGTCTTGTTTCCATTAAGGTCCTGGTCCTGGTCTTGTTTCCATTCAGGTCCTGGTCCTGGTCTTGTTTCCATTAAGGTCCTGGTTGTGGTCTTGTTTCCATTCAGGTCCTGGACGTCATCGCCCCCCCCCCTACACCTCATTAAGGTCCTGGTTGTGGTCTTGTTTCCATTCAGGTCCTGGTTGTGGTCTTGTTTCCATTAAGGTCCTGGTTGTGGTCTTGTTCCCATTCAGGTCCTGGATGTCATCGCCCCCCCCCTACACCTCATTAAGGTCCTGGTTGTGGTCTTGTTTCCATTCAGGTCCTGGACGTCATCGCCCCCCCCTACACCTCATTAAGGTCCTGGTTGTGGTCTTGTTTCCATTCAGGTCCTGGACGTCATCGCCCCCCCCTACACCTCATTAAGGTCCTGGTTGTGGTCTTGTTTCCATTCAGGTCCTGGACGTCATCGCCCCCCCCTACACCTCATTAAGGTCCTGGTTGTGGTCTTGTTTCCATTCAGGTCCTGGACGTCATCGCCCCCCCTACACCTCATTAAGGTCCTGGTTGTGGTCTTGTTTCCATTCAGGTCCTGGACGTCATCGCCCCCCCCTACACCTCAGACTTCGTGCAGCTGTTTCTTCCCATCCTGGAGAACGACAGCATCGCCGGAACCATCCGGGCAGAAGGAGAGCACGACGCCGTCGCAGAGTTCATCGGCAAGTTGTTCCGTTAGCAAAAAAACACCGTTAGCATTCAGCTAACACCACTTACAAGTTGTTCCGTTAGCAAAAAAAACACCGTTAGCGTTCAGCTAACACCACTTACAAGTTGTTCCGTTAGCAAAAAAAACACCGTTAGCATTCAGCTAACACCACTTACAAGTAGGGTTGACCCGATCGGATCGGGTGATCGGAAATCGGGGCCGATCACGTCATTTTCAAATGATCGGAATCTGATCGGGAGCCAAAAAAACGTGATCGGGACATCCCCTAATATCAATATTAAATCCATATCGTGATATCAGACGGGATATTGTCTGTGATTTGGGATATTGTACTGTTGTGACGTGTTGTCATAAACGTGTTCTATAAAATATAAATATCCGATCGGGAAAAAATCGGTATCGGGACATCCCTAGTCACAAGTTTTAGATTATCATTCAGCTAAAACCACTTACAAATAGTATTCTATTACAAATAGTATTCTATTACAAATAGTATTCTATTCGCAGCGCGAAGCGATGTGTTTATCAGCTTGTAGATCTGCTACTGTTGCTTTTTTTTTTTTTAATCCTTAAAAGTAACCGTTTTGGACGTGAGGTTTCCACCCGATGGAGACGATGTGGGCTTACAGTATAAACGTTCACATGTTTAATCAGACCAGTGTGTGTCCCAGTGGAAACCTCGTATGAATCTGACCTCAGGTCAGAATGGGTTAATAGAGAGGACCCTTCATGTCAATCAAGCAAGTCACCTTAAGTGGCAGATGCCAAAAAGAGGAGTTTTGTCTTAATGTTTTAATTCTAATTATTATTTTGGGCCATACCTTTTGGGCACCGCTGTACCACTGTATGTATAAACAGGCTCACCTACTTGTTTATTGTTTTGTTTTATTGTGTTCAGCTCATTGCAAGGGTAACTTCATCATGATGAACTGAATCTGATCTGTTGTTCTGTTTTATTGTGTTCAGCTCATTGCAAGGGTAACTTCATCATGATGAACTGAATCTGATCTGTTGTTCTGTTTTATTGTGTTCAGCTCATTGCAAGGGTAACTTCATCATGATGAACTGAATCTGATCTGTTGTTCTGTTTTATTGTGTTCAGCTCATTGCAAGGGTAACTTCATCATGATGAACTGAATCGGGCGTGGGGGACAGAGATGACTGCTCTCCTGGAGAGATGACACCAACTAACTCCACCTCCGAGAGAGAGAGAGATGACACCAACTAACTCCACCTCCGAGAGAGAGAGAGATGACACAGGAGCTAGGACAGAGGAGCTAGGACACAGGAGCTAGGACAGAGGAGCTAGGACCCGAGACAGGCACAGTGAACTGGAAAATTGTTTATTTTTTTCTTTTGTTGTTATTTCCCCCTCAGTAAAGCCTGATTTATGATTCGACAAGGACGAAATCATGGCAGATCTACAAGCTCGCACAACGCGTACACTGTGACACGCTGCGAGCTTGTAGATCGCCCTAATCCTGTGTGCATGTAGACGATATGGACTTTACGTTACTCTCCAATCCAACAGGTTTTGGAGTTACAAACTAGTTTTTGTTTCCATAAGGATATATTTGGGTTGTTTTTTTTCTATATTTTATATGTTGATTTTCACCCGTTTTAAATAAAAATGGCATGTTTTTGCTTTCATACGTTTGACTGAAGACGTGTGTTTTCTGTGGTTCACTGGGTTCACTGTTCACTGTGGTTCACATTCACTGAGTCTCCTCTAGTGTTAAACAGTACATTCACTGGGTCTCTGGTGTTAAACAGTACATTCACTGGGTCTCTAGTGTTAAACAGTACATTCACTGGGTCTCTGGTGTTAAACAGTACATTCACTGGGTCTCTAGTGTTAAACAGTACATTCACTGGGTCTCTGGTGTTAAACAGTACATTCACTGGGTCTCTAGTGTTAAACAGTACATTCACTGGGTCTCTAGTGTTAAACAGTACATTCACTGGGTCTCTAGTGTTAAACAGTACATTCACTGGGTCTCTAGTGTTAAACGGTACATTCACTGGGTCTCTAGTGTTAAACAGTACATTCACTGGGTCTCTAGTGTTAAACAGTACATTCACTGGGTCTCTAGTGTTAAACAGTACATTCACTGGGTCTCTAGTGTTTAACAGTACATTCACTGGGTCTCTAGTGTTAAACAGTACATTCACTGGGTCTCTAGTGTTAAACAGTACATTCACTGGGTCTCTAGTGTTAAACGGTACATTCACTGGGTCTCTAGTGTTAAACAGTACATTCACTGGGTCTCTAGTGTTAAACAGTACATTCACTGGGTCTCTAGTGTTAAACAGTACATTCACTGGGTCTCTGGTGTTAAACAGTACATTCACTGGGTGTTTGGTGTTAAACAGTACATTCACTGGGTCTCTAGTGTTAAACGGTACATTCACTGGGTCTCTGGTGTTTACAAGTGGAAGAGAGAAAAAAAAATGTATAGAAACTGGCGCTCAGGGACTTTTTGGCACCCCTTAGTAGCGATGAATGAGTTAAAAAACCAAACCTAGATACCACAATTCTCTCCAATTTTAAACCCATTTCTAAACGCCCCTTTATTTCTAAGATTCTGGAGAAAGTCGTACTTTTACAAATCCAGGATCTTATTGATAGAAACAGTATTTTTTAGAGGTTCCAGTCCGGTTTTAAACCACTTCATAGCACAGAGTCAGCACTTTTAAGAGTTCTTAATGATCTTTCAATAACTACAGATTCTGGCAATTTTGCGGTTTTATTGCTTTTAGATCTTACGGCCGCTTTTGACACGATTGACCACACTGTCCTACTTTCACGTCTTGAGCACTGGGTGGGTATAAAGGGCACAGCACTGGATTGGTTTAGGTCGTACGTCCCTGGGAGAAGCTTCACCGTCGGCACCGGTCGCTCAATGTCATCTTCTGCCCGCCTCCCCTACGGGGTAACCTGACGCTGCCAGATCCAAGAAGCTTTGCTACACAAATTTGTTTCACAGCTTTTTGGGATCTGGGACCGCGGAAGCAAATTCGATGACGGGGCTGTTCACTTTTTTTTCAAGATACTTGGTAGATGATTGGATGGGACCGTCTGTCTATCACCGTGTGGGCGTGCAAACACAACCAATCATATTGACGTGTCTATATATAGCTTCACATCCGGTTTCGCACATATCCCGCCCTTAGCTCACGCTGATTGGTTCGGTACGGAACGGATCGGTGTTAGCTGAACTCCCTGAGAAATCCCAGATGGAAGCTGTGTTGGGGAACATGCCCAATACCGCCCCCATCTGGCAGCGTCAGGTTACCTATGGGGTGCCCCAGGGCTCAATCCTTGGGCCCCATTCTCTTCTCACTTTATTTGCTCCCCCTGGGGTCAATTCTACGCAAACATGGCACGTCTTTCCATTTACTCCCAAATCTACCTCCCCGTCAAGCGAGACAGTCCCACCCCTCCAAGCCAACTCCTGGAATGTCTCCATGACATTAAAGCCTGGATGGCTTTACATTTTTTTTTTTTTTTAAATGAGAGCAAAACGGAAATCATCATTTTTAAACACAGTCATGCTGCAAATAATGATGTCCGAAGTAGACCTCGGGCCCCTGGCACAATACATTAAACCCGCCATAACCAACCTAGGTGTAAGGGCCGATTCATACTCCTATTTTAGAGCTGAATAAAAGTGGGTTCGGCGCTGTAGAGCCTACAATGTGACGTCATTTGGCTCTGTAGAGCCTACAATGTGACGTCATTTGGCTCTGTAGAGCCTACAATGTGACGTCATTTGGCTCTGTAGAGCCTACAATGTGAC
>NC_137881.1:1443726-1466226 GCF_963924005.1 Protomyctophum bolini | reverse complement strand
CTAGCATGGGAGCTAACGTTAGTTTCACTATGTACTTTCCATCCGTTCCCCAACCCCTCACACTCGCTGCTGCGTTTACACGGGCAGACACAAAGACGAATGGGAATATCATTTGGAGCTTTAACAATGAATGATAGACTGTATCGTTGCGTCTGCCCGTGTTTAATGGTCAGGGTTTCACTGTCAAAACGATGCACTTCCCAAAACTCAGAGACATGCCACCACCTATAAATTCAAACCCACATCTGGAATATTGCTATCTCATTCCACTTTAATTTATTTTATTCCATAGTCTTAGTTTTTCTCTAATAAAGTTGGTTTTATTTGTTTTCTCCTTGAAAAAGTGTCTTTAAGTACTCAGAGAAGCTTTATATAAATAATATTATCACTATTATTATTACTACTTGTTTTTATTGCCTACGCTTATGTAGAAAAAAAAGCTCACTGCTCAGGTCAAATATGCCTATTGATATGCGATTAAAATGTGATTAATTGAGATTAATTAATCCAAAGCCTCCAATTATTTTGATGTTTTTTAATGGACCCATAAGTGTTTATTATTTAAGTTAGGTTTTGCCATAATCATGTCTTTTGCCATAATCAGGTAGCTTTACAACAAAGATGTATTCGGCTATTCGGTATTCGGCCAACTGTTTCCTATATTCGGTATTCGGTTTCGGCCAAGAATTTCCCTAGAAAAAACGTTTCAGCACCACGGAGAGTGTTCTCCGCACTGACGCGGTGCGGGCCGTGAGGCAGACAGATAATAAATACTATTATAGGCTAGAGTAAGAAAAAGGGCCGTTTACTCACCTATTTGAATGGCATACGACGAGCCTTGTCTAAAATGTCCAACTCCCGGGCTCTGGTGTTTTCAATGGACAGGATTGCAAGCCCACTCGGTCTCGCCTGACCCATGGCGCTCCGCAGGTAGGTCTTAATACGTTTTAGCTTGGAGAAGGATCTCTCGGCTGTCGCCGCAGTCACAGGTAACGCCAGGAATAACAGCATGGCAGTACACAGTACACAGTACACACCTCAGTGAACGAGGGAGTCACGGACTGATGATCCACAAACAGCCTTTTTGCGAGCTGGAACACTGAGGACTCCTGAGCGATCTCTTGTTTAAAACAGACCCTGAATGACAGGAGTTGAGTGGCAAAGTCATTTGCTACGTAGGTCCCTGTTGTAGTGGTCAGATAGACGTTTTGCATTCTCATATTGTCAGGGATGTCGTCACGCCTACCTAGTTGTGACGTCATTCCCTCCTTTTATAAGGCATCTTGCCAGCACCAATCTCTGTCCGATTATTAATTGTCAACCTTTTCTGTATGAGATTCTAATTCTAAACCTGCATTTTAAGCATTCTTAACTTGCTCCCAAAACCGAAGAACATCGCCAAGACCACTGCGGATAATATTATTATTATTATTATTCGATCTGGTCAGCTCTTGCTCTTGCGACCAAGACCTTCCCCATCCTTACAGAATAATCAGACCAAGATTTGGTCACAGCGGAAAAGATGTCTCTGAAAAAAATCTACCGTGTAATCCCCGCTCTCAAGCTCCATTCCCATTCCATTCCATTTCCATTGCCATTCCATTCCATTCCACTCCACTCTACTTCAGATTCGCCCAGTGGATTTTCCCAAACCGGTGGCACTTCGCCTCCGGGAAGGGCCAAAGATGACTTGATGACTTGCCCCACCCTCCCCTGGGCGAGGTTAAAACTGAACCGCTCGCTGAAGGATACCGTGCCCCCTGGTAGGCTGTTGCGATGTGCGAAGACCGACTAAGGACTAAGGACCCAACTTTCATTGGGTACCCCTCGGTTACCCTCGGCCTTCCGGATCTTTCCAGCCATCCTGGGCAATTCCAGCCTTCCGGCTTGGACTACAGACCTCTGGACTACAGACCTCTGGACTACAGACCCTCTCCTTACTCGATGAGCACGTCGAGGCGCACGAGCACTTTGTTTACGCGCGGACGCGTTCCTCGAGGGGGGGTACTGTCAGGGATGTCGTCACGCCTACCTAGTTGTGACGTCATTCCCTCCTTTTATAAGGCATCTTGCCAGCACCAATCTCCGTCCGATTATTAATTGTCAACCTTTTCTGTATGAGATTCTAATTCTAAACCTGCAATTTAAGCATTCTTAACTTGCTCCCAAAACCGAAGAACATCGCCAAGACCACTGCGGATAATATTATTATTATTATTCGATCTGGTCAGCACTTTCTGCTCTTGCGACCAAGACCTTCCCCATCCTTACACATATAGATCGTCTCCTGCATGCTGGAGGGTCATGGGGTGCAGAGCCTCAAACATGAGAGAGGTCTCGCGCATGCTACGGAATCTGTGGGACATCTGGTTGATTATTATGTCCAGATTGGCATTGAAAACATTTACCCTGAAATAGCTTTCTGCATCGGATAGTCGCTCATCTTCACACGGCTCGTCAAAATGACGTTTCTTTCTTCTTACTCTTGTAGGGTCTAATTCGAAGGTAGTGTAACGCTCCCAGGAACCGGAGGCAGAGACGTAGTCACCGATGATAAAGATCTCTCTTTATTACTTTATCACGTAACACAGCATTTATGCTCCTCCTCATAGGTAGACGTGCGCTCTCCACCAAACTACCCCCACAGAGGACCCCCGTCACTCACTACCCAGTCCCACCCCCAAGACAGTCCTATTGGCTGCAGCCATAGCTGGCCGCTACAGTATTATGAGCTCCCCATTTGTCTGCAAGCGTCTGTGCCAGTGGCGGAAACTCCGTGGGTTCAGAGGCGCGATTGAACCCCCTGGCATTTTGGCAAAGGCGCGACTGAACCCACTGCATTTTGGCAAAATATATCTATATGCACTGCAGTAAATTATGCACCCACTGACTGTCCACTGAAATTTCCCCTCCCCAGTGGTCATGTCATGTTGTCATGCACGTAGTCACATACCTTTACGAGGGGTTACAAGATATAGGTGTTGGGCCGCCGCGCATGCCACATTCAAATGCTAATAAGGTGGCTTTTGTTCGAAAAAACAAAACTCGTTTTTTTTCCACCGCTGGGGGGCGGGGGGGGGGGGGGGGGCGTGGCTGCTTGAACCCCCTGCCGTTATAAGAACTTTCCGCCTCTGGTCTGTGCGGTTGTCTTTGCCTCATCAAAAGCATCCCTGCACTCAGACAAGACTTTTATCGCATTCTCCAGCAAGTTGGAGGCTTTCTGCATGTCCATGTCTGTGGTTTGGAGTAATTCAGAGACGGCATTAACACTCTCCAATATTTCCGTCTGGAGCACCACTAGACAATCAATCCCGCTGCTTCATTACGCTCAGCCTTGTCACTAATTAATTAGTTAAACGGGGAAACTATAACTAATTCGTTCCCCTGTTACTTTTATAACAAATGCGTCTAATTTATGTAGCTTTGCGTTCTTCTCGTCCCGTTCTTTTTTTTGTCGGTTCTTTTTTGACGGCCACATTTATGTTTGTAAGGCTTAGGTGGCATGGTTGCGGAATATGGATCATAATCATTCACTCACTGTCATGAACGGACTTAACCATGACAAGAATGGTAGACGACACACAGGAGTAAATGCAGTATTTATTTTAAATTAGTCAAATAATTGTAAATCATACTTAACAGTTGAAAGTGGGGTGTGAGTCATCAGTGGGATCAGTAGTGTATTGCATGTGTGGATGTGTGAAAGTGTGGTGTATGTGTAAGTGCAGCAACTTAGATCAAAACAACCTTAAAGGAGCAAAAACCAGACATTGTTCCCTAGGCAGGAGAGAGACAAAATGGCCATGACCAGCCTGCTTAAATAGGGTGAGCCCAAGTGGAGTCAGGTGTGCCTCCTCATCTGGGCACACCCCTGCAGGCTGGTCCCCTCCTCCTGCACATGAACAGAGAAACAACATTAACAGCAGACACAAACAGGATGGGTCATCACATCCCCCCCCCATAAGAGCGGAGACCAAACAGGTACTCCGTAACTTTTAACTTTACAGTTATCCATCAATCATAGATACCTGACCCATCCTTCCAATCACCACCTCTGTAAACATGATACCTGCAGAAGCATTTGTAAGAGGGGTGAGTGACAGTAAATTGACATACAGGAACCAACCAGTATTATACAGTTCAACTGTAAATAGATCCGAGCACTAACCTAGAATGCACGATAGGGCGTCAGCCATTACATTTTCATGGCCTTTTATACGCCGGATGTCCAAAGGGTATGGGTGATAGGCACGATAAAAACGCTGTTTAATTGGCTTTGCATCTCCAATTTCAATATCGTGCCCCATCAAAGGTGTCCGTAATCGTGTGTCTGAAAATAGCACAGGATAGCTATTAATCATAGAGCCCAACTCATTCCTTTTTGTCTCATCCAATTGTCCAAGTACTTTGGGTAAAGCTTCAGAGTTGTTCAGGTGTACTTGTAACCCAGCCTCATCGGCCGGCCAATCTCCCCCTCCCTGAACCTCCCCCACTGAAGAACACCCAACCGTGCCGACGCACAATGAAGGCTCAACGCAAGGGACGTCACTGGAGTTTTGAGACGCCGACACCCGAGCACAGTATGGTTTCAACAGATTTACATGACACAACCTAGAATTTCCTCTATGCCTCACAATCAAATAGTCCCGCTCAGAGACTTGCTTTTTCACTGCCAGTGGACCCATAACGCGCCTCTGAAAAGGAGAACCCACCATCGGCAAAACCTCAGTTTCCCCCGGTTGGGTACTTGTGTAAGACCGTAATGGGACCTGGGTAACCACATTTGGAGATTTAGCGCCAGCCCACACTTCATCCCCAGCCAAATCATTTCCAAGGATTATATCCACCCCTTCCACTGGTAACTCAGGGCGCACTCCCACCACCACCTCCCCACTGACCAACCCACAGACAATGCTCATTCTATGTAGGGGTACTGGAATTACCTGCATACCCATACCTCGCATTAAAACGAAATCGCCTGTGTCTGAAATGGAGGAGAATGGAATTAAGTCGTGACGGACAAAAGTATGTAATGCACCCGTATCTCTCAAGATGTTAACTTTAACTGCCCTTCCACCAGGCAGTGATACAAAACCCTCTGAAAGGAATGCTGTGTACTCAGCCTTAGGGTCACCCCCAGTGGAACATATGATATCAGAAACACCTTCCATGTTAACCATTAGCTGCGGTGAATGAACTGCCGGTGCAGCCAACGCGGACGGTTTGATTGTTGCACCACTTAACATCTTCTCTTTAGCTTTAAGAGCCAAACAATTTGCTTTCCAATGTCCACTTTTATGGCAAAAATGACAAACATTAGGATCGTCCTGTTTTCCGGAACCATGTTCAGACTTGGAAGGACTTGAATCCCCCTGCCCCCAAAACCACTTTCCTGTACGAACTGAACCACCAGACTGAGGCATACAGTCACCAACTACACTTTTGTGTGTTAAACAGTATTCGTCAGCCAAAACGGCAGCTTCCTGGGGGGTTTTCACTTTCCTCTTGGTTATATACGTAGCAATATTAACTGGCACACAGTTTTTGAATTGTTCCAGAGTAATCAACTCACGAAGCCCATTCAAGGTTTTAACCTCTGATGCTACGCACCATCTGTTAAACTGGACTAACATTTCTCTCCCAAATTCCACATATGTTTGATTTTCCTCTTTCCTCCAATCCCTAAAACGCTGTCTGTAGGCTTCGGCCACCAGCTCGTATGCCCGTAATACCGCACCTTTAACAACATTATATATTTTACTATCCAACACCGATAAAGAAGCATAGGCCTCCTGGGCCTTACCTGTGAGGACACATTGAAGGAGTAGAGTACGCTCAGCATCAGACCAACCCCTGGCTTCTGCCACACGTTCAAACAGGGAAAAGAACAAATCCGGATCTTTTTCTGAAAACTTGGGAAGTAACTTCAGGTTAGCACCAACATTAAACTGCTTTGATTCATGAATACTCCATTCCAACTTTTTCAATTCAGTTCTTTGCTTCATCCCTTCAATCTCTTTCTCATGTTCAAGTTTAATTTGAAGCAATTCCTTTTGTTGTTCTTTCTCATGTTCAAGTTTAATTTGAAGCAATTCCTTTTGTTGTTCAAAGGTTAATTGCCCTGAAGAAGAAGTTTTATCAGACCTCAATTCACCTGGGTCCTCATCCTCCGATGGGACCGCCTCCTCTGCTAATACAGCCTTTGCCACCAAACCGTCGATCAGAACTATCTTTACCCTAACCTTTGACTGTTTGGCACAAACAACGATGTTGTAGTGTTCTGCTAGTTTTAACAGCTGCTCTTTTTTGCATCTATCCAGCAGCTCCATAGACGGAGCCTGAACAAATTCTTCCACTACAGAACCCATTTTGTTTAAAAAAATAAAATAAAAACACTGTGCCAAGGCTTTAACCAAAAGCAGCAAAAGACCCCAGAGCCCAACTCCCCTACCTAAACTGCCTAACAAAATCTGACTGACTGTCTCAACCCTAGACTTCAGTGGACCTCCCGAGTCCCCCCCTCCAACAAGGGCCGCTCAGTGGTACCACCGCATTCCAGCTTTTGTGGAACACAGTCTAACCCCAGAAACAAAAAACAGTGAGCCCCATAGGGAGACCCACTGTTAAAAAGCTATCCGGGAGTTGGGACCCCAAGGACTAAAGCACTTTACAAACTCAAAACCCTGCACAGAGAGAACACAAACAAACAAAAAGTTCCTACTGCTCTCTCCCTCCGCCCAAACAAAATACCCATTCCCATGTGTGTCCCCCAAACACTTTGTTCCACTCAAGAACAAACAAACAAACCAAGCCTAAGTTTATCAAACACTTGATAGAAAAACTCCAACAGGAGGTAACAACCAACTCTACCAACAAACTAGACTAGAGTGACGAGCCCCCATCTTGTCATGAACGGACTTTACCATGACAAGAATGGGAGACGACACACAGGAGTAAATGCCAAAAAGTATAAGTATTTATTTTAAACTAGTCAAATAATTGTAAATCATACTTAACAGGTGGAAGTGGGGTGTGAGTCATCAGTGGGATCAGTAGTGTATTGCATGTGTGCATGTGTGAAAGTGTGGTGTATGTGTAAGTGCAGCAACTTAGATCAAAACAACCTTAAAGGAGCAAAAACCAGACATTGTTCCCTAGGCAGGAGAGAGAGACAAAATGGCCATGACCAGCCTGCTTAAATAGGCTGAGCCCAATTTGAGTCAGGTGTGCCTCCTCATCTGGGCACACCCCTGCAGGCTGGTCCCCTCCTCCTGCATATGAACAGAGAAACAACATTAACAGCAGACACAAACGGGATGGGTCATCACACTCACTGATGATTTCACTCGCTGTAAGAGAC
Organism: Protomyctophum bolini; assembly: GCF_963924005.1. Taxonomy (NCBI): domain Eukaryota; kingdom Metazoa; phylum Chordata; class Actinopteri; order Myctophiformes; family Myctophidae; genus Protomyctophum; species Protomyctophum bolini. Next base: position 1,458,866 of record NC_137881.1, on the reverse strand, counting down.
AGACCTGTCTGCTGTTCGTTTTCCGCGCCAGGTAAATTGTCTCATGACGCAAAGACGCATTGATTGCTGGGTAATGTTGTTGTCCTCCAGTAACAAGTCAGATTTTGCACTGGAGGCACAACAGGAGAGACAACATTTCCCAGCAATCATCATTCTTTAATTTATTTTAGGCTACAATCGGGAAGAATAAGAGGGCCCGGGGAAACAAGAGACACAGATTGACACCACCACCAGTTTGATTTAACACTTTAATAGTTTGTCAAACACCGCCACAGCGACACGCGTGTTTGGCGCAATGCAGTCTGTCGATCCAGTCCCGCGAACGGGAACTCCATTCAGTCCCGGGCCCAATCATATTGTTACAGGGCCGGTATCGGCGAGCCGCCCCACGTCCGAAACGGTTGAGAAATTACTCAATGTTACCATGTACTGTACTGTACTGTACTTTACTGTACTTTACTTTACTTTACTGTACTGTACACCTGAAATCATCATATATACAGTTAATATGTATGTATGTATGCTGCGCAACAGTGACACTTGGTTTTGAAAACCAACCAAATGCAATTCCCGTGCTCAGGCACAGGTAGCCACCCAGCCGGCCACCCAGGCACAAACAAAGCTACTTAAGGAAGTGGTTGCACCACTTAAATAAAGACCTTTCCCAACACTGCATCCAGGTTCTTAAATAAAGACCTTTCCAAACACTGCATCCAGGTTCTTAAATAAAGACCTTTCCAAACACTGCATCCAGGTTCTTAAATAAAGACCTTTCCCAACACTGCATCCAGGTTCTTAAATAAAGACCTTTCCCAACACTGCATCCAGGTTCTTAAATAAAGACCTTTCCCAACACTGCATCCAGGTTCTTTAATAAAGACCTTTCCCAACACTGCATCCAGGTTCTTAAATAAAGACCTTTCCCAACACTGCATCCAGGTTCTTAAATAAAGACCTTTCCCAACACTGCATCCAGGTTCTTCAGTGCTAGCTGCTGTCGCTCCACTCCGAGGCATCAATCAAACCCACAATGGACCAATCAGCATCAGCATCAGGTCCACAGACCACGGTACTGTTGGTTACTAATGCACTCACAGCTTTACACAGTTTATTTGTGCGTCTCTAAATGTTATGACGAATTGAACATGGTGGACCCCATTGTAAACCAGTGTAATGCTTTATGATCGTCGACCACAGTTAACAGTTTTGTATTGAGTTGTGCTTGAAATGTATACTGTAATAATCTGTTCATTAATTATTCAATCAATCATTAATTTATCCCAATTCTTATTAAATGTTTGTCTCGGTGGGATTAGTCTTTATGGCAACACAATGAATTAGATGTGATGTTCTCCCCGTGCTTTGTAATAGATTTAGACCATATATGTAGTAGAGTTGGAATGGAAATATATATTATCCTACCAATTGTTTCCACATTGACTGATATAGATATTTATTACCATCTTACGATCATCACTCTGTATTGTTATGATTGAAATAACATGACTGTATCCAACAGGATGCTGATGACGACTTGACTTCAGAAGCAATGGATGCAGAAAAATCCAGAAAAGGTGAGTGTTTTATTTCAGTGTCCGAGGTGACCGGTGAGTAGGTTGGTAGCTGGTGCTACGTTCTGTTTACCAGGGCTGTACAGTAGGGTTGTACAAGATGTTACATTACTTTGTATGTGGGGCATATGGAGATGCAGAGAGCTTTGTTTTTCATTCATAGGATTCTCTAATTTCATCCACTCTTTTTCTCTCTTGCAAACAGCACGGTTTGTGATGCAGCACAGGGCACAGTTGACCCAAAGGGTGTCTGCAGTCATGGCTGTAGTAGACAGTCTAGGAGACAGGGTCCACCCTGAGATCTACAGCGATATTAATGCCGAGAAGACAACCATGGAAAAAATGAGGACTCTGTACACATCAACAGTAGTTCCAGGAAGAACCAACGCCCGGGCAGCATTTTATGATGCCCTCATGGAACACCAACCCCACCTGCTGGCGGACCTTGGTAAGATCATTCTTTCTTTCTTTCATTCATTCATTCATTTATTCATTCATTCATTCATTCATTCATTCATTTAAGGGGTGGCAGTGGATCAGGGGTAGAGTGGCCACTTGGGAACCGTGAGGTTGCCAGTTCGATCCCTGTGGGCTCCCCCAGAGTTAGTGGCGAAGTGTCCTTGAGCAAGACTCTGAACCCCTAATTAGCTGTTCGCTAAGTCCCTCCCCAACCCGTCCTTGTCCAATAGGCACGTTAGCAGCGAGGAGACAGGTCAAGCTGTCCTTCTCCCCCATAGAGATGCATGTTAAATGATTGCATTTCTCCATATAAATATTATATTTTCAGCAGCAAGAGCTTCAAAATATTTTTTAATCTAGTCTACCAGGCCTGCAGTAGGCTATGCACTGGACACATGCCTTCTAAATCTAGTCTACCAGGCCTACAGTAGGCTATGCACTGGACACATGTCTTCTAAATCAAGTCTACCAGGCCTACAGTAGGCTATGCACTGGACACATGCCTTCTAAATCTAGTCAACCAGGCCTGCAGTAGGCTATGCACTGGACACATGCCTTCTAAATCTAGTCTACCAGGCCTACAGTAGGCTATGCACTGGACACATGTCTTCTAAATCAAGTCTACCAGGCCTACAGTAGGCTATGCACTGGACACATGCCTTCTAAATCTAGTCAACCAGGCCTACAGTAGGCTATGCACTGGACACATGTCTTCTAAATCAAGTCTACCAGGCCTACAGTAGGCTATGCACTGGACAAATGTGTATGATATTATTTTAGGAAACTAGAAATACGAGGAAAATAACAGTATCCAACAATCTACTTTAATGACCGTCTGACGGGAGTTTTCATCAGTACGGTCATTAGTCTTATTATTATTATTATTATTATTATTATCACCTGGGTTGGTCAGTCATGTAACTTTCCGGACGTTAAGCTGTGTGTGTGTTCAACAACACAGCCATGACATTAAGCTGTGTGTGTGTGTTCAACAACACAGCCATGACGTTAAGCTGTGTGTGTGTTCAACAACACAGCCATGACGTTAAGCTGTGTGTGTGTTCAACAACACAGCCATGACGTTAAGCTGTGTGTGTGTTCAACAACACAGCCATGACGTTAAGCTGTGTGTGTGTTCAACAACACAGCCATGACGTTAAGCTGTGTGTGTGTTCAACAACACAGCCATGACATTAAGCTGTGTGTGTGTTCAACAACACAGCCATGACGTTAAGCTGTGTGTGTGTTCAACAACACAGCCATGACGTTAAGCTGTGTGTGTGTGTTCAACAACACAGCCATGACGTTAAGCTGTGTGTGTGTTCAACAACACAGCCATGACATTAAGCTGTGTGTGTGTTCAACAACACAGCCATGACGTTAAGCTGTGTGTGTGTTCAACAACACAGCCATGACATTAAGCTGGGTGTGTGTTCAACAACACAGCCATGACATTAAGCTGTGTGTGTGTTCAACAACACAGCCATGACGTTAAGCTGTGTGTGTGTTCAACAACACAGCCATGACGTTAAGCTGTGTGTGTGTTCAACAACACAGCCATGACATTAAGCTGTGTGTGTGTTCAACAACACAGCCATGACGTTAAGCTGTGTGTGTGTTCAACAACACAGCCATGACATTAAGCTGTGTGTGTGTTCAACAACACAGCCATGACATTAAGCTGTGTGTGTGTTCAACAACACAGCCATGACGTTAAGCTGTGTGTGTGTTCAACAACACAGCCATGACGTTAAGCTGTGTGTGTGTTCAACAACACAGCCATGACTTTAAGCTGTGTGTGTGTTCAACAACACAGCCATGACGTTAAGCTGGGTGTGTGTTCAACAGCACAGCCATGACATTAAGCTGGGTGTGTGTTCAACAACACAGCCATGACGTTAAGCTGTGTGTGTGTTCAACAACACAGCCATGACGTTAAGCTGTGTGTGTGTTCAACAACACAGCCATGACGTTAAGCTGTGTGTGTGTTCAACAACACAGCCATGACGTTAAGCTGTGTGTGTGTTCAACAACACAGCCATGACGTTAAGCTCTGTGTGTGTGTTCAACAACACAGCCATGACGTTAAGCTGTGTGTGTGTTCAACAACACAGCCATGACGTTAAGCTGTGTATGTGTTCAACAACACAGCCATGAAAAATAACACTGACAGCTATGAAGTGACGGATAATTGGATTTGGATTGGCATTGGACAACCGCTTTTGGGTTTAGCGAAGGGCTACTTGCTCCCAATGTGCAGGTTGGTGCCTTGCATGGTTTCCTCCAGCATCGCTGTGTGAATGGATGAATGTAATGCACAATCATAAAGGCGCTATATAAATACAGCAGTTACCATTTACCATGTCCACTCACACTTCATCCTCCTCTCCTTATGCAGGAGCTGAACTTCCATCACAAGACTCGACTAACAAGGCTAACGAGGGTGAGTCATGAAACAATCTGGACGGAGCCTTTTGTAAATTAGTAACAGTAACAGATTATTTCTGTATTTACTCCAGCAGTAAATTAGTTAAGGTGTCATCATATTATTATTGGCAGGCAACAAATTGTTTTTAAATATGTTATGCATTTAAAATGTGCAATACTCATGTAATATTATAATCACGCTATCTATATCTCTCTCTCTCTCTCTCTCTCTCTCTCTCTCTCTCTCTCTCTCTCTCTCTCTGAGTGTAACACTAATATGTTTCTTTCTATTGTGCAGCTTCTCCAGTGCCCCCTGCTGGAGCCATTAATGAAGCACATGGTGGAAGTGCAGTGGTTGCTCCTGTTTTATCTGGATGTAACATCAGTGGTTCAGTCATCATCACTGTCACCACTGCTACACAGCCAGGTACACTGTAAAATATACTACTGTATTACTACAAAGCCAGGTACACTGTAAAATATACTACTGTACTACTACACAGCAAGGTACACTGTAAAATATACTACTGTACTACTACACAGCCAGGTACACTGTAAAATATACTACTGTATTACTACACAGCAAGGTACACTGTAAAATATACTACTGTACTACTACACAGCAAGGTACACTGTAAAATATACTACTGTACTACTACACAGCAAGGTACACTGTAAAATATACTACTGTAATACTACACAGCAAGGTACACTGTAAAATATACTACTGTACTACTGTTACTGCACTACTACTACTACACAGCAAGGTACACTGTAAAAACACTACTGTACTACTACTACACAGCAAGGTACACTGTAAAAACACTACTGTACTACTACTACTACACAGCGAGGTACACTGTAGAGTTCTAGTGGCAATTATATAAATGCCATTCTACTTGGATAATGACAATAGAGTAATTGCATGAATGTTGTTACTTAGATAATAACAATAGAACATCAATACATCTAACGTATAATGACAATAGACAACATAACGTTTCACTTCATTATCCTCCTCTCCTTATTCAGGACATGAACTTCCATCACAAGACTCGGCTAGCAAGAGTGAGTAAAGAAACTTAGATCAGGTTCTCTACCTTTGTATCTCCAAGTACAGCAATACACCTTCCCCACCTTCATCTATAATGATGTCATTCTATAACACATACTTAATGATGTCATCTTGTCTTTTGTCATTTAGTTCTTGCTCTGTGTATACAAGAGCTCAAGTCTAATCTGAGGGAGAAGAATCAGCGTTTGAATCACTGGATCTCAAAAGATGGACCAGACCCAGTTCTGAGTGACATGTTCACAGAGGTCTACAACATATTGGGAGGCAGTGGACAGGTCAATAAAGAACATGAGATCAGGCAGATTGAATTGGCATACAACCAAACAGCTGAACCGGAAACACCAATCAACATGGACGACATAGTGGAACCTTCACCTGGACAAAGTGAACCCATCAAAACAGTGATGATGAAGGGAGCGGCCGGCATTGGTAAATCAGTACAAGTTCAGAAGTTCACTCAGAACTGGGCAGAAGGCAAAGCCAACCAGCATGTCGACTTTGTGTTTCCATTCACTTTCCGAGAGTTGAATTTGGAGATGAAGGAGAACAACAAGTACAGCATGGAGGGATTTCTTCATCACTTCTTTAGTGAAACCAAGGAGATAAAGATCTGCACCTTCCAACAGTGCAACATTCTGTTCATCTTGGATGGCCTGGATGAATCGAATCCAGCTCTAGATTTCCTGAACACTGTGAAGTGGACTGATCCGATGAAGCCAACAACAGTGCACGTTCTCTTGACAAACCTCATCAAGGGGAACTTGCTTCTAAAAGCCAAATTCTGGATAACCTCACGACCTGCAGCCGCCGGCCAGATCCCTTCTGTTGACAGGGTGACAGAGGTGAGAGGGTTCAAAGACCCTCAGAAGAAGGAGTACTTCTTCAAGAGGTTCCCTGATGAGCAGCTGGCCAATCAAATATACTCTCACATCGAGACATCCCGAAGCGTCCACATCATGTGTCACCTCCCGGCCTTCTGTTGGATCACTTCTAACGTTATGGAAGAAATTGTGAGGGAGAAAGGAGTGCTGCCAAAGACCCCGAGCTCCATGTACTTCTACTTCATTGAGATGCAGTCCAGACACACGAATGCCAAGTATCCTGACAGGAAACAGTATGATGTCATTCTCTCTCTGGGGAACCTGGCTTTTCAAGGGCTGATGAAAGGCATCCTGATCTTCGAGGAAGAACACCTGAAAGCGTCTGGCATTGATATCAGCGATGCAGCAGTGTACTCAGGACTGTTTGGAGAGGTTCGCGGAACGCACAGGGACAAGATGTTCTCCTTTGTCCATCTGAGTGTTCAGGAGTTTCTGGCCGCCATCCACGTCTTCATCACTTTCATCAACACTGGTGACAACCTACTGTCAACATCCAAGAGGTTATTTGGAAAGGTTCTCAAATCCAAGATTCATCACCTCTACCAAAGTGCTGTAGACGAGGCCTTAAAGAGTCCAAATGGACACCTGGACTTGTTCCTGCGTTTCCTGATGGGCCTCTCTTTGGACACCAATCAGAAGTTCGTACAAAAGCTCATAAAAAAAGGGAAAAGCTTCCAGACCAATCATAAAACCATCAAATACATCAAGGAGAAGATCAAAAAGAATCCATCTCCAGAAAGAAGCATCAATCTGTTCCACTGTCTGAATGAGCTGAATGATCATTCTCTGGAGGAGGACATCCAACGGTACCTGACGTCAGGACGTCTCTCCACAGACAAGCTCTCTCCTGCTCAGTGGACAGCTATGGTCTTCGTTTTGCTGTCTTCAGGAAAGGAGCTGGACGTGTTTGACCTGAAGAAATACTCTGCTTCAGAGGAGGCTCTTCTGGGGTTGCTGCCCGTGCTCAAAGCCTCCAAGAAAGCTCTGTAGGTTCACTGATAACTGGATACATTTCAAATATTATTTGATCTTTATTTAACATAAAATCTAATACATGCATCACTATTGTTTCTTCAGGCTGAGTGGCTGCAACCTGTCGGAGAGATGCTGTCAGGAGTTATCGTCAGCTCTCAGCTCCAGCTCTAGCCTGAGAGAACTTGACTTGAGCAATAATGACCTTCTGGACTCTGGAGTCAGCCTTATGGCGGAGGGACTGGGGAGCCCACACTGCATGTTGGAGACTCTCAAGTCAGTATGCCTGAAACTGGGTTCAACTGTGTTAAAATCAAACAAAAGTTTTTAAAATCAATGGGACAAAATATAACCTTGTGAAACTGTGTGTGTGTGTGTGTGTGTGTGTGTGTGTGTGTGTGTGTGTGTGTGTGTGTGTGTGTGTGTGTGTGTGTGTGTGTGTGTGTGTGTGTGTGTGTGTGTGTGTGTGTAGTTTGTCAGGATGTCTGGTCACAGAGAAAGGCTGTTCTTCTCTGACCTCAGCTCTGCGCTCCAACCCTTCCCATTTGAGAGAGTTGAACTTGACCTTCAATCATCCAGGAGAATCAGGCGAAGCGATGCTCTCTGCTGCTGTGGAGGATCCAAGCTACAGACTGGACACTCTGAGGTGTGAGAGAGACTGTGTGGGTGTGCATGCAGTGTCTACTCAGACCACGTGTAAACACCAGACATCAGATAGAAATAAGTTAGTCAGTTCAACTCTGGCAGCAGGAGGCTGTGAGAGAGACAGTTAGTCAGTTCAACTCTGACAGCAGGAGGCTGTGAGAGAGACAGTTAGTCAGTTCAACTCTGACAGCAGGAGGCTGTGAGAGAGACAGTTAATCAGTTCAACTCTGACAGCAGGAGGCTGTGAGAGAGACAGTTAGTCAGTTCAACTCTGACAGCAGGAGGCTGCATGTGAGAGAGACAGTTAGTCAGTTCAACTCTGGTAGCAGGAGGCTGTGAGAGAGACAGTTAGTCAGTTCAACTCTGACAGCAGGAGGCTGTGAGAGAGACAGTTAGTCAGTTCAACTCTGACAGCAGGAGGCTGTGAGAGAGACAGTCAGTTCAACTCTGACAGCAGGAGGCTGTGAGAGAGACAGTTAGTCAGTTCAACTCTGGTAGCAGGAGGCTGTGAGAGAGACAGTTAGTCAGTTCAACTCTGGTAGCAGGAGGCTGTGAGAGAGACAGTTAGTCAGTTCAACTCTGGTAGCAGGAGGCTGTGAGAGAGACAGTTGAGTTAGTTGTACACTGTACACTACAGTACAGTATAGTATGTGGACCATGGTGACATTGATCAATTCTTGATAAAAAGCTTCTAATATATTATTTAGGCCCCAAAATCTATAAATCTCATACGATTAAGGCAACCGGACGGTTCCACACGTTGCACAAGGTGCCCTTTTTTCACTTGAGCACCTGCCCCTCTAAATGTCTGTGTACGCCACTGACAAAGACCAACACAACATTTTGATCAGAACAATGTTCTCAATCATACTGTGATGCTGTTCTGTATTGTTTATTCTTTAATGGTGTAAAGTCATTATCAATCATTGTTTATATTATCATAGAGAATATTCAGGTGTGACTTTGTCTCTCCTCCAACTTCAGTGTGGACCACGGTGGAGTTTGCAGGCTGATACCAGGAGTGAAGAAGAGCACGATAAGTATGTTTCTATTCTGTTTTATTTATTCAATCATCCATCTATGTCTACATAGAATGCTATCTAAATTTAGGTTGAGCCTTTGCATATGCCTGTAAGGTCATCCATGCTATAGGGCACAGCCATTACGACACCATCAAGGCCCGCCAAAAAAACCCCCATTTCATTCGACTAAATCAGCTGTAAGTTTAGTCGACTAAAATCTTATGATATGTAGTCGACTAAAACTAGACTAAAACCTTTCAGGTCAAATCAGGTCATTGGTTCTCAAAGTGGGGTCTGGGGACCCTCCAGGGGTCCTTGGGGGGTTCCAGGGGGTCCCCAGCTAAATGTGTTAATACAGCATCACAATAACTTTAACCTCTTTATCCATGGATATTTATGAACATTTTGAAAAAGCTTGATAGTGTTTTGCAAAATATGTTTTAATCTTCTCTTCACGATGGGGGTCTGTGGCCAAATATAATATAAATGTGGGGGTCCTTTGTATGAAACAGTTTGAGAACCACTGACTTGATTGAAGATGATAATGGACACACATGGATTCTCATTTTTACAGTTTTAACGGACCCCTCACCAACCTTAATTTTGGGCGGGAACCCCTTTTGGTGTTTTAAGCATTGTTATACTTTAGCTGTTGAAAAATAGCAGATCTACAGGCTTGTAGGTCTGCTATTTTTGAACAATCGTGAAAATGCGGCACAAATCTTTGAATATATATTCTTTCAGAGCGAACGTTTTTAACTCAAATCTTTGCTTCTGAGGGGTCCCTAGAACAACATATTTTCAAATGGGGGTCCGCGGCCAATTACATATAATATTTGTGGTCCTTGACATGAAATATTGAGCACCACTGAATTTCAGAAAACTTTCAGGATTTAGAAGACATTTTTTGTCGACGTCAGGGCTACGGACCCCTCACCGACCTTAATCCGGTGGTTTTAACGGACCCCTCACGACCTTAATCTGGTGGTTTTAACGGACCCCTCACGACCTTAATCTGGTGGTTTTAACGGACCCCTCACCAACCTTAATCCGGTGGTTTTAACGGACCCCTCACCAACCTTAATCTGGTCGTTCTAACGGACCCCTCACCAACCTTAATCCGGTCGTTTTAACGGACCCCTCACCAACCTTAATCCAGTCGTTTTAACGGACCTCTCACCAACCTTAATCCGGTGGTTTTAACCCATTCTGACCTGAGATCAGATTCTATAAATGTCTTCTACATCCTGACAGTTTTCTGAAAAAGTTGTGTTTCTATGTCAGTGGTTCTTCGATTTTTCAAAAATAGCAGATCTACAAGCTCATAGCCGAGCTTGTAGATCTGCTATTTTTCAATAGCTAAAGCATAACATAATGGTAACACCAAAAGGGGTGCCCGCCCAAAATGGGTTAATGGACCCCTCACCAACCTTAATCCGGTGGTTTTAACGGACCCCTCACCAACCGTAATCCATTTTGGCCGGGAACCCCTTTTGGTGTTTTAAGCATTGTTATACTTTACCTTTTGAAAAATAGCAGATCCACAAGCTCATAGCGCGAGTGCCGCGCTATGAGCTTGTAGGTCTGCTATTTTTGAAAAGGCGAACGTTTTTAACTCAAATCTTTGCTTCTGAGGGGTCCCTAGAACAACATATTTTCAAATGGGGGTCCGCGGCCAATTACATAATAATGTTTGGGGTCCTTGACATGAAATATTGAGTACCACTGATATAGAAACTGAGGAATTTCAGAAAAGTGTCAGGATTTAGAAGAACATTTTTGTCGACGTCAGGCCTAAATGGGTTAATCCAGTCGTTTTAACAGACCCCTCACCGACCTTAATCCAGTCGTTTTAACGGACCCCTCACCGACCTTAATCCAGTCGTTTTAATGGACCCCTCACCAACCTTAATCCAGTCGTTTTAATGGACCCCTCACCAACCTTAATCCAGTCGTTTTAATGGACCCCTCACCAACCTTAATCCGGTCGTTTTAACGGACCCCTCACCAACCTTAATCCAGTCGTTTTAATGGACCCCTCACCAACCTTAATCCAGTCGTTTTAATGGACCCCTCACCGACCTTAATCCAGTCGTTTTAACGGACCCCTCACCGACCTTAATCCAGTCGTTTTAATGGACCCCTCACCAACCTTAATCCAGTCGTTTTAACGGACCCCTCACCAACCTTAATCCAGTCGTTTTAATGGACCCCTCACCAACCTTAATCCAGTCGTTTTAACGGACCCCTCACCGACCTTAATCCAGTCGTTTTAATGGACCCCTCACCAACCTTAATCCAGTCGTTTTAACAGACCCCTCACCAACCTTAATCCAGTCGTTTTAATGGACCCCTCACCGACCTTAATCCAGTCGTTTTAACGGACCCCTCACCGACCTTAATCCAGTCGTTTTAATGGACCCCTCACCAACCTTAATCCAGTCGTTTTAACGGACCCCTCACCAACCTTAATCCAGTCGTTTTAATGGACCCCTCACCAACCTTAATCCAGTCGTTTTAACGGACCCCTCACCGACCTTAATCCAGTCGTTTTAATGGACCCCTCACCAACCTTAATCCAGTCGTTTTAACGGACCCCTCACCAACCTTAATCCAGTCGTTTTAATGGACCCCTCACCAACCTTAATCCAGTCGTTTTAACGGACCCCTCACCAACCTTAATCAGGTAGTTTTAACGGACCCCTCACCAACCTTAATCCAGTCGTTTTAATGGACCCCTCACCAACCTTAATCCAGTCGTTTTAACGGACCCCTCACCAACCTTAATCCAGTGGTTTTAACGGACCCCTCACCAACCTTAATCAGGTAGTTTTAACGGACCCCTCACCAACCTTAATCCGGTCGTTTTAACGGACCCCTCACCAACCTTAATCCGGTGGTTTTAACGGACCCCTCACCAAACTTAATCCAGTCGTTTTAACGGACCCCTCACCAACCTTAATCCAGTCGTTTTAACGGACCCCTCACCAACCTTAATCCTGTGGTTTTAACGGACCCCTCACCAACCTTAATCCAGTCGTTTTAACGGACCCCTCACCAACCTTAATCAGGTAGTTTTAACGGACCCCTCACCAACCTTAATCCGGTCGTTTTAACGGACCCCTCACCAACCTTAATCAGGTAGTTTTAACGGACCCCTCACCAACCTTAATCCGGTCGTTTTAACGGACCCCTCACCAACCTTAATCCGGTGGTTTTAACGGACCCCTCACCAACCTTAATCCGGTGGTTTTAACGGACCCCTCACCAACCTTAATCTGGTGGTTTTAACGGACCCCTCACCAACCTTAATCCGGTGGTTTTAACGGACCCCTCACCAACCTTTATCCGGTCGTTTTAACGGACCCCTCACCAACCTTAATCCGATCGTTTTAACGGACCCCTCACCAACCTTAATCCCATCGTTTTAACGGACCCCTCATTAACCTTAATCCGGTCGTTTTAACGGAACCCTCACCAACCTTAATCCGGTCGTTTTAACGCACCCCTCACCAACCTTAACCCATTTTGGCGGGAACCCCTTTTGGTGTTTTAAGCATTGTTATACTTTAGCTATTGAAAAATAGCAGATCTACAAGCTCGTAGCACGGCACCGAGTGCCGCGCTACGAGCTTGTAGGTCTGCTATTTTTGAAAAATCGTGTAAATGCAGCACAAATCTTTGAATATATATTCTTTCAGAGCGAACGTTTTTAACTCATATCTTTGCTTCTGAGGGGTCCCTAGAACAACATATTTTCAAATGGGGGTCCGCGGCCAATTACATTGACATGAAATATTGAGCACCACTGATATAGAAATTTAGGAATTTCAGAAAACTGTCAGGATTTAGAAGACATTTTAATAATCCGGTCGTTTTAACGGACCACTCACCAACTTTAATCCAGTCGTTTTAATGGACCCCTCACCAACCTTAATACGGTCGTTTTAACGGACCCCTCACCAACCTTAATCCGTTGGTTTTAACGGACCCCTCACCAACCTTAATCCAGTCGTTTTAACGGACCCCTCACCAACCTTAATCCGTTGGTTTTAACGGACCCCTCACCAACCTTAATCCAGTCGTTTTAACGGACCCCTCACCAACCTTAATCCAGTCGTTTTAACGGACCCCTCACCAACCTTAATCCAGTCGTTTTAACGGACCCCTCACCAACCTTAATCCAGTCGTTTTAACGGACCCTTCACCAACCTTAATCCGGTGGTTTTAACGGACCCCTCACCAACCTTAATCCGATGGTTTTAACGGACCCCTCACCAACCTTAATCCGGTGGTTTTAACGGACCCCTCACCAACCTTAACCCATTTTGGCGGGAACCCCTTTTGGTGTTTTAAGCATTGTTATACTTTAGCTATTGAAAAATAGCAGATCTACAAGCTCGTAGCACGGCACCGGACCCCTCACCAACCTTAATCCGGTGGTTTTAACGGACCCCTCACCAACCTTAATCCGGTGGTTTTAACGGACCCCTCACCAACCTTTATCCGGTCGTTTTAACGGACCCCTCACCAACCTTAATCCGATCGTTTTAACGGACCCCTCACCAACCTTAATCCCATCGTTTTAACGGACCCCTCATTAACCTTAATCCGGTCGTTTTAACGGACCCCTCACCAACCTTAATCCGGTCGTTTTAACGCACCCCTCACCAACCTTAACCCATTTTGGCGGGAACCCCTTTTGGTGTTTTAAGCATTGTTATACTTTAGCTATTGAAAAATAGCAGATCTACAAGCTCGTAGCACGGCACCGAGTGCCGCGCTACGAGCTTGTAGGTCTGCTATTTTTGAAAAATCGTGTAAATGCAGCACAAATCTTTGAATATATATTCTTTCAGAGCAAACGTTTTTAACTCATATCTTTGCTTCTGAGGGGTCCCTGGAACAACATATTTTCAAATGGGGGTCCGCGGCCAATTACATATAATGTTTGGGGTCCTTGACATGAAATATTGAGCACCACTGATATAGAAATTTAGGAATTTCAGAAAACTGTCAGGATTTAGAAGACATTTTAATAATGCGGTCGTTTTAACGGACCACTCACCAACTTTAATCCAGTCGTTTTAATGGACCCCTCACCAACCTTAATACGGTCGTTTTAACGGACCCCTCACCAACCTTAATCCGTTGGTTTTAACGGACCCCTCACCAACCTTAATCCAGTCGTTTTAACGGACCCCTCACCAACCTTAATCCGTTGGTTTTAACGGACCCCTCACCAACCTTAATCCAGTCGTTTTAACGGACCCCTCACCAACCTTAATCCAGTCGTTTTAACGGACCCCTCACCAACCTTAATCCGATGGTTTTAACGGACCCCTCACCAACCTTAACCCATTTTGGCGGGAACCCCTTTTGGTGTTTTAAGCATTGTTATACTTTAGCTATTGAAAAATAGCAGATCTACAAGCTCGTAGCACGGCACCGGACCCCTCACCAACCTTAATCCGGTGGTTTTAACGGACCCCTCACCAACCTTAATCCGGTGGTTTTAACGGACCCCTCACCAACCTTTATCCGGTCGTTTTAACGGACCCCTCACCAACCTTAATCCGATCGTTTTAACGGACCCCTCACCAACCTTAATCCCATCGTTTTAACGGACCCCTCATTAACCTTAATCCGGTCGTTTTAACGGACCCCTCACCAACCTTAATCCGGTCGTTTTAACGCACCCCTCACCAACCTTAACCCATTTTGGCGGGAACCCCTTTTGGTGTTTTAAGCATTGTTATACTTTAGCTATTGAAAAATAGCAGATCTACAAGCTCGTAGCACGGCACCGAGTGCCGCGCTACGAGCTTGTAGGTCTGCTATTTTTGAAAAATCGTGTAAATGCAGCACAAATCTTTGAATATATATTCTTTCAGAGCAAACGTTTTTAACTCATATCTTTGCTTCTGAGGGGTCCCTGGAACAACATATTTTCAAATGGGGGTCCGCGGCCAATTACATATAATGTTTGGGGTCCTTGACATGAAATATTGAGCACCACTGATATAGAAATTTAGGAATTTCAGAAAACTGTCAGGATTTAGAAGACATTTTAATAATGCGGTCGTTT
>NC_137881.1:1408726-1438726 GCF_963924005.1 Protomyctophum bolini | reverse complement strand
ACGACAAAACGCCAACGAGGATACTTGTAATGTACTGTAGCGATAGAGCGTCGCAGCCCCGCCCCCTTTCAGCCCCGCCCCCTTTCAGCCCCGCCCCCTTTCAAAAGGACGAGGCCCCAGGCAATAATTCCCCGTTCATTTTCCTCGTGGACGTTTTTCAAAAGGTATTTATTTAAAGACGTTTTACGCCGCGGACAGAGACAAACTCTTGTGACGAATCATGGCAATAAACGCGATGTTTTGGGCCGATCGAATAATTAGAAGAACAAGGTGTGGTACCCTATAGCTGTCTTTCTTCTTCTTCTTATACTAATTGTTTGATCGGTGTTTATTGTTTTGTCACGACAAGAGTTTGTCTTTTGTTTCCGCGGCGTAAAACGTCTTTAAATAAATACTTTTTTGGAAAAGTCCACGGGGGGGAAAATGAGCGGGGGAGTTATTTCCGACACTCGACACAAGACGACGGAGGAGAAATGTGTTCTTTGGCATTATTATATCTGTGCAGATTTACATCACCAGTGGCGTGCACAGACATTTAGAGGGGCAGGTGCTCAAGTGGAAAAAAAAGGGCACCTTGTGCAGCGCATTTTGGGGCGGGAACCCATACCACTTCAGTGATGCTTGCGGAAACTCGACTCCGTCTCGTTCCTGACCGCATCCCTGTCGCGGCAATAATCACGTTAAACCAAACCCTCTCAATAATCACGTTAAATCAAACCCTCTCAATAATCACGTTAAACCAAACCCTCTCAATAATCACGTTAAACCAAACCCTCTCAATAATCACGTTAAACCAAACCCTCTCAATAATCACGTTAAACCAAACCCTCTCAATAATCACGTTAAACCAAACCCTCTCAATAATCACGTTAAACCAAACCCTCTCGTGTAATATTGCTTAATCATGTAACGCCACGGTTCCAAACGGGTACATTGTTTAACTGATTGATTTATTTTCTATTTATCTTTGTGGTCATTTTGAAAGAAGCTGAAGTCAGAAAGGTGTGGGCGCCTCTGGACTACAACCAGTGTTGATTCAGTCGACTAAAACTATGACGAGAACTGTTCGTCGACTACCTTTTTTTCTCACTGACGAAAACTAAATGGAAACTAAGGTATAGGTTGACTAAAACCAAGACTAAATGTCTTGACAATTGTCTTCAACAGATAAAAACTAGACTAAAATGTTAGTCAGGGACTAGTGGACAAGAGATCCAGTACAAGTCATTTTACACTTGGTTGCATCATGCTGAAAATAGCCGATCTACTGCGTTGTGAGCTTGTAGATGGGCTATTTTCAGCAGAGGGGACGACATCCAAAATGGGTCAGAAAATAATTCTCTTGGCACTGAAATATAAAGAACACAACGAAAAAAAAACACACTGGCAAAATCATAAAAACTATTAAAGCGCTTATTTAACCCAGCAATATTTCCCTTTTAAAAGGAACCCCTTTTATTAAAGTAATTTAAAAACAATTTAAAAAAAGCAGCTGTGTGCCTGAGATTGTTGGAATTAAACACGTGACAGTCGGTGTCAAATAACGATCCCCTGTGCGGCCGAGCAGAGACAGATTACAACGCCCCCAAATCTCCCTCACACTGTCACTGCGGTATAGGGGCAGTGTCACAGTGAAATTGGTGACCTGCTGAAATATGTGACAATGGCGGAGACATCAATCACATTAACAAGACGGTCACACATTTCATCAGGTCACTGATTTCACCGTAACACCGCCATGTGACGAGTGACGGAGTGGCCGAGGGTATGAGGGGTGTTGGGATCTGGCCTTCTATCAGATAGAGAGAGCACTGGTTCTAAAACTTTAAACATTTCAAGACCGTAACTCTCAGAGTTACAGACCCGTAAGGGTCCAAATGGTTCAGAGTTACAGACCCCGCAAGGGTCCAAATGGTTCAGAGTTACAGACCCCGCAAGGGTCCAAATGGTTCAGAGTTACAGACCCGTTCCAAATGAACGATCAATCATTCAACTATCAATCATTTTGCTCCCTCTCTCTACTTTGAGGGCCAGCCACTGGTTCTAATCTGGAGGTATGTTTTTGTAGTAGCACTACGGGGACCTCTACTGGTAGCTTTTGGGCACTACGGGGTCTCCGTACATGCAGTCTTCCTCCAGCGCCAGGTTGTAAGAGCTTCCACTTCCTCCCTTGTAGGAGGAAGTGACGATCCTCAGCCAGCCCTTCTCCCCCTGAGGAGAGACAGGCAGACAGACAGACAGACAGACAGACAGACAGACAGACAGTTTTAGACACATGTTTAAACACATATTTTTCTGTAGCACTGTGAATTAGGCAAGACTTGGTTACCCTTAATTCCCACATAAATATAGTTTACCCGCAAAAAATGACTTATTCTCTATCAATTAAAGGACCACTTCACCACTTTTCAACCTATCTTCATATAATCTGTCCTAATAATCATGAAAAAATGGTGCAATTATTTTCTACTCGGTCTGTGTCTCATAGGAGGGCTGTGTGGGCAGTTCAGAAACCGTCTTCCAGTGACATCATCCATGGGGAATACAAGCTAATAGAAACTGCAGGCTTTCTAGTCCTGAAAAGTTGCAATGCGAAAATGCAAGCCATCATTCTCACGATAATGAAAATCTAAATATTTTTGTAAAGAAATCTTGTTTAAAACAAATCTGCCTAATGATGATGTCACTGGAAGACGGTTTCTAAACTGCCCACAGTCGTCCTATGAGACACAGACTGAGTAGAAAATGTGCCATTTTTTTCACGATTATTAGTGAGGACCTGTTATATGAAGATAGGTTGAAAAGTGGTGAACTGGTCCTTTAAGGCCTATTCATTTCAGGTGATGAGGTGACCACAAAAACTACAACATGACGTCACTGAGCCGCGGTGGGAAGAGACTCACCGCTCACCCCAAACACACCTCTCTGTTTTTACTAAAACTACAACATGACGTCACTGAGCCGCGGTGGGAAGAGACTCACCGCTCACCCCAAACACACCTCTCTGTTTTTACTAAAACTACAACATGACGTCACTGAGCCGCGGTGGTGAGAGACTCACCGCTCAGGCGCTCACCCCAAACACACCTCTCTGTTTTTACTAAAACTACAACATGACGTCACTGAGCCGCGGTGGGAAGAGACTCACCGCTCACCCCAAAACACACCTCTCTGTTTTTACTAAAACTACAACATGACGTCACTGAGCCGCGGTGGGAAGAGACTCACCGCTCACCCCAAACACACCTCTCTGTTTTTACTAAAACTACAACATGACGTCACTGAGCCGCGGTGGTAAGAGACTCACCGCTCACCCCAAACACACCTCTCTGTTTTTACTAAAACTACAACATGACGTCACTGAGCCGCGGTGGGGAGAGACTCACCGCTCACCCCAAACACACCTCTCTGTTTTTACTAAGCACAGTTTCGGTGATCATTTGGTCAACCTGTTATCTTTAGTTATACCTGAACTGAATTATTTTCTATATCAACTTTTTGAAAAATATAGAAAATGATTTCTATGATTCTATATTTTCAGGTTTTCGCGGCTACATAAATATCAATTTGGGTCTCCTTGACTTGAGAAGGTTTAAGGTTTCATCCACTGACCTACTGTAGACAATACTCCTACTGTACAACGAACATGACCTGGAATGGTCTATATAAAGTGGTTTAACGTGTTCAGATCTCACCCAAGGCTCCGCGCCAGGAGTTGCGAACGACGCAGTGTTTTACCCATTTAGGCCAGACGTCGAAATTTAAAAACAGTTTTCTGAAAAAACCCTATGAAAAAAGGGGGTTCCCGTCTAGAATGGGTCAAGAAATTACCCAAGGCTCGCGAACGTCCCAGTGTTCATAAGGACTCACCCACGGCTCTCCCCAGGAGTTGTGAACGACCCGGTGTTCATAAGGACTTACCCAAGGCTCTCCCCAGGAGTTGTGAACGACCCGGTGTTCATAAGGACTTACCCAAGGCTCTCCCCAGGAGTTGTGAACGACCCAGTGTTTATAAGGACTTACCCACGGCTCTCCCCAGGAGTTGCGTACGACCCAGTACTCCACTCCGTCCTCCACGCCCCAGCCGGCCACCGATACGATGTGGTTGACGTACGGACTCTCCTGGTACTCGGAGTAAACGCCTCCCGTGTACCCATCCAGCTGGTCCGTGGCCATGATCCCACAGCTGGAGAGGACACGAATAACACCAGAATAATTATGATCCCACAGCTGGAGAGGACACGAATAACACCAGAATAATTATGATCCCACAGCTGGAGAGGACACGAATAACACCAGAATAATTATGATCCCACAGCTGGAGAGGACACGAATAACACCAGAATAATTATGATCCCACAGCTGGAGAGGACACGAATAACGCCAGAATAATTAATCCCCACATTCAGAATAGTTTATTCAGCGTTCTGAAATCATGTTGAAATGTACAGTAGTGATGTAATGATGTAATGATGCACCTTCAATAAAATATTGAAGGTGTTATTATTTTGTCATTTTAGTTATAGAGGGCAAGTATAATGGTTTTTTTTGTCCTATTAGCCTGCATTTTAAAATGCCGTTAGTTCGATCAGGCTCCTCCTGTGTAGATCTATAAATCATCTCAACCTGATGGCTCCTCCTGGGTAGATCTATAAATCATCTCAACCTGATGGCTCCTCCTGTGTAGATCTATAAATCATCTCAACCTGATGGCTCCTCCTGGGTAGATCTATAAATCATCTCAACCTGATGGCTCCTCCTGGGTAGATCTATAAATCATCTCAACCTGATGGCTCCTCCTGGGTAGATCTATAAATCATCACAACCTGATGGCTCCTCCTGGGTAGATCTATAAATCATCTCAACCTGATGGCTCCTCCTGGGTAGATCTATAAATCATCTCAACCTGATGGCTCCTCCTGGGTAGATCTATAAATCATCTCAACCTGATGGCTCCGCCTGGGTAGATCTATAAATCATCTCAACCTGATGGCTCCTCCTGTGTAGATCTATAAATCGTTACCTGATGGGACCCCCGCCGTAGATCTCAGCCATCATCTTCTCCCTGCCGCTGACCTCCCCGTAATCTGAAACCTTCCACAGCGTGAAGTTCTGGATGATGTTGCACTGGCCGAACGTGGTGCAGGTCCCACACTGGTTGAAGGGCTTGCACTCTGTCAGGAGGAGGAGAGACAACATGTTATCACCTGGTTGTCAGGAGGAGGAGAGACAACATGTTATCACCTGGTTGTCAGGAGGAGAGACAACATGTTATCACCTGGTTGTCAGGAGGAGGAGAGACAACATGTTATCACCTGGTTGTCAGGAGGAGGAGAGACAACATGTTATCACCTGGTTGTCAGGAGGAGGAGAGACAACATGTTATCACCTGGTTGTCAGGAGGAGGAGAGACAACATGTTATCACCTGGTTGTCAGGAGGAGGAGAGACAACATGTTATCACCTGGTTGTCAGGAGGAGGAGAGACAACATGTTATCACCTGGTTGTCAGGAGGAGGAGAGACAACATGTTATCACCTGTTGAAGGGCTTGCACTCTGTCAGGAGGAGGGAACACAACATATTGTCAATAATGTGTATATATTTACTTATTTTTGTCCCCACGCGTCTCAATATTTGCCATTGACAATGAAAGGAGAAATAGGTCAAATGTCCGCCGAATATGACGTAAGTTTGTGGCAACACCATCGTTAAATGTCGTCGACAACGAAGGGAAAATGTACGTCATATTTGGACAAAGTTGGCAAATCGGCGAACCGACCACATGCATTCAGTTGTTCATGAGCTGATGTACGATGATTTATATAATGGTTAAAGTTAAATCGTTAAATCTCTGAAAGCTCCAAGAAGCTCCCGTGCAAGTTAGACACCGTTTTGTCCCGACCCGACCCTTTGGTGTGGTTTGGGCTTAAAGGTCCTTGCAGACTGGACGCGTTTTTCGGGGGGAAAAACGGTGGAAAAACGCTGCTAGAAATCCGAGAAATGCAGCAGTGTGCTGCAAGGACCTTACGTACGTCGGAACAAACACATCCCCGCGGTGGGGTATAATAATATTAATAATAGAACGCTAACTCACCCCGTGGTGGGGGTATAATAATATTAATAATAGAACGCTAACTGTGGGGGTATAATGAACTCACGTTGGTCCTTGGCCTGGTAGTTGTTGCAGGTCTCGTCGGGGATGCCGTGCGTGTTGGCGTACTCCCAGACCCCAGAATGGTCTCCCCCGTGGCAGCTGCCCGCGTCGCCACAGTCGATCACGTGCTGCACCGAGAGGTAGGAGGACGGCCACGCCCCCTTCCGTCTGATGTTGATGCGATCTGAGAACGACCGTAAAACATCACGTAACATTTATCATTATTATATATATATATATATATATATATAGGCGTGTACTGTACTGTACTGTATAACCAAACAAAAGATAACCGCTGCTCCTTCGCCTGGAAAGGAGCCAGCTTCGGTGGTTCGGGGCATCTGGTTAGGATGCCTCTCGGGCGTCTCCCTAGGGAGGTCCTCCACTGGGAGGAGACCCCGGGGCAGACCAAGGACCACGTCCCACTGGGAGGAGACCCCGGGGCAGACCAAGGACCACGTCCCACTGGGAGGAGACCCCGGGGCAGACCAAGGACCACGTCCCACTGGGAGGAGACCCCGGGGCAGACCAAGGACCACGTCCCACTGGGAGGAGAACTCCGGGGCAGACCAAGGACCACGTCCGACTGGGAGGAGACCTGGAGTCTGGAGCTCTCTGGTGGAGCTGTTGCCCCCGCGACCCGACTACGGATAAGCGGTTGAAGATGGATGGATGAAAGTTAACAATATTTTTTCCCCGATAAATCCCAGCCTGCGGTTTTGTGAAACAGTGCGACAGGATTCTGAGCCATTCAATGCTGGATCGTCACAACACAATCATCAATGGCTAATTTATTTAGGAGAAACAAACCACCTTGTAGCTGTCCCAGCAAATATTTTGTAATATTTGTTTTTATTACTTGCCTTTCTGAAATATGAACATTGTATGTATTTTTCTTTTGGGTAACATATTGTGTGTGTGTGTGTGTGTGTGTGTGTGTGTGTGTGTGTGTGTGTGTGTGTGTGTGTGTGTGTGTGTGTGTGTGTGTGTGTGTGTGTGTGTGTTGCCATGTATTCTATTGCTCAGTTCATTATGAGCTAGAAGGGCATGCAGGAGCAGAGCCCTGTGATTAGAGCGAGGCAGCATTGATTCATTGCACCTGTGTGAGCTGAACTCAGTCAGAACAAGCTGAGTTTCAGTGGTGCAAGGAGCTCTTCTCACGTCTAAAAAGTGTCCTTAAATAAAGAATATAAGAGAAGATAACGCAGCTCTCCTAAAATAATCTGCAGAAGGCGCACACGGTGTGTCACATGTTGTTGGTTTCTTTGTTTGTAAACAGTGTTGTAATTCCGTCGATCGTTTAATTGTTTGTGTACCTTTCACTGCGTTTGTTTATAACATATTTCATGATTCATGGACACTTTAAAAGGACATCCTGATGATTGACTGACAACAAGGACATTCATATTTCATGTTTAATTGTGTTTAAAAGGATGTTGTTATGTTTTGTGTTGCAGTTTTTCCACGTTGTCTTTGGGGGAAATAAACAACCTCGATATATCAGTTGGAGCGTTTGTTATTCTGCTGGATAGGAGCGGTTATACTTGTACACCTCATGTACAATAACTAACTATAGAAATGTGTGTGTGATCAAATGTTACAGGTGTGAACAATAGAAGCCCTGATCCTAATTATTTTGTGTAGGCGACAGCCTTGAATGTTGCTCTTGGAGGACATTTAATCAGAAAGTTTAAAAAAAAAAGGACATTTCATTTGGAGACAGTCATGGAGCACCGAAGTCCTGACGTAACTCGCTCATCCCGACGATTTCCCTGGTTCGCGGAAGTAAATTTCTCTATGGAGAATAACATGGGGTGATCTTAATATCGTCTACTATAAGCGTTGTGGTCCAAAAATAAACAAGCTGTCTCGGCGTTATTGTCAGGGAGGTGTCTCTGTATCGTTTGCAACAGTCAGTCACTCATATATGATACAGTCTGCTGCTAGCGAAAATGTAACTAATTCAGCAGCAGTAACATTAGCGTTTTCTCTCAGTCAGTTGATTCTTCATATCCATATGAGTGAAGCGGCCGGGGTGACGTGTTTATTTTTCAAACACAGTTGTTATATGAGGCGATCTAAAATCGCCTCAATGGGGATTTCAATGCCATTTCATTTCGCTGGTGCTGCCGTGGGCCCAGTACAGGAACCACAGTACTGCAGGATGTGTTGGTTCTGTTCCTACATGCCATAGCGCTGGTGCTGCCGTGGGCCCAGTACAGGAACCACAGTACTGCAGGATGTGTTGGTTCTGTTCCTACCTGCCATAGCGCTGGTGCTGCCGTGGGCCCAGCAGGAGCCACAGTACTGCGGGATGTGCTGGTTCCGCGTGGTGCTCACATAGTTGGTCCCGTTGATGTTCCTCCAGTCCCACGACCCGGGAAGCTCCGACACCTTGAGGAACTGGTGAGGACGAGCTGTGGTCCTGAGTGGAGAGAGAGAGAGAGAGAGATGATGAGAGACTATGGTCCTGTGTGGAGGGAGAGAGAGAGAGAGGGACCCCTCAGAAGCCAAGATTTGAGTTATAAAGAATGTTCATTCAAAGATTTGCGCCACAAATAGCAGATCTACAAGCTCGTAGCGCGGCACACAGCTTGTAGATTTGCTATTTTTCAATAGCTAAAGTGTAACATATAATGCTTAACCCATTCTGGGCGGGAACCCCTTTTGGTGTTAGCATTATCTTATGCTTTAGCTATTGAAAAATAGCAGACCTACAAGCTCATAGCGCGCCACAGAGTGCCACACTATGAGCTTGTAGGTCTGCTATTTTTGAAAAACCGAAGAACGGCTGACTATAGAAACATAGCTTTTTCAGAAAACTGTCAGGATGTAGAAGAACATTTATAGAATCTGATCTCAGGTCAGAATGAAAACTGTCAGGATGTAGAAGAACATTTTTAGAATCTGATCTCAGGTCAGAATGAAAACTGTCAGGATGTAGAAGAACATTTTTATAGAACCTGATCTCAGGTCAGAATGGCTTAAAACACGAAAAGGCGTTCCCGTCCAGAAGGGGTTAATGCCCAACAAATCTCTAAAATCTCAAAACAAGCCCACAATGTGTCACGTTGTGAGATTGTATACTATATAGATCAACAATTATTTTCGTGAAAGTTCGACTCAAATTTGTACTTATATCCATGACAAGGACTGTTCTTTGAGAAAAGGTTAGATTGGTGATTTCATCAAACAGATCTTGTCCCGTCAGCCTTTTTCGTGGTGGTTGATATTGCACTAGTGCTGCAGCCATAAACCAAAGTCCAACACCCAGTCGTTCCCATCTTGGGAACGACTTTTTCAGTACGTAACGTCGGGCACTAGTCTGTCCTTCCCCTGCGCAGTGTTCACCTGTCACCTGGAGAGGGGATTCAGATTTTAAGCCATTCTGACCTGAGATCAGATTCTAAAAATGTCTTCTATGTCAGTCGCTCTTCGATTTTTCAAAAAAATAGCAGACCTACAAGCTCGTGAGCTCGTAGATCTGCTATATTTTTAAATAGCTAAAGCATAACGTAATGCTATAACACCAAAAGGTGTTCCCGCCCCACAATGGGTAAAGGGGGCCAGTTTCGAATTGCAGCCGTCCGTAGGTGACCTTTGAGAGCATGCCGTTCTGAAGGAGTCAAGGGATTTGCATGTCTTAATGACTGTTGGTAGGGTGTTCTATATACATTTTGGTTTCAAAGGAGCTAAATTAATTTAGTCCCTTAATTGTTTTGTTATGGCTGCGTCCGTCCTATAGACGTATAACTATAGTTGCGTTTCCTTTTCTTCATAATAATAGTTCCGTTATATTAATTAACACATGCGTTGAATTGCATTCATTGTTGTTAACTTTGTTGTTGAAATCTGGTGCCATTTACAAAATCCCATTGACCAGAGGAATTGATACACAATACTACATTGCTACAATGCTGCATTTATTTATAAATTACTTCCTCGAAAAACAGAAGAAAAAACAAATCACATGACCGTCACCATGGTGATTACGATGATCACATGACCGTCACCATGGTGATTATACGATGACCACGTCGACCCGTGATTTTACCTCTGAATGAGGAAGTGTTTATTATAATTGTATTATTATACACACCTTTAATATAATTAATTATGTTTAATACACGTCCTGTTGTTGCATTTCAGTTAGGAATTATGTGGGCTATTAGTATGCCTTAAATAACACTTGCATTGTGAAGTTATATAAAGCTATGTACTTTATTAATATTTTCTGTACCAATCCAATCAATAATGAATCTTTCCACAACAGAGCCTGCATGGCTCATTTCATTTGGTTCCAAACAGTATTCACTATTAGCCTGTTTAAATCGTAATACTATGTCATAGCTGTTAATTTGTGTTACAGTTCATGTGCAACTCGCTTTCATTTATAACCAAGTTATAATGAAGGAAAAGTAGGCTACATTATTATGATATAAACTTGTTTACGGGCAAATATAAATCTATAGGGTCGATTTCATGCTTATATATAGATTATAGATCCGAGCAGAGATTTGGATCAGAATAACAGATCAGATCGAGACTTATTATAATATTATAGCATAAATAATAAACTTACTATACTTGTTACCAGCACGGTACGGTAACACGGCTGGCCGAGAGGTTGACATGAATTCAATATTTATAGTAACGTTTGAGCTGGAGTCGAACCCCGATCTCCAACTCGGTAGACATTATAAAGGCAAGCAGTCGTTATATTACAATAAAATAAAAGCATACAACTTAAATATGAATAAACTTACTTGACTCCCTGGCGGTGTTTCGCGGGACGTCGGTAACACGGCTGGCCGCGGTTGAAATACCGACCGGCGAACACTTCTTCAACGACACATGAAGTCAACATGATGAACAACAACAACACCCTGGTCTGGAGCTCCATGTTGGTGGCAGTTAGAGATTATATGAACAAATAGAAACAACAGATTAAACAGAGATAGTGTGTAGTAGTAGTAGTGATCATCCCCAGGATGCAGATCTGTTGTCTTCACAGAAACATTAACAGCTATGTCTGGTTATATGGTGTGTGGAGCCTGGATCACGTGAAAGTGTGACGAATATTGACGGGGCACGGGGGCTGTTTCTCTCAATGCGAGACCTTTGGAATGGGAGTGCGCTGTTATGGCGTTAGTACGGTAGCATGGGAGCGCGTTGTTACGGTAGAATGGGAGGTGCGTTGTTATGGAGTTATTACGGTAGAATGGGAGTGCGTTATATCACGGCAGAATTGGGAGTGCGCTGTTATGACGTTGGTAGAATGGGAGTGCGTTGTTATGAGGTTATTACGGTATCAGCCAGATAACCAGGTACAGTGGTTCCCAAAGTGGGGTCCGGGGACCCCCAGGGGTCTATTATATAGGCATATCTCTTTAAATGGGCGGTCCGAGAGGCAAATATAAGTGTCAATTTGGGGGTCCTTGGCATGAAAAAGTTTGAGAACCACTACAGTCTGCCTGATTGGGCACTTGACTGACTGACTGATCGATTATGGTATTAACAGTTTGTACACAATGGGTACAGTTCAGGATTTAGTTTACATAAATTGTTTGGTCCTCCATTTTCAATTCATCAGAAGAAAAAAAAAATCTTTGTTCCCTGACCGGGAATCGAACCCGGGCCGCGGCGGTGAGAGCGCCGAATCCTAACCACTAGACCACCAGGGAAGACTGGCACTGTGGCTCTCAAATCGAGATCTGATGAAACCGTTGGCGGTCCCTCATATGTTTGGGGACTCACGTTTTGCGGGTCCCCAGATCATGATAATAGCTGCCTTCACTAGAAGTCAAACTAATTTCAAATGTATCTTGAGAGATTAAACTAAATGTAATACCTACAATTCTAAGTGATTGTCAGGGTGGGGGCCGGGCCGGGGGCCCCTGTTCAAATATGATTTAATTGTTATGTCTTTAATTGTCTTTAATCAGCTTTAATTGTCATGACGAATTGAAAAAATGGTGGACGCTGATGTAAACAAGTCTTAGTGCTTAATGTTTCGTCTACTCTACAAAGTATAGCTGTTTTTATACTGACTTGTGCGTTCGTTTGAAATGTAACCATTATACAGTCAATCAATCAAAACGCTAGCCGACAGCTTTGTTCTCTAATCCCATATGGTCTAGCGGTTAGGATTCCTGGTTTTCACCCAGGCGGCCCGGGTTCGACTCCCGGTATGGGAACACTCTTTTATATGGACTCAGATCATTGTAATGTTATAGTTAATAATGGAAGGAATGCCCTCCTTACCAACAACACAACAGTCATTGATTCAAAACACGTCAGTCCTGAATTTACCCTACTTTCAAAACCGCCATTATAAAAGAGCACATTTTAACTTTTTATTATAACTTAAGCAGTTAAGCTTATTAAACACCAGACATTAAATGACTATATAATTATTGTATGTCTTTAATTGTGTTGAATTAATACACATGACCACAAGGTCATGCAAGGTTGTGTTATCCTTGTTTAGCATCATAATAAACTCTACTATATTTGCAAACAAATAATCTGTTTTAATAACATTATCAATCATTACGATTGTTCTCCACCAGGGGACGCTGCAAACGCTTCATTGTTGTAAAGAAAATGTTGGGGGAAAATGAATCACAAACTAAACTATAAAACGCTTCAAAATGTTGTACAGATTATTATTTTATAATATTAACAGCCGAGCTAATAATATTATATTATTAATAATTATATATGTGAATCCATCCTTTCTGTTATGGAGAATTAACAACATTGTTTTAAATAACAATGCCTAAAACTCTTTGCCTATTATGTGACCCACCAGGTACCAAACATGGCAATCTGCGATCACGTGATCAGTGACGATCAGCATAAAAACGACATTTTAAAACACCAGACATTACATTACTATTTAATTATTGTATGTCTTTGATCGAAGCGAACGGGACCCGGATGTAACGTAGGAGGACTACAATATGACTACAAGATCTCTCGGGGAAAAGCTCGCGGGCGTGGCCTCAGAGTCACACCGGAAGGAAGTGACGGGCCCCCTTAAATACGGCGCAGATGCGTTGATACAGGTTTGGTCAGTGTTTGTTTGAGAATGCCACGTAACGCACGCATCGTGTCCGTCGTATCGTCCGTCGTCTGCAGGCAGCAGGTAAACAATGAAATGTTATTTAATATTTAATGTTGTTGTTTTTGTCAAACATCTGTTATGACTTACGTCAGTAGTACAGTTTTAAACCGTGTTTCAGTAGTGGAGTGGTTACTGTCGCGGTTTGTGGATATATTGAGGCCTGGGTTCACCTCCCCGTCGATGACTGAGAATCTTTCATTCTTAACAAACACAATTTAGTCGAGGTCCATTATGTAATGTTTCTGTATCTCAATGAAGAAACTTGGTTCTTGATATGATTCTTTATTTGAACTGATAGGGTTTGGTAGCATACAGGTCATACATCTAGAAATGTTTGTAGGTGTTGCCTAGCCCCGCAAGCAGAACCCAAATGTAGTAAAGTTTCTGACACTTTGATTACTTTACACATTGGGTCCTGTTTCACGCTGGGCTGCCGCCAGTTACGCACACACAAATACAATGTAAACGCGTAAGGAGAAGTCGATCGGCGCGGTTTTACGCCACTTTTACCTGTGTTGGTTTACGAATGTGCGAACTATAAGTACCTTACATACCATACCGACACATCTCCTGTGTCGCGGAAGCCGTTAAGTATTTTTAATCCATGATTGATTAAAAATGTCGCTTCTTCCTACCTTGTTTATTGACACCTCATTGTACCGCCTATCTGGCTAGCTAGTGGTGCTACAGCTATGACGGAGCAGATCAGAGGCAGGGACGTAGCCCGCAAAGCCAACCGCACATCGGGAGGCGGTACAATAAACGGTAAATAAACAAGAAGAAATCAAAGCGCATTTTTAATCAAACATGGATTAAAAATACTTAACGGCTTCCGTGACACAGGAGATTTTATCAGAGGTATGTAAGGTACTTATAGTTTGCACATTCATAAACAAACACAATAAAAAGCGCGGTAATAGCGCGCCGATCGAAGAAAGGTTGAGTTTGTTTATATCCGCGTTCCAACAATCGCATTGTAAAATCTTAGCATGACCAGGGACCCTACGTAAAGCGACAATCAAATTTCATAAAAGCTTTATGTAGGGTTCCGAGAGGGGCTAGGTGTTGCCATGATATAGGTGTGGCACAGTCATCATCATTGCCATGTAGTGGCTGTTATACTCGCATATCACAACACATTATTCATTCAGTATTTGAGCCATGGACCACCAGTTGACATTTATAGACTCTCACAATGGTGGTCCGTGGCTCAAATGGGTCCGAGAGGCTAAATGGCCTCAAATGGTGGTCCGTGGCTCAGATACTGAATGGACCTCGACTAGATGCAAAAACAATTTTGTTTGAAAGAAATAAAGAAACATTCTCAGTTGTCGATGGGGACAAAATTTTAAAAGGTAGTCGCATGAACAGTCATGAAAGGTGAATTATTTCGAGAGAAAAAAAGTACTCGAATGTTTTATCAATGCAACAACAACTACAATACAAATGTATTGTTAATATGGATTTGAATGTATGTACCTTCCTTCTGATGTAAATCGCTGAGCGATTGAACACTGTGGGCTTGATTTAATGGCAGCTGGTGTCACAGCCTTCAGATGGACAGGCAGGATCTCACCCTGCAGATCTCAAAGGCGTCGTTTCTCATTGCTGGAAAGGTCTGCCTCGAATGTCTCTCAAACTCCCTCTCGGCCATGGACATTGACACCTTCGCCTTTGTAACGGGCCTGGTCCGACAAAACATATAGACCTCCAAACCATTTCAGTGAATGAGTGACAGACAGAGTATGCTATGATGGATTGATTGTGAAGAGAAGATGGTATACCTACAAGTTACACCTGGCAAACCTTGTTAAACTAATTAGATACACATCAAATTGCATCTTACAATATATAAACGGCAACAATATCACAAGCACCAACAGAAATTACACATTAATGCACTTCAAATCAAACTTTACTTGGCTAGAGTAGACTCATTTAACATGACAGTATGGTCCATAGCCCTACTGAGGGACCAGAGCAATAGTATAATTATTTGTTTTTGTACAATATTGCGGTAATGCACACTTTGAGTTTAGGGTCGACTCGTCACCTTCTCCAACTCCATTTCCTGGGATAACTACAGTAGGCTCTAAAAGCAGCCTCCAGTGTGAATTTCTGCCAACCTACTTGAATGGTTCTCAATAAAAACTGAATTATGGACGACTACACTACATGTGTGTATGTAACGGGTCCCAAGCCAGGCCGGGTAATGTTTCAGTATAGGTTTTTTTTATTACTTTCCTTAGATTATTTGTTTATAGATCTGCATTCTTTTTTAAACATTATTCTTTCAGTTAGTGTGTTTTTTCAGCTTATTAGCCTACAGTTATTGAGAAGTTATTATTGATTACGGTTGTAGGCTTAAGTAATGATAAGTTAGTAGGCCTACTCTTTATTTTCTACAATAGTTTGATCCATTTAATACTTTTATAGGCTTATTTAGTTATTTTGATTTTTTTTGTAGGCTATGTAGGACACTGTAGTTGCTGTTATTTGTTTTGTATAAGACCTTATACCCGAGGGTTATGTTGTTAATGTTATTGTCATTTTATTTGTTTGTATTGCTGGCCGGATATCACAGCAATTAACCCCCACACACACAAAGATGCCACAGGCACTTCAATTGAAATGTGTTGGCTGTAATACAGCCTTTACAAAGGGTTCCGGCGGAGGCTATAGAAAAGTGAAGGTTTTGACTGTAACAACCCTGGCCCCGCCTCACAAAAATAAGTAGTCCGTGTTGTTAGAAATTTACCAACGGGGTTTGAACAGGCAAAGTTACAACGTTAGGACCCAAAGTCAGATGACTAGTCCACTAGCACTAGACGGCTCTGTATTGTTTATTTGAACTGTGACGTCAGCCACTTCCGTGTTCTAAGAAAGTTTGGCATCACACCGGAAGAAAGTGATGCTCCCCTCAAATACGGCGCAGACGCGATGAAGTGGGTTTGGTCAGTGTTTGTTTGGAAGTTCCACGTCATTCTTCCGGTCCGTCGTCTGAAGGCAGAAAGTAAATAAGTAAATGTAAGGGCCGATTCATACTCCTGTTTCGGCGCTGTAGGGCCGAAATGATTTCGGCTCGTCAGAAAATTTCAGTAGCACCGAAGAGCCGACTTTAGGACGGTACCCGCCCCCCCGAACCTCAAATGACGTCAAATTGTAGGCTCTACAGCGCCGAATCGACTTTTATTCGGCTCTAAAATAGGAGTATGAATCGGCCCTTATTTAATACATAACGCTGTTGTTGTTTTTGTTCAAACGTGTTATCGCCTGTGAAGTTACTTGTTATGATGTTTATATATATGATGTTACTACAAAAACTGATAAACATTGTTCCAGTAGCTGAACAACTGTGCCCGAGTTCCGAGTGTTTTTCCTTCTTACCAAAAAAAACAAAACTGTTTTTGCATCTATAGTCGAGGTCCATTATTCATTCAGTATTTGAGCCACGGACCACCATGTTACATTTATAGACTCACAATAGTGGTCAGTGGCTCAGATACTGAATGGACCTCGACTAGATGCAAAAACAATTTTGTTTTGAAAGAAGAGAACACACTGGGAGGACGGGGAGTAGAACCCGGGCCTTAATGTTTACTAACCATCGACAGTACCCCCAATCAAAGGATCAGAGTAGCAATCTTCTACATTCTCTAATTGTGTAGTTTTTTGGAAATTAAGCAGATGCTTAACAATTGTACTATTGAGAGTGTAAAGATCTACTATTGGGGTCCATTTGGTTACCTAAATTAAATAGCTCTATAGTGTGACTGTAATCATTGCTATAGTGTGTTCAGTAACAGTGTTAAATAGCTCTATAGTGTGACAGTAATCATTGCTATAGTGTGTTCAGTAACAGTGTTAAATAGCTCTATAGTGTGACAGTAATCATTGCTATAGTGTGTTCAGTAACAGTGTTAAATAGCTCTATAGTGTGACAGTAATCATTGCTATAGTGTTTGTTCAGTAACGGAGGTCTCCCAGTCTCTCCATCTTTTTATTGAACAGAAAAAGCATTTTCTGAAACTGGAATTTTATCCAATCAGGAACGCAGTCAGGATACAGATTAAACAAGTGGAATTGTAATGTAACAGACAAAATTAGAACTGGAACATTAAGCTCATAAATAGCTACTTTCTCCTGATTGGCTGAAAATATGTCACCTACCTGATTTTTTTTAATTTAAATATCGTCACCTTATTAAACTAATTGCCTAAGTCATTTTTTCAAGGTTTTCAGGAAACACAAAACTGTGCCAAATGTAAAATATATTATATTTCTTAATTATTTCAATTCCAAAAAATATGACTATTGACATACAACTAAAGGTGTATGTCAATCATGTAACATGCAAGGATAAAATGACTTGGGCCAATAGCTGAACATGCCATTTTAACTTAGGCAATTATAAACGTTATTTAGGCCAAATTACTTCTGCAGTAAGTGACTTAGGCAAAATGTTTTATTCCAATTATTTTTAATAGACCATGGTTTAGGGTCAGCCACAGAGTGTTTAAAATAATATCAGAGCACAAAGACATTTGACACTGAAGGGGAGTGAATGGGAGTGAATTTGGAGTGAATGCGACTGAATGGGATGTACTGTTACTATGGGACTGAATGGGACTGAATGGGAGGTACTGTTACTATGGGACTGATACTATGGGACTGAATGGGAGTTCATAGTTTGGAAATAGTTTTGGGGGGATATTTTGCTGGCTTTTCAGAGTAAAATCTCCCTCATCTGCTTGGTACGTCCCCGGCTTTTAATGTGTTTTAATAACCATTTAAACTCTACTTTGTGGACTATGTTCCACAAGGTCTGTACTAGGCCCCCTCCATTTTCCCTCTACAGCACCACCAAGAAACAAGGCTTGAATGTTCACTGTCACCAAATTATGAACATTATGGAACATTAAGCTCATAAATAGCTACTTGCTCCTGATTGGCAGAGATTTTGTCACCTACCTGATTTAAAAAAAAAACTTTTCTATTTATTAAAGAGCTGGAGAGACAGGAATATTCCTGTTACTATTTAGCAATGATTAGAGTCTATAGCAATGATTACTGTCACAATAGGCCTATAGTTATTTAACACTTACTGGACACACACTCAATAGCAATGATCACTGCCACAATGTCTGAGTGGCATGAGGCGTTGGAGTAGCAGCCTCTCATAAAGCTTGATGCAGAGGAGTGAAATGGGTCGGTAGCTCTTTGGGGATGATGGGTCTTTGCCAGGTTTGGGGATTGCAACCACTTTGGCCTTTTTCCAGACAGAAGGGATGGTTTTCTGTGCCATGCATGTGTTCAGCATCCCCACAAGCCAGGTCTTTGCGTTAGGTCCCAGGTGCTGCAGTTTTGAGTTCTTCTAGGTTGAAGGGTTTGGTTTGAGGGCTGGCTGATTGTGGTTGGTCTGATACCACTGTGCGATGGTGTTACTGCTGCCATGTCATGGTGGTTTTATTTCTGTATTTTGTCCTCTTGGGGGCGCTCTAAGTGTTTTCAATATGTTGTGGGTTTCCCATTATGTGTCTTGGTTGCATCTGTGTTTGGGTAATTAAGCTTGTTGGTTACACCCGTTTGTGAGTGAGAGCGGGCAGAAGTCTCATTACATTGAAGGAGAGTGCACTGTGCAGATCACTGAGAGAGAGAGAGAGAGAGAGAGAGAGCTCTGTGCAGAAGGAAGAAAGCAAAGTAGACCAAAATAAGTAAAGTAAACTAAGAGAAGTGAAGTGAACGAAGTAAAGTGAACTGTAAAATGTAAAGCAGAAGAAAGTTAAGTTAAGTACAAGAAATGAAGTAAAGTAAAATAGAGAAAAGAAGAGAAAAGACTGAAGGATCCAAGTCGACCCCCCCCCATTCATGTGCAAGCAGGCAAAGTGGTCAGTATTGTATTTGTTTGTGAAGGTGTATGTATTATCTGAATGTAACAATATGTCCTAAGTAAATGTTTTGTGTCTTTTGTTTTGTACGTCAGTTCTACGGTGTTTTACAGCACAGTGGTGTTAATAAACAGCAGTAAAAAAGAACTCCGAGTCTCGTGCGATGGATGGGCGGCACAGTAGAACACAACACTACGATGGTGAAGGCTCCTTGACGTCGACAGAACACCTAGAAGACAAAGCTACACAGCACACGCTGTGAACGAGGAGGTACTGTTTGGACTGGTTGCGATTAGTACAAGCCAAGTGGACAGTGCTAAACAAGCAAGCTCGTTGAAGAAATTAGCACAAGGGTTCACTGCCTTTTAAGTTTCTATCGCACCAAAGTTGAGTCTGTGTATCTCCTTAAAGCAACAGTGCAGACATTTTCTTCTTGGCAATTGAATTGAGAGAAAAGGAACAATGAATATAGTCTGAATGAAGAGACTTAAGTGAAAACACCTTTGAGGTGAAAAGAATGAACAAAAACGATGGGTTATAGCCCATGTTTTGAAATTTTGAAAAAAATGTTATCCTCATTTTTCATCATTTTTGAACATGGGCTATAGCCCCTACCGTACGGCATACTATAGCACGCCGTTTTTCATCATTTTTGAGGATTTGAAGAAAATTCAAAATTTCAAAAAACATGGGTTATAGCCCATCGTTTTTTGAATTTTTGAAAAAAATGTTATCCTCATTTTACATCATTTTTGAACATGGGCTATAGCCCCTACCGTACGGCATACTATAGCACGCCGTTTTTCATCATTTTTGAGGATTTGAAGAAAATTCAAAATTTCAAAAAACATGGGTTATAGCCTATGTTTTGAAATTTTGAAAAAAATGTTATCCTCATTTTTCATCATTTTTGAACATGGGCTATAGCCCCTACCGTACGGCATACTATAGCACGCCGTTTCTCATCATTTTTGAGGATTTGAAGAAAATTCAAAATTTCAAAAAACATGGGTTATAGCCCATCGTTTTTTGAATTTTTGAAAAAAATGTTATCCTCATTTTACATCATTTTTGAACATGGGCTATAGCCCCTACCGTACGGCATACTATAGCACGCCGTTTTTCATCATTTTTGAGGATTTGAAGAAAATTCAAAATTTCAAAAAACATGGGTTATAGCCTATCGTTTTTTGAATTTTTGAAAAAAATGTTATCCTCATTTTTCATCATTTTTGAACATGGGCTATAGCCCCTACCGTACGGCATACTATAGCACGCTGTTTTTCATCATTTTTGAGGATTTGAAGAAAATTCAAAATTTCAAAAAACATGGGTTATAGCCCATCGTTTTTTGAATTTTTGAAAAAAATGTTATCCTCATTTTTCATCATTTTTGAACATGGGCTATAGCCCCTACCGTACGGCATACTATAGCACGCCGTTTTTCATGATTTTTGAGGATTTGAAGAAAATTCAAAATTTCAAAAAACATGGGTTATAGCCCATCGTTTTTTGAATTTTTGAAAAAAATGTTATCCTCATTTTTCATCATTTTTGAACATGGGCTATAGCCCCTACCGTACGGCATACTATAGCACGCTGTTTTTCATCATTTTTGAGGATTTGAAGAAAATTCAAAATTTCAAAAAACATGGGTTATAGCCCATCGTTTTTTGAATTTTTGAAAAAAATGTTATCCTCATTTTTCATCATTTTTGAACATGGGCTATAGCCCCTACCGTACGGCATACTATAGCACGCCGTTTTTCATCATTTTTGAGGATTTGAAGAAAATTCAAAATTTCAAAAAACATGGGTTATAGCCCATCGTTTTTTGAATTTTTGAAAAAAATGTTATCCTCATTTTTCATCATTTTTGAATTTTGAAAAATTGTGGAGTATTGCGTATTATGTATTAAGTTAAGTACAAGAAATGAAGTAAAGTAAAATAGAGAAAAGAAGAGAAAAGACTGAAGGATCCAAGTCGACCCCCCCCATTCATGTGCAAGCAGGCAAAGTGGTCAGTATTGTATTTGTTTGTGAAGGTGTATGTATTATCTGAATGGAACAATATGTCCTAAGTAAATGTTTTGTGTCTTTTGTTTTGTACGTCAGTTCTACGGTGTTTTACAGCACAGTGGTGTTAATAAACAGCAGTAAAAAAGAACTCCGAGTCTCGTGCGATGGATGGGCGGCACAGTAGAACACAACACTACGATGGTGAAGGCTCCTTGACGTCGACAGAACACCTAGAAGACAAAGCTACACAGCACACGCTGTGAACAAGGAGGTACTGTTTGGACTGGTTGCGATTAGTACAAGCCAAGTGGACAGTGCTAAACAAGCAAGCTCGTTGAAGAAATTAGCACAAGGGTTCACTGCCTTTTAAGTTTCTATCGCACCAAAGTTGAGTCTGTGTATCTCCTTAAAGCAACAGTGCAGACATTTTCTTCTTGGCAATTGAATTGAGAGAAAAGGAACAATGAATATAGTCTGAATGAAGAGACTTAAGTGAAAACACCTTTGAGGTGAAAAGAATGAACAAAAACGATGGGTTATAGCCCATGTTTTGAAATTTTGAAAAAAAAATTATCCTCATTTTTCATCATTTTTGAACATGGGCTATAGCCCCTACCGTACGGCATACTATAGCACGCCGTTTTTCATCATTTTTGAGGATTTGAAGAAAATTCAAAATTTCAAAAAACATGGGTTATAGCCCATCGTTTTTTGAATTTTTGAAAAAAATGTTATCCTCATTTTTCATCATTTTTGAACATGGGCTATAGCCCCTACCGTACGGCATACTATAGCACGCTGTTTTTCATCATTTTTGAGGATTTGAAGAAAATTCAAAATTTCAAAAAACATGGGTTATAGCCCATCGTTTTTTGAATTTTTGAAAAAAATGTTATCCTCATTTTACATCATTTTTGAACATGGGCTATAGCCCCTACCGTACGGCATACTATAGCACGCTGTTTTTCATCATTTTTGAGGATTTGAAGAAAATTCAAAATTTCAAAAAACATGGGTTATAGCCCATCGTTTTTTGAATTTTTGAAAAAAATGTTATCCTCATTTTACATCATTTTTGAACATGGGCTATAGCCCCTACCGTACGGCATACTATAGCACGCCGTTTTTCATGATTTTTGAGGATTTGAAGAAAATTCAAAATTTCAAAAAACATGGGTTATAGCCCATCGTTTTTTGAATTTTTGAAAAAAATGTTATCCTCATTTTTCATCATTTTTGAACATGGGCTATAGCCCCTACCGTACGGCATACTATAGCACGCTGTTTTTCATCATTTTTGAGGATTTGAAGAAAATTCAAAATTTCAAAAAACATGGGTTATAGCCCATCGTTTTTTGAAATTTTGAAAAAAATGTTATCCTCATTTTTCATCATTTTTGAACATGGGCTATAGCCCCTACCGTACGGCATACTATAGCACGCCGTTTTTCATCATTTTTGAGGATTTGAAGAAAATTCAAAATTTCAAAAAACATGGGTTATAGCCCATCGTTTTTTGAATTTTTGAAAAAAATGTTATCCTCATTTTTCATCATTTTTGAATTTTGAAAAATTGTGGAGTATTGCGTATTATGTATTAAGTTAAGTACAAGAAATGAAGTAAAGTAAAATAGAGAAAAGAAGAGAAAAGACTGAAGGATCCAAGTCGACCCCCCCCATTCATGTGCAAGCAGGCAAAGTGGTCAGTATTGTATTTGTTTGTGAAGGTGTATGTATTATCTGAATGTAACAATATGTCCTAAGTAAATGTTTTGTGTCTTTTGTTTTGTACGTCAGTTCTACGGTGTTTTACAGCACAGTGGTGTTAATAAACAGCAGTAAAAAAGAACTCCGAGTCTCGTGCGATGGATGGGCGGCACAGTAGAACACAACACTAAGATGGTGAAGGCTCCTTGATGTCGACAGAACACCTAGAAGACAAAGCTACACAGCACACGCTGTGAACGAGGAGGTACTGTTTGGACTGGTTGCGATTAGTACAAGCCAAGTGGACAGTGCTAAACAAGCAAGCTCGTTGAAGAAATTAGCACAAGGGTTCACTGCCTTTTAAGTTTCTATCGCACCAAAGTTGAGTCTGTGTATCTCCTTAAAGCAACAGTGCAGACATTTTCTTCTTGGCAATTGAATTGAGAGAAAAGGAACAATGAATATAGTCTGAATGAAGAGACTTAAGTGAAAACACCTTTGAGGTGAAAAAAATGAACAAAAACGATGGGTTATAGCCCATGTTTTGAAATTTTGAAAAAAATGTTATCCTCATTTTTCATCATTTTTGAACATGGGCTATAGCCCCTACCATACGGCATACTATAGCACGCCGTTTTTCATCATTTTTGAGGATTTGAAGAAAATTCAAAATTTCAAAAAACATGGGTTATAGCCCATCGTTTTTTGAATTTTTGAAAAAAATGTTATCCTCATTTTACATCATTTTTGAACATGGGCTATAGCCCCTACCGTACGGCATACTATAGCACGCCGTTTTTCATCATTTTTGAGGATTTGAAGAAAATTCAAAATTTCAAAAAACATGGGTTATAGCCTATCGTTTTTTGAATTTTTGAAAAAAATGTTATCCTCATTTTTCATCATTTTTGAACATGGGCTATAGCCCCTACCGTACGGCATACTATAGCACGCTGTTTTTCATCATTTTTGAGGATTTGAAGAAAATTCAAAATTTCAAAAAACATGGGTTATAGCCCATCGTTTTTTGAATTTTTGAAAAAAATGTTATCCTCATTTTTCATCATTTTTGAACATGGGCTATAGCCCCTACCGTACGGCATACTATAGCACGCCGTTTTTCATGATTTTTGAGGATTTTAAGAAAATTCAAAATTTCAAAAAACATGGGTTATAGCCCATCGTTTTTTGAATTTTTGAAAAAAATGTTATCCTCATTTTTCATCATTTTTGAACATGGGCTATAGCCCCTACCGTACGGCATACTATAGCACGCTGTTTTTCATCATTTTTGAGGATTTGAAGAAAATTCTAAATTTCAAAAAACATGGGTTATAGCCCATCGTTTTTTGAATTTTTGAAAAAAATGTTATCCTCATTTTTCATCATTTTTGAACATGGGCTATAGCCCCTACCGTACGGCATACTATAGCACGCCGTTTTTCATCATTTTTGAGGATTTGAAGAAAATTCAAAATTTCAAAAAACATGGGTTATAGCCCATCGTTTTTTGAATTTTTGAAAAAAATGTTATCCTCATTTTTCATCATTTTTGAACATGGGCTATAGCCCCTACCGTACGGCATACTATAGCACGCTGTTTTTCATCATTTTTGAGGATTTGAAGAAAATTCAAAATTTCAAAAAACATTGGTTATAGCCCATCGTTTTTTTAATTTTTGGAAAAAAAATGATCCTCATTTTTCATCATTTTTGAACATGGGCTATAGCCCCTACCGTACGGCATACTATAGCACGCCGTTTTTCATCATTTTTGAGGATTTGAAGAAAATTCAAAATTTCAAAAAACATGGGTTATAGCCCATCGTTTTTTGAATTTTTGAAAAAAATGTTATCCTCATTTTTCATCATTTTTGAACATGGGCTATAGCCCCTACCGTACGGCATACTATAGGACGCCGTTTTTCATCATTTTTGAGGATTTGAAGAAAATTCAAAATTTCAAAAAACATGGGTTATAGCCCATCGTTTTTTGAATTTTTGAAAACATGGTTTGTTTTGTGTCATCTAACTTTATGCATTCGTGTAAGATAAAAATGCAAACTTACTCGTATAGGTCCCTGACCTTGTATGTTACTTCAGGTTGGTTCTGTTCTGGCAGACGTGCAGCGCTTGCGTGGGAACCTGCCGTGGGAACGACTGGATAGTTTCATGAGGTGGTTGTTACAGAATAGCTACTCTAGCTTGAGATTGGTTGTGAGAGTCATTATTCAATCTTCCCTCTTTGTTATTTTTCATGAAGTGATTCGTTAGTATGCCCAGTTTGCAGGTTGTATTATCTCGCTATGAGATTTGTTCCGATAACTTAACCTAACTGCGATATATGGTTGAATGGTAAATATTATGTAGAACTTCACTATAGAGTGCAGGGGGCGTCTTGATAGGCGTGCTCCTCACTAGAGTATAGTTGCGGCTAACTCTGAATGTTGTTCAAGTTAAGGAAACGTAAACCAAGTTAATTCTGGTGTACCCTGTATTTTATGCGTTTGGGAGGGTTGTGCCCAGAATGAAAATGTTGTTCAAACTGTGTTTGATTTTGGGGGTGGGGGTGTTACGGCCGCAGGCCTATATATGTCTTTGTCTGCGTGGTGCGCACAGTGCGCGCCCCGTTGCCTAACCCAGCCCTGTAGGTCCGTCAGCACAGCCGTTGGTGGGGAGCATCGACCACATGCATCACCCAAGTTTTTACAGCGACAGGACCCCCCTCTGTATCAGATAATGACGCGACGGGGGCTGTCCTGTCCCATTGCATGCTGACGGATGATTTTAATTTGTTTGTTTTATCATTTCACATATTTCTACAGCGGTAAGACATTACATGTAGTGTCTTTCCTTTCTTTTCTTTCCTTTTTTATTTGTACCACAATTTTCTTTTAAACCATTTTGTTCACCCAGTGTCAATGTAATCCTGGGCGCTACACTCCCTCTGCCAACCTGGGGAGAGCAACGGACTGACCACACCCTCCATGAGCCCAAGCCGCTTCTTTTCACCTGACAGGGAGGAGTTTCCCCAGTTGGACGTTGCACGTGGAAGGAACACGTTATTCCAACCAGTTCCTTTCCCCTCCATCAGGCGCCCCGGCTGGCCAGGGGTAGGCAGTATAGAGACCAGGATTACTGCATGCTTTTTTGACACGGGGAGAACATGCAAACTTCACACAGAAAGGCCCTTTTGCCAACCCCACCTAGGCTATGGGCGCTGATGACACAGAGGAGAGAACACGCCCCCAGCGTCCCCAGCGGGAATCGAACCCAGGACCTTCTAGCTGTGACGCGACGGCGCTATACGACTGCGCCGCCGTGCCCCCTGTAGGTATTTTCATTGGACAAACATGAACATTGCAAAGCGACACGACAGGGGAGTGCCGTCTCGGCAAACGGGTGACGGCGACGCAACTGGTGCTTTTGCCCCACAGCTCGTCACTACAGTGAGAATATGTTGCTTAATACAGTTGACTTTCATCGTTTATGAAGTTCATAACTTTTGTCGTGTATGTGATGAAGTTATACTGCCCCCCCTCGTCATGGCTCACTCAAAGCCCAACAACCCTAAGCACTTATCAAACACAACAAGCTTGTATAAAGACGCACTGGTGCCCCCCCACCCCCCAAGCTCATATTGTACTGCTGATTCTGGGGTGCAAAAGTTGGTTAGACATACTAACAGTTTGACAGGCATTAGTCCGACAACAACGTGTCTCCCGACATGATGCGTGGCATGTTACAACTAACCTGTGGCTGGATTAAAACTCACCCGTGGCTCCCGACGTGTGTGGCCGGTTTACAGCTAACCTGTGGTCTTAGTTTAAAAAACAAACACGTGGCTTGCGCACATCCAGTTCCTCGCTGGTGCTGGACAAAAGGTGTTTATTAATATTTAAAACACCGACATTCTTCTGGACATAACGTTTCGGCCGTGAGCTGCCTTCATCAGGTGACATCTGATGAAGTTCCGTTTTAAATTATAATAAACACTGTTGGAGCTAAGGCTTCTCGGGTTAAAACGTACCCATGGTTCCCGACACGTGTGGCAGTTTAAAACTAACTTCATGTAAGGTTAGGTTTAGGGTTGGGTTTTGGGTAGGGTGTCGGACTAAAGCCTGTCGGACTGTTATTATGTCGGACCAAACACATGCACCCGCTGAATGTTTCCTTTTGTCATAATAATGAAAGAAAATTAGTCTTTTGTTTCCATGCTGCTTTTACCTGAAGTAGCCCAGCTATCCAACTAGCTGTCAGAGAGGGGAAAAACTACAGCAAACAACCGGTCAAATGGGCTCGATGAGATTTGAAGCTGTTAATTGTAATCTTGACTGAGTTTTAATCTGTGGTGTGCTGTATGTGTTCGGCAATGGACTCGATAAGCAGAGATTAATGTAAAATGTATGATTTCACTCTGTAAATATTTGATAAATATGGCTTTTGTGAAAGGCTGTTTGTCAGATGTCATATTTGATGCTGTGGGAACACGGCAACATTAACTGTCGTGTATCATTAAAGCTAAACGTAGCTTTCACTGGTTAATTTGTTTTTCTCTCAGACCTCTAAAAATGAAAGAGGTGGAACTCGTGTTTGGACAAATGGTAAATGTAATGGTGCATTTATATAGCGCTTTTACCCAAAGCACTTAACATATACTGTATAACTATAACAAAATACATACATAAATGGATGCACCTGGGACGTATCCTCATTGATGTATCCCAAGGTCATCAGTGTTTCGGGTCTTCCAACATCATACCCCTCACTCAGGTGACCCAGCCGGGAGTGATCAAGTCCCGACTTACGTCCCAGTTGCTACCCTCGATCAGTCCCATTAGGGAAAAACCAGGGCCACACAATCCGTTCCTCCTGAACTACTCTGCCGGGACTGGAAGGTACCATTCTGGCACATGGAAGGACTAGGCTCTGTGGGTTGACACCTGTCCGGGCCCCTCCTACGTCTCACCAGGTCCACTCCTGCTCTCACCAGGTCAGGCCCTGTGCGTTGCACCAGACTCCCAGCACCAGGCACTTTATTCGGGAATGGTGGATTCTCAAGCCGCAACGGTTCCGCAGGCTCCACCTTGCCCTTGGTGGTGCCGCAGGCTCCGCTTGAGGCTTGCATGGCCCTCCTAAAGGCCTCACCGTGGGTTTGTTGGGCTTCTTCCTCACGGAAGACACAGGCTGGGGCGCTAACCCATACTGCTCCTGTACATAGATTGTGCATTATACATTCACACACCGATGGTGGAGGAAACCATGCAAGGCTTGGATCGAAAATGTAAAAAAAGCTATACTATTGTGGAAGGGTTATCAGTGTAATGGTTCATTTGGTTCTATTTGTATGTTGTACACACTTAGGGCCGATTCATACTCGTACTCATTTTACTGCTGTTTCGGCGCAGTAGTGCCGAAATGATTTCGGCTTGTCAGAAATTTTCAGTAGCACCGAAGAGACAAATTTTGGACGGTACCCGCCCCCCCCCAACCTCAAATGACGTCACATTGTAGGCTCTACAGCGCCGAACCGACTTTTATTCGGCTCTAAAATAGGAGTATGAATCGGCCCTTAGAGTTACAGATGGGTATAAAACTGTAAGGGTCCATTTGATTCTATTTGTACACACTCAAGTTACTGACCCACAAGAGTCCATTTGGTTCCTAACCATCAATAATAATCATTTTGCAATGGGACCCCCTAGGCTGAAACAACTTCAAGGACCCCAGGGGGTCCCCGGATCCTATAGGCTACTTTAAGTACCACTGCCCGGCCGAAGGAACCCTGGACACCTAAGCCACCACTGTCACAGAGCTCTCCAAGACCAACACTAACCTCCAGTCAAGTCCTTTAGTCAAGTCTAGTGTGTGATATACTGTATGTATATTGTAAGAGTAGCAAATGAAGTGGTTATTTTACCCCAGCATCCCTATTCTGGACATATAATAATAGACATTCTGTGAAAATAGGCCAACACAGGTCCAACATGGCAGATCTACAGTACAAGCTCACACCATGTGCATCTCTTTGCTACGTGTTGTAATTTATGAGCTTGTAGATTAGCTATTTGCGACAAAGAGGTTTGATATGCAAGAGACTGTTAACATGGCGTGTCTTTGCCAATTGTTCTGTTCACTTCTCTCACAGTCTCCGATGAGCAGCCTGGAGTCACGGGACGTGTGATGTCCAACTACCAGTGTCCTCTGGACAGCGAGGAGGAAGAGCCTGTGTGATCTTTCTACTTGCATTTGCTTTAGTTTTTCAGGTTCATGTTTTAGGTTGTTATTAGAGAAAGTAAAAAAGATGAGGCTAAATACTGTATATATATATATATATAAAAAAATAGACTATAGCTTATAGTGTGTGTGTGTGTGTGTGTGTGTGTGTGTGTGTGTGTGTGTGTGTGTGTGTGTGTGTGTGCGCGCGCGCGCGCGCGTCTTTGCAGTAGGGGTTCTGTTCTGGGGGGGGGGTCTTGTAACCTGACGCTGCCAGATCCAAGAAGCTTGCTACACAAGTTTGTTTCACAGGTAACATGGTTATCCAATACCGCCCCCATCTGGCAGAATCAGGTTAGGTGTCTTGAGCTGCGGTGGGATCCATAATAACGCACGTGCATGTATTAAGTCATCAGGTCGTGCGCGCGGCGCGCCACCGCCGCACACAGTCACTGACGACACACGCCCAAACAAGCACGGCAGCACGCTGCTAGTGTTTGTTACAACAAGCCGTTTGTTTTAATATTAAACACCTCGGAATGTAACTTTCACTGACATGAACATGGAGTTATAATGAGAGTCGACAGAGTTTTTACCAGGCTGTGAAAAACTAAACAAAGAAACACTAAG
This sequence comes from Protomyctophum bolini, assembly GCF_963924005.1. Taxonomy (NCBI): domain Eukaryota; kingdom Metazoa; phylum Chordata; class Actinopteri; order Myctophiformes; family Myctophidae; genus Protomyctophum; species Protomyctophum bolini. Next base: position 1,408,982 of record NC_137881.1, on the reverse strand, counting down.
TTCTACAACAAACTGATATAACAGAAGTTAGGCCTTCATATCATCCATCTCCTCCTCAACAGGTGAGTGTTTGCAGCAGGTGTTAGGCTAGCCCCACAAGCAGAACCCAAATGTAGTAAAGTTTCTGACACTTTGATTACTTTAGCGACAATCAAATTTCATAAAAGCTTTATGTAGGGTTCCGAGAGGGGCTAGTGTTAGGCCTACTGTTCGCTTTAAGATCAGTGCTTTTAAAACCTTTTAGTTTTACACATCG
>NC_137881.1:1338726-1406226 GCF_963924005.1 Protomyctophum bolini | reverse complement strand
TATTAAATGGTTGGAGAACCACGGCTATAGAAACATAGTGTTATTATTATTAAATGGTTGGAGAACCACGGCTATAGAAACATAGTGTTATTATTATTAAATGGTTGGAGAACCACGGCTATAGAAACATAGTGTTATTATTATTAAATGGTTGGAGAACCACGGCTATAGAAACATAGTGTTATTATTATTAAATGGTTGGAGAACCACGGCTATAGAAACATAGTGTTATTATTATTTAATGGTTGGAGAACCACGGCTATAGAAACATAGTGTTGTTATTATTAAATGGTTGGAGAACCACGGCTATAGAAACATAGTGTTATTATTATTAAATGGTTGGAGAACCACGGCTATAGAAACATAGTGTTATTATTATTAAATGGTTGGAGAACCACGGCTATAGAAACATAGTGTTATTATTATTTAATGGTTGGAGAACCACGGCTATAGAAACATAGTGTTATTATTATTAAATGGTTGGAGAACCACGGCTATAGAAACATAGTGTTATTATTATTAAATGGTTGGAGAACCACGGCTATAGAAACATAGTGTTATTATTATTAAATGGTTGGAGAACCACGGCTATAGAAACATAGTGTTATTATTATTAAATGGTTGGAGAACCACGGCTATAGAAACATAGTGTTATTATTATTAAATGGTTGGAGAACCACGGCTATAGAAACATAGTATTATTATTATTTAATGGTTGGAGAACCACGGCTATAGAAACATAGTGTTATTATTATTAAATGGTTGGAGAACCACGGCTATAGAAACATAGTGTTATTATTATTAAATGGTTGGAGAACCACGGCTATAGAAACATAGTGTTATTATTATTAAATGGTTGGAGAACCACGGCTATAGAAACATAGTGTTATTATTATTAAATGGTTGGAGAACCACGGCTATAGAAACATAGTGTTATTATTATTTAATGGTTGGAGAACCACGGCTATAGAAACATAGTGTTATTATTATTAAATGGTTGGAGAACCACGGCTATAGAAACATAGTGTTATTATTATTTAATGGTTGGAGAACCACGGCTATAGAAACATAGTGTTATTATTATTAAATGGTTGGAGAACCACGGCTATAGAAACATAGGGTTATTATTATTAAATGGTTGGAGAACCACGGCTATAGAAACATAGTGTTATTATTATTTAATGGTTGGAGAACCACGGCTATAGAAACATAGGGTTATTATTATTAAATGGTTGGAGAACCACGGCTATAGAAACATAGTGTTATTATTATTTAATGGTTGGAGAACCACGGCTATAGAAACATAGGGTTATTATTAAATGGTTGGAGAACCACGGCTATAGAAACATAGTGTTATTATTATTAAATGGTTGGAGAACCACGGCTATAGAAACATAGTGTTATTATTATTTAATGGTTGGAGAACCACGGCTATAGAAACATAGGGTTATTATTAAATGGTTGGAGAACCACGGCTATAGAAACATAGTGTTATTATTATTAAATGGTTGGAGAACCACGGCTATAGAAACATAGTGTTATTATTATTAAATGGTTGGAGAACCACGGCTATAGAAACATAGTGTTATTATTATTAAATGGTTGGAGAACCACGGCTATAGAAACATAGTGTTATTATTTAATGGTTGGAGAACCACGGCTATAGAAACATAGGGTTATTATTATTAAATGGTTGGAGAACCACGGCTATAGAAACATAGTGTTATTATTATTAAATGGTTGGAGAACCACGGCTATAGAAACATAGTGTTATTATTATTTAATGGTTGGAGAACCACGGCTATAGAAACATAGTGTTATTATTATTTAATGGTTGGAGAACCACGGCTATAGAAACATAGTATTATTATTAAATGGTTGGAGAACCACGGCTATAGAAACATAGTGTTATTATTATTAAATGGTTGGAGAACCGCGGTTATAGAAACATAGTGTTATTATTATGAAATGGTTGGAGAACCACGGCTATAGAAACATAGTGTTATTATTATTAAATGGTTGGAGAACCACGGCTATAGAAACATAGTGTTATTATTATTTAATGGTTGGAGAACCACGGCTATAGAAACATAGTGTTATTATTATTAAATGGTTGGAGAACCACGGCTATAGAAACATAGTGTTATTATTATTAAATGGTTGGAGAACCACGGCTATAGAAACATAGTATTATTATTAAATGGTTGGAGAACCACGGCTATAGAAACATAGTGTTATTATTATTAAATGGTTGGAGAACCACGGCTATAGAAACATAGTGTTATTATTATTAAATGGTTGGAGAACCACGGCTATAGAAACATAGTGTTATTATTATTAAATGGTTGGAGAACCACGGCTATAGAAACATAGTATTATTATTAAATGGTTGGAGAACCACGGCTATAGAAACATAGTGTTATTATTATTAAATGGTTAGAGAACCACGGCTATAGAAACATAGTGTTATTATTATTAAATGGTTGGAGAACCACGGCTATAGAAACATAGTGTTATTATTATTAAATGGTTGGAGAACCACGGCTATAGAAACATAGTATTATTATTAAATGGTTGGAGAACCACGGCTATAGAAACATAGGGTTATTATTATTTAATGGTTGGAGAACCACGGCTATAGAAACATAGTGTTATTATTATTAAATGGTTGGAGAACCACGGCTATAGAAACATAGTGTTATTATTATTAAATGGTTGGAGAACCACGGCTATAGAAACATAGTGTTATTATTATTAAATGGTTGGAGAACCACGGCTATAGAAACATAGTATTATTATTAAATGGTTGGAGAACCACGGCTATAGAAACATAGTGTTATTATTATTTAATGGTTGGAGAACCACGGCTATAGAAACATAGTGTTATTATTATTAAATGGTTGGAGAACCACGGCTATAGAAACATAGTGTTATTATTATTAAATGGTTGGAGAACCACGGCTATAGAAACATAGTGTTATTATTATTAAATGGTTGGAGAACCACGGCTATAGAAACATAGTGTTATTATTATTAAATGGTTGGAGAACCACGGCTATAGAAACATAGTGTTATTATTATTAAATGGTTGGAGAACCACGGCTATAGAAACATAGTGTTATTATTATTAAATGGTTGGAGAACCACGGCTATAGAAACATAGTGTTATTATTATTAAATGGTTGGAGAACCACGGCTATAGAAACATAGTGTTATTATTATTAAATGGTTGGAGAACCACGGCTATAGAAACATAGTATTATTATTAAATGGTTGGAGAACCACGGCTATAGAAACATAGTGTTATTATTATTAAATGGTTGGAGAACCACGGCTATAGAAACATAGTATTATTATTAAATGGTTGGAGAACCACGGCTATAGAAACATAGTGTTATTATTATTTAATGGTTGGAGAACCACGGCTATAGAAACATAGTGTTATTATTATTAAATGGTTGGAGAACCACGGCTATAGAAACATAGTGTTATTATTATTAAATGGTTGGAGAACCACGGCTATAGAAACATAGTGTTATTATTATTAAATGGTTGGAGAACCACGGCTATAGAAACATAGTGTTATTATTATTAAATGGTTGGAGAACCACGGCTATAGAAACATAGTGTTATTATTATTAAATGGTTGGAGAACCACGGCTATAGAAACATAGTATTATTATTAAATGGTTGGAGAACCACGGCTATAGAAACATAGTGTTATTATTATTAAATGGTTGGAGAACCACGGCTATAGAAACATAGTATTATTATTAAATGGTTGGAGAACCACGGCTATAGAAACATAGTGTTATTATTATTAAATGGTTGGAGAACCACGGCTATAGAAACATAGTATTATTATTAAATGGTTGGAGAACCACGGCTATAGAAACATAGTGTTATTATTATTAAATGGTTGGAGAACCACGGCTATAGAAACATAGTGTTATTATTATTAAATGGTTGGAGAACCACGGCTATAGAAACATAGTGTTATTATTATTAAATGGTTGGAGAACCACGGCTATAGAAACATAGTGTTATTATTATGAAATGGTTGGAGAACCACGGCTATAGAAACATAGTGTTATTATTATTAAATGGTTGGAGAACCACGGCTATAGAAACATAGTGTTATTATTAAATGGTTGGAGAACCACGGCTATAGAAACATAGTGTTATTATTATTAAATGGTTGGAGAACCACGGCTATAGAAACATAGTGTTATTATTATGAAATGGTTGGAGAACCACGGCTATAGAAACATGGGGTTATCCAGAAAACTGTCAGGATTTAGAAGGCATTTGTAGAATCGTCCTCGGGTGTAAATGGCTTAATTCTCAGGGCTTCTGGGTAATGGAGTCCCAATGCAATGCCCATATATGGAGTGTCATGGCAGCCTCCGTGACGCTCTGTTCTCGCTTCTTGTGTCACGAGGCGTGACGGACTGACGCCCGTATATGGTGGCGTGACTGACGGAGACACGGGTTTTGCAAGGTTTTCATAGTAATTGCAATTATTATGCAGAATGACCCATTTCACACAAGTTATCAAATGTATAAATTGTATACAAATATTTAGAAAATGGCAGATCTACAAACTCAGTGTGTCTCATCGCATGCTTGTAGATCAGCAATTTTCAAATAGCGTATATAGGGCTTAATGTGGCTAATTAATGTGGCGTTTTGTAGTAATGATCTAAAACAGTGGTTCTCAACCAGTGGTCCTTGAGGGGGTTCCTCGTGGTCCGGGGACCACCAGTGGTCCCTGAGGGGGTTCCTGGTGGTCCCCAGCTAAATGATGGAGAGTTGGTAACCTAATGGACCCTTATGGATCTTTAACTCTTGAGAGCGTGAAATGAAACCAAATGGACCCGTACAAATTATTGTTAACCCATTCTGACCTGAGATCAGATTCATACGAGGTTTCCACTGGACACACACTGGTCTCAAATGGGTCTGAGAGGCTAAATGTCATCAAATGGTGGTTCCGTGGCTCAAATGGGTCTGAGAGGCTAAATGTCATCAAATGGTGGTTCCGTGGCTCAAATGGGTCTGAGAGGCTAAATGTCATCAAACGGTGGTTCCGTGGCTCAAATGGGTCTGAGAGGCTAAATGTCATCAAACGGTGGTTCCGTGGCTCAAATGGGTCTGAGAGGCTAAATGTCATCAAACGGTGGTTCCGTGGCTCAAATGGGTCTGAGAGGCTAAATGTCATCAAACGGTGGTTCCGTGGCTCAAATGCCCAATACATAATGGGCCTTGATATGAAGAGGGTTGAAAACCACTGATCTAAATGTCGTTACTATAACATAATTATAGTAACGACATTTTAGTAAAAGTAGAATATTTGACTGTATCGTGCCAGAAGGAGTAATGTCACGTTTTGCTGGACGGCGAAGCTATGCCCAATTTTGGTCCGAAATTAAAATTCTTGTTTGAATTATTTTTTTCAGTTCCAATTGACAATGAATGGAGAATTTACGTGTGTGTCCGAGCACTTCGACATACGTTACGTCATGGTTATGTACGATGACAAGACAAGAGCACCGCTCACTTCACACGAGTGTGATTTTTATTTATACAGCTTTTGTCCCCACACGTCTCAATATTTGCAATATATTGACAAGGAAAGGAGAAATTAAGTACAGTATAGTACAGTACAGTACAGTATGGCAGCGGTGGCCGAACGGTTTGCGGAGCGGTCCTGATATCGGAAGGTCGCTATAGTTCGTATCCCTGGACCGGCACGTTAAAATTACCACCGCTGAAGTGCCCTTGAGCAAGGCATTGAACCTCTACCATGAAATGTTCTATGAGCAGGGCCTGGCTGTAAACAAGTTCTTGAGCCCTGGGTAAACAATAAAATAGTACCTTTCCTTTCCTTAGTCCAGTTACCCTGGGTAATCATAGTACCTTTCCTTTCCTTAGTCCAGTTACCCTGGGTAAACATAGTACCTTTCCTTTCCTTAGTCCAGTTACCCTGGGTAAACATAGTACCTTTCCTTTCCTTAGTCCAGTTACCCTGGGTAATCATAGTACCTTTCCTTTCCTTAGTCCAGTTACCCTGGGTAAACATAGTACCTATCCTTTCCTTAGTCCAGTTACCCTGGGTAATCATAGTACCTTTCCTTTCCTTAGTCCAGTTACCCTGGGTAAACATAGTACCTATCCTTTCCTTAGTCCAGTTACCCTGGGTAAACATAGTACCTTTCCTTTCCTTAGTCCAGTTACCCTGGGTAAACATAGTACCTTTCCTTTCCTTAGTCCAGTTACCCTGGGTAAACATAGTACCTTTCCTTTCCTTAGTCCAGTTACCCTGGGTAATCATAGTACCTTTCCTTTCCTTAGTCCAGTTACCCTGGGTAAACATAGTACCTATCCTTTCCTTAGTCCAGTTACCCTGGGTAAACATAGTACCTTTCCTTTCCTTAGTCCAGTTACCCTGGGTAATCATAGTACCTTTCCTTTCCTTAGTCCAGTTACCCTGGGTAAACATAGTACCTATCCTTTCCTTAGTCCAGTTACCCTGGGTAAACATAGTACCTTTCCTTTCCTTAGTCCAGTTACCCTGGGTAAACATAGTACCTTTCCTTTCCTTAGTCCAGTTACCCTGGGTAATCATAGTACCTTTCCTTTCCTTAGTCCAGTTACCCTGGGTAATCATAGTACCTTTCCTTTCCTTAGTCCAGTTACCCTGGGTAAACATAGTACCTTTCCTTTCCTTAGTCCAGTTACCCTGGGTAAACATAGTACCTTTCCTTTCCTTAGTCCAGTTACCCTGGGTAATCATAGTACCTTTCCTTTCCTTAGTCCAGTTACCCTGGGTAAACATAGTACCTTTCCTTTCCTTAGTCCAGTTACCCTGGGTAAACATAGTACCTTTCCTTTCCTTAGTCCAGTTACCCTGGGTAAACATAGTACCTTTCCTTTCCTTAGTCCAGTTACCCTGGGTAATCATAGTTCCTTTCCTTAGTCCAGTTACCCTGGGTAAACATAGTACAGTTCCTTTCCTTTACCACTCACTTCAGACGGGTCTGATGTTTTTCTTTTTAATATATATCCTTTTTCTTGTTTATTTCTAAAGGAGAATGATGCCTGGTGCTCTTGTCTGGAACCCTCCTCAGAACAGCGTGGGGGAGAGGTACAGATTTGGCTCCCTGCCTCTCCTCCTCAGAACAGCGTGGGGGAGAGGTACAGATTTGGCTCCCTGCCTCTCCTCCTCAGAACAGCGTGGGGGAGAGGTACAGATTTGGCTCCCTGCCTCTCCTCCTCAGAACAGCGTGGGGGAGAGGTACAGATTTGGCTCCCTGCCTCTCCTCCTCAGAACAGCGTGGGGGAGAGGCACAGATTTGGCTCCCTGCCTCTCCTCCTCAGAACAGCGTGGGGGAGAGGTACAGATTTGGCTCCCTGCCTCTCCTCCTCAGAACAGAGTGGGGGAGAGGTACAGATTTGGCTCCCTGCCTCTTCCCGGCCTGTGGACCTGGCAGACTGGTGAGTTGGAATTTATTTATTTAGTTACATAGTGTTACAATGCTATTACAAATTGTAATAGCATATTATATTAATATTGTAATTTACAATATTACAATGTATTGCAGTGTTTCAATGTCATTAGCCTTACACTGTTATGGTTACTACAATAATGTTAAAACCTTTCCTTTCCTTAGTCCAGTTACCCTGGGTAAACATAGTACCTTTCCTTTCCTTTACCACTCACTTCAGACGGGTCTGATGTTTTTCTTTTTAATATATATCCTTTTTCTTGTTTATTTCTAAAGGAGAATGATGCCTGGTGCTCTTGTCTGGAACCCTCCTCAGAACAGCGTGGGAAGAGGTACAGATTTGGCTCCCTGCCTCTCCTCCTCAGAACAGCGTGGGGGAGAGGTACAGATTTGGCTCCCTGCCTCTCCTCCTCAGAACAGCGTGGGGGAGAGGTACAGATTTGGCTCCCTGCCTCTCCTCCTCAGAACAGCGTGGGGGAGAGGTACAGATTTGGCTCCCTGCCTCTCCTCCTCAGAACAGCGTGGGGGAGAGGTACAGATTTGGCTCCCTGCCTCTCCCCGGCCTGTGGACCTGGCAGACTGGTGAGTTGGAATTTATTTATTTAGTTACATAGTGTTACAATGCTATTACAAATAGTAATAGCATATTATATTAATATTGTAATTTTCAATATTACAATGTATTGCAGTGTTTCAATGCCATTAGCCTTACACTGTTATCGCAAGGTTACTACAATAATGTTAAAATGTTACAATGTTACAATGTTAAAAACCATTTGAGGGAATTTGAGTAGGTTTTGGTAATTCGTTAACATTTTGAGGCATTTGCACTTGAGTTTTTCCCCAATATTTTTAACTTCTACGAACCACTACATCTCGGATCCAAATATTCTACTTTTACCTCCACTGCATTTATTTGAAAACATTAGTTACTAGTTACTTTACAGATTATTTTTTATATTTATTACAAAAAATAAATGGAAGCAAAGATTTTAGTTAAATGTTCGCTCTAAAAGATTTGTGCCACATTTTCAGGATTTTTCAAAAATAGCAGATCTACAAGCTCACATTTGAAAACTTGTAAAGGGACATTTTGCAGAATGACTACTTTCTACTTTTGGTACTTTATGTACATTTTTAAAACTAATACTGTTGTACTTTTGTTGAAGTACATTTTAAATTCTGGACTTTTACAGAAACAGTATTTCTATACAGCACTATTGATACTTTTACTTAAAGGACAACGTTAGATTCATGTTTTAGGTTATTAGAGAAAGTAAAAGATGAGCACATTTTCTTTCATTTGCTGCTTTCTTTTGTTAGCGATTTTACCCATTTTTGACATGGGGGGGGGGGGGGGGCATTCCAACATGAGGCTAAATATGTTTATTATTATTTATTTTTTACAAAATGTTATAGCGATTTTTTTTTTTTTACTGTAGTCCTACTAGACCCCAGGAAATTACACCTGGCCAGAAAAGATCACAGGATCTGTTAAATGTGAACAGTATCCTCCTACACTTAATATCTTTGGTATAGTTGGTTGCTTTAGACGCAGCAATGGTCTTATTAGTTTATTTTTATTTGTCATTTCAGAGATTTAAAATAATAATAAATGTAGTGGAGTAAAAGCATAATATTTGCCTCTGAGATGTAGTGGAGTAGCAATTAGGGGTCGGTGGCAAACACTGTTGTCCAGAAACGCCACAAAAGGCTCTGGTCAGGCTCTGCCAGTGGACCTAATGAGCCTGTCACAGTCAGTTTGCACTCTTCAGGCACAGACAGACAGATACAGTAGAGACCTCCATATACAGTATGGGCACAAAAGGGACCCGTTAAAACGGGTGCTATGACAAGTTGACAACGTGTATTATTAGGTTCCCTAGTTGCATCGTTCTCAAGTAGGCCGATGGGCACGTACAGGTGTAGTCATTTCTAACACTTGTTTTTAACACCTTTTTTTTTGTTTATTATTATTATTTATTTATAGGCATTATTTATTAAGGAAAATTATGCCAGCTGCCCTTGATGTCTGGAATGCTCCTTGGGAACGCCAGGGGAGTGACCTCCGAACGCCGGGGATAGGGTCGAGATGCCTGGGGGGTCTCCCCGCCCGGTCAACGATAGTGGGCGCGCTATGTTGTCTGGAATCCCCATGCAAATGTACCGCTCAAGCTGGTACATTGAGGTACATTAGGCCCGTCACAAGTATTAATAAATTATTTAAATTACAAAAACAAATACATGAATTGTGAAAGTAGCAGATCTATGAGATCAAAACAGTTTTGAGCTCCTAGATCTGCTACTTCCACTACTTTCTAACATGGGAGCGATTATGACTATTATCCCAAAAGTATTGCGATTATCACAAATACTTATTATGTAGTAATTGTGATGGGCCTAAGGGTGTGTGTGGGGGTGTGTGTGTGTGTGTGTGTGTGGGGGGGGGGTTGTCTGTGTCTGTGTGTGCGTGCATGTGTTTGCCGTGTGTGTGTTGAATCTGTTTTTGATTGGCCCGACGCGACGTGTAATCTACGAGCATGTTGAATTTGGGGCCCGACGTTGACAACATTGAATCTACGAGCTGGACGACGCTGGATCTACGTCAGTTATAGTGTAGTTCTCCCCGGGGTATGGGTTGAATCTGGGATAATCAGGCATAATGGGCAGGCGGGTCGTGCAGGAACTGGGTTGTGCAGGAACCGGGTCGTACCCAGCGGTCCCTCGTGCGACCCCCGTCCATTGTGCTCTGCTACCCGGCCTCCCGTACCAAGGTCTTTAGTCTAGTTTCTTATTCTCTTCTCTAGATTCAGGTTCAGATTTCATCTCTTCACATCTCTTCAAAGTACCAACTGTTGAATATCTTGTTTCCTTCCCAAGGTTGTTTCCTTCCCGCCAGGTTGGCCAAATGTTTTCCCTATCCTGTACTTTCCTTCCCGCCAGGTTGGCCAAATGTTGTAGTTTCTGTTTGATTAACCCCCTTTTGTAGTACTTTCCAGGTGGCAAACGTTGAATTTGTGTCACTTTTCTAGTGACATAAATTAACATATTAATTACCGTAGTGCAGCTCTGTACCGTATTACCCTATAGCTATTAGGACGTTGTGGTGGTGTGGATGTTAATGCATGCGTGTATACGCGAGTGTGTGCGTGTGTTTCATTCAATGAAACAATTGACGAATTTCATTTCTTCAAGACAATCTATGAATTTCATTTAATTTCCCATCATTCATTGGACTCCCATCATGGCAAGGTAACTCTTCAAATCCTCAAAAATGATGAAAAACGGCGTGCCATAGTATGCCGTACGATATGGGCTATAGCCCATGGTCCAAAATGATGAGAAACGAGGCTAACTCTTTTTTTCAAAAATTCAAAAAACATGGGCTGTAACCCATCGTTTTTTTAATTTTTTAATTTTTTTCAAATCCTCAAAAATGATGAAAAACGGCGCGCTATAGTATGCCGTACGATATGGGCTATAGCCCACGGTCCAAAATGATGAGAAACGAGGCAAACTTTTTTTTTCAACATTTCAAAAAACATGGGCTATAACCCATTGTTTTTTTCATTTTTTAATTTTTTTCAAATGCTCAAAAATGATGAAAAACGGCGTGCCATAGTATGCCGTACGATATGGGCTATAGCCCACGGTCCAAAATGATGAGAAACGAGGCTAACTCTTTTTTTCAAAAATTCAAAAAACATGGGCTATAACCCATCGTTTTTTTCATTTTTTAATTTTTTTCAAATCCTCAAAAATGATGAAAAACGGCGTGCCATAGTATGCCGTACGATATGGGCTATAGCCCATGGTCCAAAATGATGAGAAACGAGGCTAACTTCTTTTTTCAACATTTCAAAAAACATGGGCTATAACCCATCGTTTTTTTTAATTTTTATTTTTTTTCAAATCCTCAAAAATGATGAAAAACGGCGTGCCATAGTATGCCATACGATATGGGCTATAAGCCCACAGTCCAAAATGATGAGAAACGAGGCTAACTTTTTTTTTCAAAATTAAAAAAAACATGGGCTATAACCCATCGTTTTTTCATTTTTTTCAAATCCTCAAAAATGATGAAAAACGGCCTGCCATAGTATGCCGTACGATATGGGCTATAGCCCACGGTCCAAAATGATGAGAAACGAGGCTAACTTTTTTTTTCAAAATTTCAAAAAACATGGGCTATAACCCATCGTTTTTTTAATTTTTTCATTTTTTTCAAATCCTCAAAAATGATGAAAAACGGCGTGCCATAGTATGCCGTACGATATGGGCTATAGCCCATGGTCCAAAATGATGAGAAACGAGGCTAACTTTTTTTTCCAAAATTTCAAAAAACATGGGCTATAACCCATCGTTTTTTTCATTTTTTTCAAATCCTCAAAAATTATGAAAAACGGCGTGCCATAGTATGCCGTACGATATGGGCTATAGCCCACGGTCCAAAATGATGAGAAACGAGGCTAACTTTATTTTTTCAAAATTTCAAAAAACATGGGCTATAACCCATCGTTTTTTTCATTTTTTCATTTTTTTCAAATCCTCAAAAATGATGAAAAACGGCGTGCCATAGTATGCCGTACGATATGGGCTATGGCCCACGGTCCAAAATGATGAGAAACGAGGCTAACTCTTTTTTTTCAAAATTTCAAAAAACATGGGCTATAACCCATCGTTTTTTTCATTTTTTCATTTTTTTCAAATCCTCAAAAATGATGAAAAACGGCGTGCCATAGTATGCCGTACGATATGGGCTATAGCCCACGGTCCAAAATGATGAGAAACGAGGCTATCTTTTTTTTTCAAAATTTCAAAAAACATGGGCTATAACCCATCGTTTTTTTCATTTTTTCATTTTTTTCAAATCCTCAAAAATGATGAAAAACGGCGTGCCATAGTATGCCGTACGATATGGGCACCTAGAGAACAGGACATGTGTACCACTACCTAGAGAACAGGACATGTGTACCACTACCTAGAGAACAGGACATGTGTGTGGGTCGGCCAAGGTTTTGGGGGGGTCCCCAGATGACAGTGAAGTGACAATTTTAGGCCATAGTAATTCCTAAAAAAAATCACACCCGTGTGAAGTGAGGGGTGGTCTTATCATTATAAATCACCATACATCACCTCATGAACTGAATTTATGTGATTGGTTAGCTGATTTGCTCGTCTACATATGACGTTAATGTTGGTGTTGCCACAAATTTACATCATATTTGACGGACATAATGACCTAATTTCTCCTTTGATTGTCAATGGCAAATATGAGACGTGAGGGGGAAAAAAGCGGGTGCCCCGGACAGGCCAGGAAGGCAACAAAGTGCAGGCAGGGGGACTATCCGGCCTAAGGCTGCGCTGCAAGGGTTGGAGCCTGGCCTGTAAATTTGTGGAGAGAGTCTTCCGGTTTTCAATTGTATAAAGACCAAATCATGGCTAGTCTGGTATGATTCAAATTGAGAGTGTAGGCCATGGGCGGATTTTGGGGGGGTGCAGGGGGTGGCCCTCTGGAGTGAGTGTGGAAATATTGTGGCCCTCTGGAGTGAGTGTGGAAATATAGTGGCCCTCTGGAGTGAGTGTGGAAATATAGTGGCCCTCTGGAGTGAGTGTGGAAATATAATATAGTGGCCCTCTGGTGTGAGAGTGGAAATATAATGGCCCTCTGGAGTGAGTGTGGAAATATAATATAGTCAGGGCTGCACACAACTTTTTTGGTCTAGTACTCAGAGGTGCACCTGGAGGAGTTACTTGGTCTAGAACTCAGAGGAGCACCTGGTCTAGTACTCAGAGGAGCACCTGGAGGAGTTACTTGGTCTAGTACTCAGAGGAGCACCTGGAGGAGTTACTTGGTCTAGTACTCAGAGGAGCACCTGGAGGACTTACTTGGTCTAGTACTCAGAGGAGCACCTGGAGGAGTTACTTGGTCTAGTACTCAGAGGAGCACCTGGAGGAGTTACTTGGTCTAGTACTCAGAGGAGCACCTGGAGGAGTTACTTGGTCTAGTACTCAGAGGAGCACCTGGAGGAGTTACTTGGTCTAGTACTCAGAGGGATGCATGAATAACTTATAGCAAACCAATGGGATAGTTCCAATGTTTGGAACTATAGCCCACCATAGCACCCCGCTTTACGGCGAGATCAAAGCGACGTGTCACCCCACTCTTACTATTCCACTCGGGTCCTACTCCTGTGGTCCACTGGTGGTCTCCTGGGGAATTTCAGGTGTCGCAGCATGTGGCTCTAATGATCCTGGTGTATTAATTTATCTGAAGTATATCTCGACTGTATTAACACTGATATTCATAGACATCATACACAAATCAAAATGGCTATGGCTGTTTTCCTCCCAAGGAGTGTTTTTTTGTGCAAAACTAATGCTTGGAATGGATTCAGAATCATGAAAACCCCCTAGTTTCATATGTCAACATGCTACTTAAAGAATGATGACATTTTTATGTGAATGATGAATGTTAATGGTATGGTCACATATTATGCTAATAACTCAAATTTCCCACGGGAGTTGAATTTCAAACTTTTAATACAATGTTATTAGACACCTTTAGAAACATTATTGGTGAGGTAATTTCTTGTTAACGATTTAGTTCCCAGATGTTCATACGTTTCTCTTACTATGTTGTTTGTGGAACGGGCAAAATAGCAACAAGATTGAACAAGTGCTGAAATTTCCAATAGATTTGCGGCGGTGTCTCAGTCAGGGGTAGAGTGGCTGGATGGTCCACAAGGTTGCCAGTTCGAAACCGGGCACCACCAGAGTTAGTGTCAAAGTGCCCAAGACACCCCACATTGCTCCTGGTGTGCTTGTTGGGGCCCTGCATGGTTTCCGCCGCCATCGGTGTGTGAATGAATGTGTGAATGTAAAGCACAATATATGTAAAGCGACAAAGCGCCTTGGATAAAGGTTCTATAATATAAATGCACCATTTACCATTTTTACATGTGCAAAAGATATACTAAAGTCTGAGTTGGGAAAGGCTTTGGATTTTCATCACTGTCGAAAATCACATCAATCAATATTACTAACGATTATCTTAGATTAAATTAGGTTGACTGTACTTTACTAGGATTAATTTCCTCATCAATTCTTTGTTGAAGCCATTTGACTTGTCACAATCACAACGGTTAGACACACTGTCGGAAGGCAGGTATGGTAGACAATAAAGTGGGTTTCAAGTGTGGTAATCTGAACACAATGTCTTCTTTACACTCTAGTGAAATAGTGCATTTCATACTTAAAGTAAACAACAGGACTGAGGCAGTCAGCAGGTCACAGCGCTGTAGGGCTTCGGACCCTATAGGCTATCCAGGCAGAAGCTTGGATAGTACTTATTAATACCAGTGATTTTTTTTGCTTTGCAACACCATGCCTTTACTGTGTGAATTATTTTGTTTTGACGGTACTCTACTGTTCTACATTTTTGTCTAATAAAATAGGCTATTCATTTAATCAATCAAACTGCATTAACTAACAGAGATACTACTAACCAAATGATCCATGTCAACATGCTCTATAGGAGTCTCAATAACAGGTATAAGTAACGTTTAATGTTTAGTAATGTTTAATGTAGCAGAAGAGGCAATTCATTGAACAGAGTTTTGCACAATTTTAACGTCCCGGATCGATTGAAATATGAATCTACTGTGCTGACTATACACCTCCATGATATATTAGGAGTAAAATAACATTCCATTGTGAATAAAAACATACTATTAACCACAGTGTGGTTGTAGTGTAATGCTAAAGGTTTAATCACAGGGATGTCTGCTTCATGTAATATAATTAAAAGTGTTTTGTGTATTGTGAATCAATCAACGAGGCATTGGAGTAGCAGCCTCTCATAGAGCTTGTAGGTGATGCAGAGGAGGGAAATGGGTCGGTAGCTCTTTGGGGATGATGGGTCTTTGCCAGATTTGGGGATTGCAACCACTTTGGCCTTTTTCTGTGCCATGCATGTGTTCAGCATCCCCACAAGCCAGGTCTTTGCGTTAGGTTCCAGGTGTTGTATCATTTCTGCCAGTATGTCATCAATCCCTGCTGCTTTTCCGGGTTTCAACTTTCCCATTGCAGTTTCGAGTTATTCTAGGTCGAAGGGTTTGGTTTGAGGGTTGGCTGATTGTGGTTGGTCTGATATCACTGTGCGATGGTATTCTCCTGTGGGTCGGCGGCGGTGTTGGTTACGACTGTTGGCCACCAGTTGTGATACAACAGAGTTTGCTGTGACCGTTGTGAATTATGGGTGGTGTAGTCTTTGCCAAGACGGTGGATTGTGGCCCATGCCGTCCTGCTGTTTTTTGTCATGTTGGTGTTCTCTATATCTTTTCATCCTAGGCATGACGTTAAACTGTTCCGTTCGAGAGGACCAGCGACCCTCGAATGTAAACAGCCACGAAAGGAAACTATGTGTGTGTGTGAGGTGTTCTCTATCATTTCATTCCAGACTTTCCTTCGTTCATCCCCAACTTGTGTTCTCCATTCATCTTGAGCGATACACAGTCGTCTGATGTGCGGGGGGAGGTGCCGGCTAGCGCATAAAGGCACGGGACAGGTGTTGTCTTGACGCATCCTGTGATGATGCGACAGGTGTCATTTAGGGCTGTGTCGACCAATTTGGTGTGACGTGATCGGCTCCAGCTTGATCATTTCTCTATCATTTCATTGTAGAGAAAGACAGGGCCATGGCAGTTGCACGGATTGTTTGTGGGTCTGCGTCCCACTTGGAGTTCACTAGTTTTCAAGCCAGCTTGGTCTTTAGTCAGCTTGGTGTCTATGAGTGGCATGAGTCTTTGGAGTAGCAGCCTCTCTTGTAGGTGATGCAGAGGAGGGAAATGGGTCTGGTCACAGTCATATACTGGTCACGGTCATTTATACTGGTGAAGGTCATTTATACTGGTCAAGGTCATTTGTACTTGTCAAGGTCATTTATACTAGTCAAGGTCATTTACTAGTCTTATTGAAAGTCATTTATACTGCTCAAGGTCATTGATATTGGTCAAGGTCATTAAGTGGCACGCTATAGTGCACGATTCTTCATCATTGTTGAGGATTTGAAAAAAGGTTAAATCGCAGAAAAGCGAAAGGCTAAAGTCCATGGTCAGGGAGGGCATACTATAGTATGTTGTTTTTCACGATTTGGTGGTGTGCGGGCTCCATCCAATACCTACACCAGTTGTGATGCAACAGAGTTTGCTGTGACCGTTGTGAATTATGGGTGGTGTGGTCTTTGCCAAGACGGTGGATTGTGGCCCATGCCTTCCTGCTGTTATTTGTCATGTTGGTGTTCTCTATATCTTTTCGTCCTGGGCATGACGTTAAACTGTTCCATTCGAGAGGACCGGCGACCCTCGAATGTAAACAGCCACGAAAGGAAACTATGTGTGTGAGGTGTTCTCTATCATTTCATTCCAGACTTTCCTTCGAAGGTGCCGGCTAGCGCATAAAGGCACGGACAGGTGTTGTCTTGACGCATCCCGTGATGATGCGACAGGTGTCATTTAGGGCTGTGTCAACCAATTTGGTGTGACGTGATCGGCTCCAGCTTGAGCAGGCATACTCTGCTGTAGAGAAAGACAGGGCCTTGGCAGTTGCACAGATTGTTTGTGGGTCTGCGCCCCACTTGGAGTTCAGTAGTTTTCACAGGATGTTATTGTGGGTGTTGACTTTTGTGTTCTCCAGGTGTTTTTTGAAGAAGAGTGTCCTGTCCAGTGTAACTCCAAGATACATGGGGTGGGTATGGTTGGAGAGTTTGTGACCATCCCAAGTGACGCTCAGTTCTTTTTTCGCGTCTCGGTTCCTCAGGTGGAAGCTGCATAGTTGGGTTTGTGTGTGTCTCTTTTTCTGTCTTTCTTTCTTAGGACGGAGATCAAGGTAGACGCCATTTGAAGGCTCAACACAAGCCGATGCCCCTAGAGATCCATCCCAAAGCTTCCCTCAGGGAGCCCAGCAAGCCAGCTAGCCAGCAATCCTGCCCAGTCAGCCAACGCAGCCAGTCAGCTCCGTCCGTCAGCCAGTGTAGAAAGTCAGGCTGCCAAGCCAGAGCATATCAGCCCTTGCAGTCAGCCATTGCAGCCATACCAGGCTTGCTCAGTCAGCTCAGCCAGGCCTCTCTCGAGGCCTGGCTCTCTGTCTGCCTGGCCAGGTCTGCCCTGCCCTGCCCTGCCTTGCAGCAACAGAACCAGCCTTTCTGGCAAGTCAGCCAGCTCAGAATGCGAGCTGAGCAAGCCAGTGCAGCAACAAGCCCAGACTAGGTTACTGCAGCCTTACTGTGCAGCCACAGCCACTCAGCCCAGACCAACAGGAGCAAGCCAGGCTCCAACCCTTGCAGCGCAGCCTTAGGCCGGATAGTCCCCCTGCCTGCACTTTGTTGCCTTCCTGGCCTGTCCGGGGCACCCGCTTTTTTCCCCTCACGTCTCATATTTGCCATTGACAATCAAAGGAGAAATTAGGTCATTATGTCTGTCAAATATGATGTAAATTTGTGGCAACACCAACATTAACGTCATATGTAGACGAGCAAATCAGCTAACCAATCACATCAATTCAGTTCATGAGGTGATGTATGATGATTTATAATGATAAGACCACCCCTCACTTCACACGGGTGTGATTTTTTTTAGGAATTACTATGGCCTAAAATTGTCACTTCACTGTCATCTGGGGACCCCCCCAAAACCTTGGCCGACCCACACACGTCCAGTTCTCTAGGTAGTGGTACACATGTCCTGTTCTCTAGGTAGTGGTACACATGTCCTGTTCTCTAGGTGCCCATATCGTACGGCATACTATGGCACGCCGTTTTTCATCATTTTTGAGGATTTGAAGAAAATTCAAAATTTCAAAAAACATGGGTTATAGCCCATCGTTTTTTTTATTTTTGAAAAAAATGTTATCCTCATTTTTCATCATTTTTGAACATGGGCTATAGCCCCTACCGTACGGCATACTATAGCACGCCGTTTTTCATCATTTTTGTGGATTTGAAGAAAATTCAAAATTTCAAAAAACATGGGTTATAGCCCATCGTTTTTTGAATTTTTGAAAAAAATGTTATCCTCATTTTTCATCATTTTTGAACATGGGCTATAGCCCCTACCGTACGGCATACTATAGCACGCCGTTTTTCATCATTTTTTAGGATTTGAAGAAAATTCAAAATTTCAAAAAACATGGGTTATAGCCCATCGTTTTTTGAATTTTTGAAAAAAATGTTATCCTCATTTTTCATCATTTTTGAACATGGGCTATAGCCCCTACCGTACGGCATACTATAGCACGCCGTTTTTCATCATTTTTGAGGATTTGAAGAAAATTCAAAATTTCAAAAAACATGGGTTATAGCCCATCGTTTTTTTATTTTTGAAAAAAATGTTATCCTCATTTTTCATCATTTTTGAACATGGGATATAGCCCCTACCGTACGGCATACTATAGCACGCCGTTTTTCATCATTTTTGAGGATTTGAAGAAAATTCAAAATTTCAAAAAACATGGGTTATAGCCCATCGTTTTTTTATTTTTGAAAAAAATGTTATCCTCATTTTTCATCATTTTTGAACATGGGCTATAGCCCCTACCGTACGGCATACTATAGCACGCCGTTTTTCATCATTTTTGAGGATTTGAAGAAATTTCAAAATTTCAAAAACATGGGTTATAGCCCATCGTTTTTTTTATTTTTGAAAAAAATGTTATCCTCATTTTTCATCATTTTTGAACATGGGCTATAGCCCCTACCGTACGGCATACTATAGCACGCCGTTTTTCATCATTTTTGAGGATTTGAAGAAATTTCAATATTTCAAAAAACATGGGTTATAGCCCATCGTTTTTTTATTTTTGAAAAAAATGTTATCCTCATTTTTCATCATTTTTGAACATGGGCTATAGCCCCTACCGTACGGCATACTATAGCACGCCGTTTTTCATCATTTTTGAGGATTTGAAGAAATTTCAAAATTTCAAAAAACATGGGTTATAGCCCATCGTTTTTTTTATTTTTGAAAAAAATGTTATCCTCATTTTTCATCATTTTTGAACATGGGCTATAGCCCCTACCGTACGGCATACTATAGCACGCCGTTTTTCATCATTTTTGTGGATTTGAAGAAAATTCAAAATTTCAAAAAACATGGGTTATAGCCCATCGTTTTTTGAATTTTTGAAAAAAATGTTATCCTCATTTTTCATCATTTTTGAACATGGGCTATAGCCCCTACCGTACGGCATACTATAGCACGCCGTTTTTCATCATTTTTTAGGATTTGAAGAAAATTCAAAATTTCAAAAAACATGGGTTATAGCCCATCGTTTTTTGAATTTTTGAAAAAAATGTTATCCTCATTTTTCATCATTTTTGAACATGGGCTATAGCCCCTACCGTACGGCATACTATAGCACGCCGTTTTTCATCATTTTTGAGGATTTGAAGAAAATTCAAAATTTCAAAAAACATGGGTTATAGCCCATCGTTTTTTTATTTTTGAAAAAAATGTTATCCTCATTTTTCATCATTTTTGAACATGGGCTATAGCCCCTACCGTACGGCATACTATAGCACGCCGTTTTTCATCATTTTTGAGGATTTGAAGAAAATTCAAAATTTCAAAAAACATGGGTTATAGCCCATCGTTTTTTGAATTTTTGAAAAAAATGTTATCCTCATTTTTCATCATTTTTGAACATGGGCTATAGCCCCTACCGTACGGCATACTATAGCACGCCGTTTTTCATCATTTTTGTGGATTTGAAGAAAATTCAAAATTTCAAAAAACATGGGTTATAGCCCATCGTTTTTTGAATTTTTGAAAAAAATGTTATCCTCATTTTTCATCATTTTTGAACATGGGCTATAGCCCCTACCGTACGGCATACTATAGCACGCCGTTTTTCATCATTTTTGAGGATTTGAAGAAAATTCAAAATTTCAAAAAACATGGGTTATAGCCCATCGTTTTTTGAATTTTTGAAAAAAATGTTATCCTCATTTTTCATCATTTTTGAACATGGGCTATAGCCCGTACCGTACGGCATACTATAGCACGCCGTTTTTCATCATTTTTGAGGATTTGAAGAAAATTCAAAATTTCAAAAAACATGGGTTATAGCCCATCGTTTTTTTATTTTTGAAAAAAATGTTATCCTCATTTTTCATCATTTTTGAACATGGGCTATAGCCCCTACCGTACGGCATACTATAGCACGCCGTTTTTCATCATTTTTGAGGATTTGAAGAAATTTCAAAATTTCAAAAACATGGGTTATAGCCCATCGTTTTTTTTATTTTTGAAAAAAATGTTATCCTCATTTTTCATCATTTTTGAACATGGGCTATAGCCCCTACCGTACGGCATACTATAGCACGCCGTTTTTCATCATTTTTGAGGATTTGAAGAAATTTCAATATTTCAAAAAACATGGGTTATAGCCCATCGTTTTTTTATTTTTGAAAAAAATGTTATCCTCATTTTTCATCATTTTTGAACATGGGCTATAGCCCCTACCGTACGGCATACTATAGCACGCCGTTTTTCATCATTTTTGAGGATTTGAAGAAATTTCAAAATTTCAAAAAACATGGGTTATAGCCCATCGTTTTTTTTATTTTTGAAAAAAATGTTATCCTCATTTTTCATCATTTTTGAACATGGGCTATAGCCCCTACCGTACGGCATACTATAGCACGCCGTTTTTCATCATTTTTGTGGATTTGAAGAAAATTCAAAATTTCAAAAAACATGGGTTATAGCCCATCGTTTTTTGAATTTTTGAAAAAAATGTTATCCTCATTTTTCATCATTTTTGAACATGGGCTATAGCCCCTACCGTACGGCATACTATAGCACGCCGTTTTTCATCATTTTTTAGGATTTGAAGAAAATTCAAAATTTCAAAAAACATGGGTTATAGCCCATCGTTTTTTGAATTTTTGAAAAAAATGTTATCCTCATTTTTCATCATTTTTGAACATGGGCTATAGCCCCTACCGTACGGCATACTATAGCACGCCGTTTTTCATCATTTTTGAGGATTTGAAGAAAATTCAAAATTTCAAAAAACATGGGTTATAGCCCATCGTTTTTTTATTTTTGAAAAAAATGTTATCCTCATTTTTCATCATTTTTGAACATGGGCTATAGCCCCTACCGTACGGCATACTATAGCACGCCGTTTTTCATCATTTTTGAGGATTTGAAGAAAATTCAAAATTTCAAAAAACATGGGTTATAGCCCATCGTTTTTTGAATTTTTGAAAAAAATGTTATCCTCATTTTTCATCATTTTTGAACATGGGCTATAGCCCCTACCGTACGGCATACTATAGCACGCCGTTTTTCATCATTTTTGTGGATTTGAAGAAAATTCAAAATTTCAAAAAACATGGGTTATAGCCCATCGTTTTTTGAATTTTTGAAAAAAATGTTATCCTCATTTTTCATCATTTTTGAACATGGGCTATAGCCCCTACCGTACGGCATACTATAGCACGCCGTTTTTCATCATTTTTGAGGATTTGAAGAAAATTCAAAATTTCAAAAAACATGGGTTATAGCCCATCGTTTTTTGAATTTTTGAAAAAAATGTTATCCTCATTTTTCATCATTTTTGAACATGGGCTATAGCCCGTACCGTACGGCATACTATAGCACGCCGTTTTTCATCATTTTTGAGGATTTGAAGAAAATTCAAAATTTCAAAAAACATGGGTTATAGCCCATCGTTTTTTTATTTTTGAAAAAAATGTTATCCTCATTTTTCATCATTTTTGAACATGGGCTATAGCCCCTACCGTACGGCATACTATAGCACGCCGTTTTTCATCATTTTTGAGGATTTGAAGAAAATTCAAAATTTCAAAAAACATGGGTTATAGCCCATCGTTTTTTTATTTTTGAAAAAAATGTTATCCTCATTTTTCATCATTTTTGAACATGGGCTATAGCCCCTACCGTACGGCATACTATAACACGCCGTTTTTCATCATTTTTGAGGATTTGAAGAAAATTCAAAATTTCAAAAAACATGGGTTATAGCCCATCGTTTTTTGAATTTTTGAAAAAAAATGTATCCTCATTTTTCATCATTTTTGAACATGGGCTATAGCCCGTACCGTACGGCATACTATAGCACGCAGTTTTTCATCATTTTTGAGGATTTTAAGAAATTTCAAAATTTCAAAAAACATGGGTTATAGCCCATCGTTTTTTTTATTTTTGAAAAAAAATTTATCCTCATTTTTCATCATTTTTGAACATGGGCTATAGCCCCTACCGTACGGCATACTATAGCACGCCGTTTTTAATCATTTTTGTGGATTTGAAGAAAATTCAAAATTTCAAAAAACATGGGTTAGCCCATCATTCTTTTAATTTTTGAAAAAAAAATTATCCTCCTTTTTCATCATTTTTGAACATGGGCTATAGCCCCTACCGTACGGCATACTATAGCACGCCGTTTTTCATCATTTTTGAGGATTTGAAGAAAATTCAAAATTTCAAAAAACATGGGTTATAGCCCATCGTTTTTTGAATTTTTGAAAAAAATGTTATCCTAATTTTTCATCATTTTTGAACATGGGCTATAGCCCCTACCGTACGGCATACTATAGCACGCCGTTTTTCATCATTTTTGTGGATTTGAAGAAAATTCAAAATTTCAAAAAACATGGGTTATAGCCCATCGTTTTTTGAATTTTTGAAAAAAATGTTATCCTCATTTTTCATCATTTTTGAACATGGGCTATAGCCCCTACCGTACGGCATACTATAGCACGCCGTTTTTCATCATTTTTGAGGATTTGAAGAAATTTCAAAATTTCAAAAAACATGGGTTATAGCCCATCGTTTTTTTTATTTTTGAAAAAAATGTTATCCTCATTTTTCATCATTTTTGAACATGGGCTATAGCCCGTACCGTACGGCATACTATAGCACGCCGTTTTTCATCATTTTTGAGGATTTGAAGAAATTTCAAAATTTCAAAAAACATGGGTTATAGCCCATCGTTTTTTTTATTTTTGAAAAAAATGTTATCCTCATTTTTGAACATGGGCTATAGCCCCTACCGTACGGCATACTATAGCACGCCGTTTTTCATCATTTTTGAGGATTTGAAGAAATTTCAAAATTTCAAAAAACATGGGTTATAGCCCATCGTTTTTTGAATTTTTGAAAAAAACATTATCCTCATTTTTCATCATTTTTGAACATGGGCTATAGCCCCTACCGTACGGCATACTATAGCACGCCGTTTTTCATCATTTTTGAGGATTTGAAGAAAATTCAAAATTTAAAAAAACATGGGTTATAGCCCATCGTTTTTTGAATTAAAAAAAATAATGTTATCCTCATTTTTCATCATTTTTGAACATGGGCTATAGCCCCTACCGTACGGCATACTATAGCACGCCGTTTTTCATCATTTTTGAGGATTTGAAAAATAATTAAAAAAAATTAAATACGATGGGTTATAGCCCATGTTTTTTGAAATTTTGGAAAAAAATCCAGGCCCATGAATTAGAGGATAAAGCTCACATGTTACCCTGTTACATAATCGGATTATGAGTATATATTTATGAATGCAGGGGGCGTCTTGATAGGCGTGCTCCTCACTAGAGTATAGTTGCGGCTAACTCTGAATGTTGTTCAAGTTAAGGAAACGTAAACCAAGTTAATTCTGGTGTACCCTGTATTTTATGCGTTTGGGAGGTTGTGCCCAGAATGAAAATGTTGTTCAAACTGTGTTTGATTTTGGGGGTGGGGGTGTTACGGCCGCAGGCCTATATATGTCTTTGTCTGCGTGGTGCGCACAGTGCGCGCCCCGTTGCCTAACCCAGCCCTGTAGGTCCGTCAGCACAGCCGTTGGTGGGGAGCATTGCCGCCGCTCCGCTGTTGGTCGCCCGCTCCGCATCTCGCTCCTCCAACCAGCTTCTACACCTGCGCCCACCTGACGGCATAAAGGCGTCCTGAAGCCTTCACTCCGGGCCGCTGTCCAAACAGTCACTCCAGAGTGGAGCCGGCTAGAGGCAGCGCGCCCTCCGTGCAGCAAGAGAATGCACGGAGTATCACAATACAACCCCCCGTATAGCAAGAGTTGCTGTGATGAGTTTATTGTGTCACTTCTATGTTCTGAGCACCTGTCCACGGAAGCCTGCTTTTTGTACAGTTTATTAGATTAGAGTAGAGTAGGCAATAGTAGGGCACTATTGTCACCTTATTTTCGGTGGTTAGTTTAGTGTGTCTAAAACTTAAGAGGTTAGTTTTAGTATGCTTTTGATTATTTCCCTTAGTTGCTCCGTGTGTCATTTATGTTTGTAAAAGAGAACGTAATTCATATTGAATACTTATATATATTGTTCCTATCATTTGTACGCCACTGAATAAGCAATAAAACAACTTTGGCATTTTACCACCTTGCCTTCTTAACCGTCCTAGACTCGGTGAGTCGTAACATACCCAAATAGTTGAATACACAAAAGCTAAGGCACTGGTACTGGTACTTCTGGTTTACCGGAACGGGGTTCAACTCCCTGCAGTGCCCTGCTCAATGTGTTGTATTTACATGGTTCATTGGTCCATGGTCTCAGGTCATTGAGCGGCGTGCTATATAGACAACGCTATATACTGTTATTTTTCATGTTGGTGTTCTCTATATCTTTTCGTCCTGGGCATGACGTTAAACTGTTCCGTTCGAGAGGACCGGCGACCCTCGAATGTAAACAGCCACGAAAGGAGTTGTTATTTAGGGCTGTGTCGACCAATTTGGTGTGACGTGATCGGCTCCAGCTTGAGCAGGCATACTCTGCTGTAGAGAAAGACAGGGCCATGGCAGTTGCACTGATTGTTTGTGGGTCTGTGCCCCACTTGGAGTTCACTAGTTTTCACAGGATGTTATTGTGGGTGTTGACCGTGGCTTTTGTGTTCTCCAGGTGTTCTTTTTTGGAGAGTTTGTGATGCTCAGATCTTTTTTTGCATACTATAGCACACCGTTTTTCATCATTTTTGACGATTTGACAAAAATGACAAAATAAAAAAAACGATGGGTTATAGCCCATGTTTTTTGAAATTTTGAAAAAAAAGGTTATCCTCGTTTCTCATCATTTTGGACCATGGGCTATAGCCCATATGGTACGGCATACTATAGCACGCCGTTTTTCATCATTTTTGACGATTTGACAAAAATGACAAAATGAAAAAAACGATGGGTTATAGCTAGGGCTGTCACGATTCGCCTAGTCCACGATTCAATTCAATTTTCGATTTGCAGCTCACGATTCGATTCGATGTTCGATTCGCTATCACGATTCGCCTAGTCCACGATTCAATTCCATTTTCGATTTGAAGCTCACGATTTGCTTCGATGTTCGATGAAATTTTTTCAATCTATTTTTTAAAAACCTCCTTTTTCAGCATTGAGGGCTATATTCATTATAATTTAGGCCAATATCTTGGTTTGTAAAGAAAAACACTTGTTTCCCAATAAGTCATATTTATTTTCTATAAATAACAAATCAGAATGAGAATAATAAAAGGTTTAACAACTTTGGGTTTTATGCCCTAACATTTTTTTAATGTTTCTTTAAGATGAGATGACTTGTAACATTCTTGTTAAGCTCTAAGTAAGTAAAAGAAAGGAAAAAAAAGACAAATAGTATATAGACCCATCTGTTGTTAGTGCAATTTGATCTGCATGGCTCAGCCCTTCAGTGATTTGTGCCCTCACTTTATCATACATGCCAGGCAACACACGCGTGGTCATATGCGACCTGCATGGCATTTTGTAACGTGGTTCTGCTGTTCTGCAACTCTCATTAAATATTGAAAGCCAGCGTTTTCCACCATTGAAAGTGGTCGCATGTCTGCAGCTATGCAGACCGCAACTCCGTGCGTTAATTGTTTTGCACGGGGCGAATTAGCTGAGAGCTTTTCTCTATAAGAATCTAGAATATAGTTGGCTGTGTTGTTGTCTTTGTACAATCGTCGTTGGACAGATCGATTTCTTTGTGATGTCTGCTAAGATGCTGGCCCATATTTAACGTGTTGCCTTATTTCCGTGTATCATCGTCGTCGCTGTCTAACGGCACTGGCCATGTGAAACGCAACAGCGGTCTCGTTCTCTCACGTCAACTCCTCTCTCCTCTCTCTCTTTCTCTCTGTGTGTGTGTGTGTGTGTGTGTGTGTGTGTGTGTGTGTGTGTGACTGACTGTGTGTGTGGCACGGCTCCGATACAGCTGGCTTTCGTCTCTTTTTTTTCTCCATGCATTCCATACCGTACGGCATACTATAGCACGCCGTTTTTCATCATTTTTGAGGATTTGAAGAAAATTAAAAATTTCAAAAAACATGGGTTATAGCCCATCGTTTTTTGAATTTTTGAAAAAAATGTTATCCTCCTTTTTCATCATTTTTGAACATGGGCTATAGCCCCTACCGTACGGCATACTATAGCACGCCGTTTTTCATCATTTTTGAGGATTTGAAGAAAATTCAAAATTTCAAAAAACATGGGTTATAGCCCATCGTTTTTTGAATTTTTGAAAAAAATGTTATCCTCATTTTTCATCATTTTTGAACATGGGCTATAGCCCCTACCGTACGGCATACTATAGCACGCCGTTTTTCATCATTTTTGAGGATTTGAAGAAAATTCAAAATTTCAAAAAACATGGGTTATAGCCCATCGTTTTTTGAATTTTTGAAAAAAATGTTATCCTCATTTTTCATCATTTTTTAACATGGGCTATAGCCCCTACCGTACGGCATATTATAGCACGCCGTTTTTCTTCATTTTTGAGGATTTGAAGAAAATTCAAAATTTCAAAAAACATAGGTTATAGCCCATCGTTTTTTGAATTTTTGAAAAAAAATTATCCTCCTTTTTCATCATTTTTGAACATGGGCTATAGCCCCTACCGTACGGCATACTATAGCACGCCGTTTTTCATCATTTTTGTTGAACATGGGCTATAGCCCCTACCGTACGGCATACTATAGCACGCCGTTTTTCATCATTTTTGAGGATTTGAAGAAAATTCAAAATTTCAAAAAACATGGGTTATAGCCCATCGTTTTTTGAATTTTTGAAAAAAATGTTATCCTCATTTTTCATCATTTTTGAACATGGGCTATAGCCCCTACCGTACGGCATACTATAGCACGCCGTTTTTCATCATTTTTGAGGATTTGAAGAAAATTCAAAATTTCAAAAAACATGGGTTATAGCCCATCGTTTTTTGAATTTTTGAAAAAAATGTTATCCTCATTTTTCATCATTTTTGAACATGGGCTATAGCCCCTACCGTACGGCATACTATAGCACGCCGTTTTTCATCATTTTTGAGGATTTGAAGAAAATTCAAAATTTCAAAAAACATGGGTTATAGCCCATCGTTTTTTGAATTTTTGAAAAAAATGTTATCCTCATTTTTCATCATTTTTGAACATGGGCTATAGCCCCTACCGTACGGCATACTATAGCACGCCGTTTTTCATCATTTTTGAGGATTTGAAGAAAATTCAAAATTTCAAAAAACATGGGTTATAGCCCATCGTTTTTTGAATTTTTGAAAAAAATGTTATCCTCCTTTTTCATCATTTTTGAACATGGGCTATAGCCCCTACCGTACGGCATACTATAGCACGCCGTTTTTCATCATTTTTGAGGATTTGAAGAAAATTCAAAAGTTCAAAAAACATGGGTTATAGCCCATCGTTTTTTGTTTTTTTGAAAAAAAAAATATCCTCATTTTTCATCATTTTTGAACATGGGCTATAGCCCCTACCGTACGGCATACTATAGCACGCCGTTTTTCATCATTTTTGAGGATTTGAAGAAAATTCAAAATTTCAAAAAACATGGGTTATAGCCCATCGTTTTTTGAATTTTTGAAAAAAATGTTATCCTCATTTTTCATCATTTTTGAACATGGGCTATAGCCCCTACCGTACGGCATACTATAGCACGCCGTTTTTCATCATTTTTGAGGATTTGAAGAAAATTCAAAATTTAAAAAAACATGGGTTATAGCCCATCGTTTTTTGAATTTTTGAAAAAAATGTTATCCTCATTTTTCATCATTTTTGAACATGGGCTATAGCCCCTACCGTACGGCATACTATAGCACGCCGTTTTTCATCATTTTTGAGGATTTGAAGAAAATTCAAAATTTCAAAAAACATGGGTTATAGCCCATCGTTTTTTGAATTTTTGAAAAAAATGTTATCCTCATTTTTCATCATTTTTGAACATGGGCTATAGCCCCTACCGTACGGCATACTATAGCACGCCGTTTTTCATCATTTTTGAGGATTTGAAGAAAATTCAAAATTTCAAAAAACATGGGTTATAGCCCATCGTTTTTTGAATTTTTGAAAAAAATGTTATCCTCATTTTTCATCATTTTTGAACATGGGCTATAGCCCCTACCGTACGGCATACTATAGCACGCCGTTTTTCATCATTTTTGAGGATTTGAAGAAAATTCAAAATTTCAAAAAACATGGGTTATAGCCCATCGTTTTTTGAATTTTTGAAAAAAATGTTATCCTCCTTTTTCATCATTTTTGAACATGGGCTATAGCCCCTACCGTACGGCATACTATAGCACGCCGTTTTTCATCATTTTTGAGGATTTGAAGAAAATTCAAAATTTCAAAAAACATGGGTTATAGCCCATCGTTTTTTTGAATTTTTGAAAAAAATGTTATCCTCATTTTTCATCATTTTTGAGCATGGGCTATAGCCCCTACCGTAAGGCATACTATAGCACGCCGTTTTTCATCATTTTTGAGCATTTGAAGAAAATTCAAAATTTCAAAAAACATGGGTTATAGCCCATCGTTTTTGAATTTTTGAAAAAAATGTTATCCTCCTTTTTCATCATTTTTGAACATGGGCTATAGCCCCTACCGTACGGCATACTATAGCACGCCGTTTTTCATCATTTTTGAGGATTTGAAGAAAATTCAAAATTTAAAAAAACATGGGTTATAGCCCATCGTTTTTTTGAATTTTTGAAAAAAATGTTATCCTCATTTTTCATCATTTTTGAACATGGGCTATAGCCCCTACCGTAAGGCATACTATAGCACGCCGTTTTTCATCATTTTTGAGGATTTGAAGAAAATTCAAAATTTCAAAAAACATGGGTTATAGCCCATCGTTTTTTGAATTTTTGAAAAAAATGTTATCCTCATTTTTCATCATTTTTGAACATGGGCTATAGCCCCTACCGTACGGCATACTATAGCACGCCGTTTTTCATCATTTTTGAGGATTTGAAGAAAATTCAAAATTTCAAAAAACATGGGTTATAGCCCATCGTTTTTTGAATTTTTGAAAAAAATGTTATCCTCATTTTTCATCATTTTTGAACATGGGCTATAGCCCCTACCGTACGGCATACTATAGCACGCCGTTTTTCATCATTTTTGAGGATTTGAAGAAAATTCAAAATTTCAAAAAACATGGGTTATAGCCCATCGTTTTTTGAATTTTTGAAAAAAAATGTTATCCTCCTTTTTCATCATTTTTGAACATGGGCTATAGCCCCTACCGTACGGCATACTATAGCACGCCGTTTTTCATCATTTTTGAGGATTTGAAGAAAATTCAAAATTTCAAAAAACATGGGTTATAGCCCATCGTTTTTTTAATTTTTGAAAAAAATGTTATCCTCATTTTTCATCATTTTTGAATGTGGGCTATAGCCCCTACCGTACGGCATACTATAGCACGCCGTTTTTCATCATTTTTGAGGATTTGAAGAAAATTCAAAATTTCAAAAAACATGGGTTATAGCCCATTGTTTTTTGAATTTTTGAAAAAAATGTTATCCTCCTTTTTCATCATTTTTGAACATGGGCTATAGCCCCTACCGTACGGCATACTATAGCACGCCGTTTTTCATCATTTTTGAGGATTTGAAGAAAATTCAAAATTTCAAAAAACATGGGTTATAGCCCATCGTTTTTTTGAATTTTTGAAAAAAATGTTATCCTAATTTTTCATCATTTTTGAACATGGGCTATAGCCCCTACCGTAAGGCATACTATAGCACGCCGTTTTTCATCATTTTTGAGGATTTGAAGAAAATTCAAAATTTCAAAAAACATGGGTTATAGCCCATCGTTTTTTGAATTTTTGAAAAAAATGTTATCCTCATTTTTCATCATTTTTGAACATGGGCTATAGCCCCTACCGTACGGCATACTATAGCACGCCGTTTTTCATCATTTTTGAGGATTTGAAGAAAATTCAAAATTTCAAAAAACATGGGTTATAGCCCATCGTTGAAAAAAATGTTATCCTCATTTTTCATCATTTTTGAACATGGGCTATAGCCCCTACCGTACGGCATACTATAGCACGCCGTTTTTCATCATTTTTGAGGATTTGAAGAAAATTCAAAATTTCAAAAAACATGGGTTATAGCCCATCGTTTTTTGAATTTTTGAAAAAAATGTTATCCTCATTTTTCATCATTTTTGAACATGGGCTATAGCCCCTACCGTACGGCATACTATAGCACGCCGTTTTTCATCATTTTTGAGGATTTGAAGAAAATTCAAAATTTCAAAAAACATGGGTTATAGCCCATCGTTTTTTGAATTTTTGAAAAAAATGTTATCCTCATTTTTCATCATTTTTGAACATGGGCTATAGCCCCTACCGTACGGCATACTATAGCACGCCGTTTTTCATCATTTTTGAAGAAAATTCAAAATTTCAAAAAACATGGGTTATAGCCCATCGTTTTTTTTATTTTTGAAAAAAATGTTATCCTCATTTTTCATCATTTTTGAACATGGGCTATAGCCCGTACCGTACGGCATACTATAGCACGCCGTTTTTCATCATTTTTGAGGATTTGAAGAAATTTCAAAATTTCAAAAAACATGGGTTATAGCCCATCGTTTTTTTTATTTTTGAAAAAAATGTTATCCTCATTTTTGAACATGGGCTATAGCCCCTACCGTACGGCATACTATAGCACGCCGTTTTTCATCATTTTTGAGGATTTGAAGAAATTTCAAAATTTCAAAAAACATGGGTTATAGCCCATCGTTTTTTGAATTTTTGAAAAAAACATTATCCTCATTTTTCATCATTTTTGAACATGGGCTATAGCCCCTACCGTACGGCATACTATAGCACGCCGTTTTTCATCATTTTTGAGGATTTGAAGAAAATTCAAAATTTCAAAAAACATGGGTTATAGCCATAGAGTTATTATACAATAGAGAAGACACCCAGAGGAAATCCTGAAGCGCAATGGACATAGTGGCCGAAGAAGGTATTGCAGTTTGGTAAGGTTTTGCCCTCAAACACATGAACGCGCACTAGGCTCCGTCCACTCTGCCGGTTGCTCGCGCGTTCATGTGTTTGAGGGCAAAAATCCAGAATGCACAGGGCTCCTAAACCGGAAGGAGGAGTGGATTCGCCTCATGCGCTTCTGAGCAACTCAATGCAAGTGGACGGGAGGAGAACTTGGGTGTCTTCTCTATTGTATATATACTCTAAGGTTATAGCCCATCGTTTTTTGAATTAAAAAAAATAATGTTATCCTCATTTTTCATCATTTTTGAACATGGGCTATAGCCCCTACCGTACGGCATACTATAGCACGCCGTTTTTCATCATTTTTGAGGATTTGAAAAATAATTAAAAAAAATTAAATACGATGGGTTATAGCCCATGTTTTTTGAAATTTTGGAAAAAAATCCAGGCCCATGAATTAGAGGATAAAGCTCACATGTTACCCTGTTACATAATCGGATTATGAGTATATATTTATGAATGCAGGGGGCGTCTTGATAGGCGTGCTCCTCACTAGAGTATAGTTGCGGCTAACTTCATTCGTTTTTCATCATTTTTGATGATTTGACAAAAATAAAAAAAATTAAAAAAACGATGGGTTATAGCCCATGTTTTTTGAAATTTTGAAAAAAAAAGTTAGCCTCGTTTCTCATCATTTTGGACCATGGGCTATAGCGTATATCGTACGGCATACTATAGCGCGCCGTTTTTCATCATTTTTGATGATTTGAAAAAAAAAAAAAAAATGATGGGTTATAGCCCATGTTTTTTGAAATTTTGAAAAAAAAGTTATCCTCGTTTCTCATCATTTTGGACCATGGGCTATAGCGTATATCGTACGGCATACGCCGTTTTTCATCATTTTTGATGATTTGACAATATTGAAAAAATGAAAAAAAACGATGGGTTATATTGAAGCGTGCACCTACACACGCACAGGCGCACATGTATATGCACACCTGGACCTGTAAATGAACAACACAAAAACTAAGGCACTGGTGTCGGACTTCTGGTTTACCGGAACGGGGTTCAACTCCCTGCAGTGTCCTGCTCAATGTGTTGTATTTACCGGAAAGGATGGGAAACATTAGCAAATTGCGGAGTGTTAGAAAAAAAAGGATGGCTTATAGCCCATGTTTTTTTAATTTTCCGCAATTTCCGCAATTTCCGGATAACTTTTTTTTTCAAAATTCAAAATTCCGCAATTTCCGCAAATTTTGAAATTTTGAAAAAAAAAGTTATCCGGAAATTGCGGAAATTGCGGAAATTGTGGAAATGGTAATTGCGGAAATGGTGGAAATGGTGGAAATGGATATTGTATTTTATTTTACTCAGCCATAACAATTTATTTTCTGTTAACCAACTTGCTGGCTGGCAGGCAGGCAGACAGCTACTCATAGACAGGCAGACAGACAGACAGCTACTCATGGAGAATTGGACAATATTGAAAAAATGAAAAAAACGATGGGTTATATTGAAGCGTGCACCTACACACGCACAGGCGCACATGTATATGCACACCTGGACCTGTAAATGAACAACACAAAAACTAAGGCACTGGTGTCGGACTTCTGGTTTACCGGAACGGGGTTCAACTCCCTGCAGTGCCCTGCTCAATGTGTTGTATTTACCGGAAAGGATGGGAAACATTAGCAAATTGCGGAGTGTTAGAAAAAAAAGGATGGCTTATAGCCCATGTTTTTTTCATTTTCCGCAATTTCCGCAATTTCCGGATAACTTTTTTTTTCAAAATTCAAAATTCCGCAATTTCCGCAATTTTTGAAATTTTGAAAAAAAAAGTTATCCGGAAATTGCGGAAATTGCGGAAATTGTGGAAATGGTAATTGCGGAAATGGTGGAAATGGTGGAAATGGATATTGTATTTTATTTTACTCAGCCATAACAATTTATTTTCTGTTAACCAACTTGCTGGCTGGCAGGCAGGCAGACAGCTACTCATAGACAGGCAGACAGACAGACAGCTACTCATGGAGAATTGGACAATATTGAAAAAATGAAAAAAACGATGGGTTATATTGAAGCGTGCACCTACACACGCACAGGCGCACATGTATATGCACACCTGGACCTGTAAATGAACAACACAAAAACTAAGGCACTGGTGTCGGACTTCTGGTTTACCGGAACGGGGTTCAACTCCCTGCAGTGCCCTGCTCAATGTGTTGTATTTACCGGAAAGGATGGGAAACATTAGCAAATTGCGGAGTGTTAGAAAAAAAAGGATGGCTTATAGCCCATGTTTTTTTTCATTTTCCGCAATTTCCGCAATTTCCGGATAACTTTTTTTTTCAAAATTCAAAATTCCGCAATTTCCGCAATTTTTGAAATTTTGAAAAAAAAAGTTATCCGGAAATTGCGGAAATTGCGGAAATTGTGGAAATGGTAATTGGGGAAATGGTGGAAATGGTGGAAATGGATATTGTATTTTATTTTACTCAGCCATAACAATTTATTTTCTGTTAACCAACTTGCTGGCTGGCAGGCAGACAGCTACTCATAGACAGGCAGACAGACAGACAGCTACTCATGGAGAATTGGACAATATTGAAAAAATTAAAAAAACGATGGGTTATATTGAAGCGTGCACCTACACACGCACAGGCGCACATGTATATGCACACCTGGACCTGTAAATGAACAACACAAAAACTAAGGCACTGGTGTCGGACTTCTGGTTTACCGGAACGGGGTTCAACTCCCTGCAGTGCCCTGCTCAATGTGTTGTATTTACCGGAAAGGATGGGAAACATTAGCAAATTGCGGAGTGTTAGAAAAAAAAGGATGGCTTATAGCCCATGTTTTTTTCATTTTCCGCAATTTCCGCAATTTCCGGATAACTTTTTTTTTCAAAATTCAAAATTCCGCAATTTCCGCAATTTTTGAAATTTTGAAAAAAAAAGTTATCCGGAAATTGCGGAAATTGCGGAAATTGTGGAAATGGTAATTGCGGAAATGGTGGAAATGGATATTGTATTTTATTTTACTCAGCCATAACAATTTATTTTCTGTTAACCAACTTGCTGGCTGGCAGGCAGGCAGACAGCTACTCATAGACAGGCAGACAGACAGACAGCTACTCATGGAGAATTGGACAATATTGAAAAAATGAAAAAAACGATGGGTTATATTGAAGCGTGCACCTACACACGCACAGGCGCACATGTATATGCACACCTGGACCTGTAAATGAACAACACAAAAACTAAGGCACTGGTGTCGGACTTCTGGTTTACCGGAACGGGGTTCAACTCCCTGCAGTGCCCTGCTCAATGTGTTGTATTTACCGGAAAGGATGGGAAACATTAGCAAATTGCGGAGTGTTAGAAAAAAAAGGATGGCTTATAGCCCATGTTTTTTTTCATTTTCCGCAATTTCCGCAATTTCCGGATAACTTTTTTTTTCAAAATTCAAAATTCCGCAATTTCCGCAATTTTTGAAATTTTGAAAAAAAAAGTTATCCGGAAATTGCGGAAATTGCGGAAATTGTGGAAATGGTAATTGGGGAAATGGTGGAAATGGTGGAAATGGATATTGTATTTTATTTTACTCAGCCATAACAATTTATTTTCTGTTAACCAACTTGCTGGCTGGCAGGCAGACAGCTACTCATAGACAGGCAGACAGACAGACAGCTACTCATGGAGAATTGGACAATATTGAAAAAATTAAAAAAACGATGGGTTATATTGAAGCGTGCACCTACACACGCACAGGCGCACATGTATATGCACACCTGGACCTGTAAATGAACAACACAAAAACTAAGGCACTGGTGTCGGACTTCTGGTTTACCGGAACGGGGTTCAACTCCCTGCAGTGCCCTGCTCAATGTGTTGTATTTACCGGAAAGGATGGGAAACATTAGCAAATTGCGGAGTGTTAGAAAAAAAAGGATGGCTTATAGCCCATGTTTTTTTCATTTTCCGCAATTTCCGCAATTTCCGGATAACTTTTTTTTTCAAAATTCAAAATTCCGCAATTTCCGCAATTTTTGAAATTTTGAAAAAAAAAGTTATCCGGAAATTGCGGAAATTGCGGAAATTGTGGAAATGGTAATTGCGGAAATGGTGGAAATGGATATTGTATTTTATTTTACTCAGCCATAACAATTTATTTTCTGTTAACCAACTTGCTGGCTGGCAGGCAGGCAGACAGCTACTCATAGACAGGCAGACAGACAGACAGCTACTCATGGAGAATTGGACAATATTGAAAAAATGAAAAAAACGATGGGTTATATTGAAGCGTGCACCTACACACGCACAGGCGCACATGTATATGCACACCTGGACCTGTAAATGAACAACACAAAAACTAAGGCACTGGTGTCGGACTTCTGGTTTACCGGAACGGGGTTCAACTCCCTGCAGTGCCCTGCTCAATGTGTTGTATTTACCGGAAAGGATGGGAAACATTAGCAAATTGCGGAGTGTTAGAAAAAAAAGGATGGCTTATAGCCCATGTTTTTTTCATTTTCCGCAATTTCCGCAATTTCCGGATAACTTTTTTTTTCAAAATTTCAAAAATTGCGAAATTGCGGAAAATTGCGCAATTTCGCAATTTTTCAAAAAAATTCAAAATTCCGCAATTTCCGCAATTTTTATAATTTTGAAAAAAAAAAGTTATCCGGAAATTGCGGAAATTGCGGAAATTGTGGAAATGGTAATTGCGGAAATGGTGGAAATGGTGGAAATGGAAATTGCGGAAATTGCGGAAATGGAAATTGAGGAAATTGCGGAAATGGAAATTGCGGAAATTGCGGAAATGGTAATTGCGGAAATTGCGGAAATTGCTCTTCACTTATAGCTATCTATTTTCAGGTAGATTGTTTTATTTTACTCAGTCAGCCATATCACTACTCATTTTTTTTCATGAAAAAGGTCATAGCTGGGTAATCTATTTTCAGGCAAATTGTGTTTATTGTACTTTATTTTACTCAGCCATAACAATTTATTTTCTGTTAACCAACTTGCTGGCTGGCAGGCAGGCAGACAGCTACTCATAGACAGGCAGACAGACAGACAGACAGACAGACAGCTACTCATGGAGAATTGGACAGGCAGGCAGTCAGACAGCTACTCATAGACAGGCAGACAGACAGCTACTCATGGAGAATTGGACAGGCAGGCAGATAGCTATGAAAAAACATGGGCTATAACCCATCCTTTTTTTTCTAACACTCCGCAAATTGCTAATGTTTCCCATCCTTTCCGGTAAATACAACACATTGAGCAGGGCACTGCAGGGAGTTGAACCCCGTTCCGGTAAACCAGAAGTCCGACACCAGTGCCTTAGTTTTTGTGTTGTTAATTTACAGGTCCAGGTGTGCATATACATGTGCGCCTGTGCGTGTGTAGGTGCACG
This sequence comes from Protomyctophum bolini, assembly GCF_963924005.1. NCBI lineage: Eukaryota > Metazoa > Chordata > Actinopteri > Myctophiformes > Myctophidae > Protomyctophum > Protomyctophum bolini. The sequence goes on along the minus strand of NC_137881.1, from coordinate 1,369,000 downwards.
CTTCAATATAACCCATCGTTTTTTTCATTTTTTCAATATTGTCAAATCATCAAAAATGATGATCACGTGTTTTCCGCAATTACGATTTCCGCAATTTCCGCAATTTCACGTGTTTTCCGCAATTACGATTTCCGCAATTTCCGCAATTTCACGTGTTTTCCGCAATTTCCGCAATTTCGGCAATTTCACGTGTTTTCCGCAATTACGATTTCCGCAATTTCCGCAATTTCACGTGTTTTCCGCAATTACGATTTCCGCAATTTCCGCAATTTCACGTGTTTTCCGCAATTACGATTTCCGCAATTTCCGCAATTTCACGTGTTTTCCGCAATTACGATTTCCGCAATTTCCGCAATTTCACGTGTTTTCCGCAATTACGATTTCCGCAATTTCCGTAATTTCACGTGTTTTCCGCAATTACGATTTCCGCAATTTCCGCAATTTCACGTGTTTTTTTTTTAAACACTTTTTAAACACTTTTTAAACACTCCGCTAATGTTTCCCATCCTTTCCGGTAAATACAACACATTGAGCAGGGCACTGCAGGGAGTTGAACCCCGTTCCGGTAAACCAGAAGTCCGACACCAGTGCCTTAGTTTTTGTGTTGTTAATTTACAGGTCCAGGTGTGCATACGCATGTGCGCCTGTGCGTGTGTAGGTGCACGCTTCAATATAACCCATCGTTTTTTTCATTTTTTCAATATTGTCAAATCATCAAAAATGATGAAAAACGGCGCGCTATAGTATGCCGTACGATATAGGCTATAGTCCATGGTCCAAAATGATGAGAAACGAGGATAATTTTTTTTTCAAAAATTCAAAAAACGATGGGCTATAACCCATGTTTTTTGAAATTTTGAATTTTCTTCAAATCCTCAAAAATGATGAAAAACGGCGTGCTATAGTATGCCGTACGGTAGGGGCTATAGCCCATGTTCAAAAATGATGAAAAATGAGGATAACATTTTTTTCAAAAATTCAAAAAACGATGGGCTATAACCCATGTTTTTTGAAATTTTGAATTTTCTTCAAATCCTCAAAAATGATGAAAAACGGCGTGCTATAGTATGCCGTACGGTAGGGGCTATAGCCCATGTTCAAAAATGATGAAAAATGAGGATAATCTTTTTTTCAAAAATTCAAAAAATGATGGGCTAACCCATGTTTTTTGAAATTTTGAATGTTCTTCAAATCCACAAAAATGATTAAAAACGGCGTGCTATAGTATGCCGTACGGTACGGGCTATAGCCCATGTTCAAAAATGATGAAAAATGAGGATACATTTTTTTTCAAAAATTCAAAAAACGATGGGCTATAACCCATGTTTTTTGAAATTTTGAATTTTCTTCAAATCCTCAAAAATGATGAAAAACGGCGTGTTATAGTATGCCGTACGGTAGGGGCTATAGCCCATGTTCAAAAATGATGAAAAATGAGGATAACATTTTTTTCAAAAATAAAAAAACGATGGGCTATAACCCATGTTTTTTGAAATTTTGAATTTTCTTCAAATCCTCAAAAATGATGAAAAACGGCGTGCTATAGTATGCCGTACGGTAGGGGCTATAGCCCATGTTCAAAAATAAAAAAACGATGGGCTATAACCCATGTTTTTTGAAATTTTGAATTTTCTTCAAATCCTCAAAAATGATGAAAAACGGCGTGCTATAGTATGCCGTACGGTACGGGCTATAGCCCATGTTCAAAAATGATGAAAAATGAGGATAACATTTTTTTCAAAAATTCAAAAAACGATGGGCTATAACCCATGTTTTTTGAAATTTTGAATTTTCTTCAAATCCTCAAAAATGATGAAAAACGGCGTGCTATAGTATGCCGTACGGTAGGGGCTATAGCCCATGTTCAAAAATGATGAAAAATGAGGATAACATTTTTTTCAAAAATTCAAAAAACGATGGGCTATAACCCATGTTTTTTGAAATTTTGAATTTTCTTCAAATCCACAAAAATGATGAAAAACGGCGTGCTATAGTATGCCGTACGGTAGGGGCTATAGCCCATGTTCAAAAATGATGAAAAATGAGGATAACATTTTTTTCAAAAATTCAAAAAACGATGGGCTATAACCCATGTTTTTTGAAATTTTGAATTTTCTTCAAATCATCAAAAATGATGAAAAACGGCGTGCTATAGTATGCCGTACGGTAGGGGCTATAGCCCATGTTCAAAAATGATGAAAAATGAGGATAACATTTTTTTCAAAATTTCAAAAAACGATGGGCTATAACCCATGTTTTTTGAAATTTTGAATTTTCTTCAAATCCTAAAAAATGATGAAAAACGGCGTGCTATAGTATGCCGTACGGTAGGGGCTATAGCCCATGTTCAAAAATGATGAAAAATGAGGATAACATTTTTTTCAAAAATTCAAAAAACGATGGGCTATAACCCATGTTTTTTGAAATTTTGAATTTTCTTCAAATCCACAAAAATGATGAAAAACGGCGTGCTATAGTATGCCGTACGGTAGGGGCTATAGCCCATGTTAAAAAATGATGAAAAATGAGGATAACATTTTTTTCAAAAATAAAAAAAACGATGGGCTATAACCCATGTTTTTTGAAATTTTGAAATTTCTTCAAATCCTCAAAAATGATGAAAAACGGCGTGCTATAGTATGCCGTACGGTACGGGCTATAGCCCATGTTCAAAAATGATGAAAAATGAGGATAACATTTTTTTCAAAAATTCAAAAAACGATGGGCTATAACCCATGTTTTTTGAAATTTTGAATTTTCTTCAAATCCTCAAAAATGATGAAAAACGGCGTGCTATAGTATGCCGTACGGTAGGGGCTATAGCCCATGTTCAAAAATGATGAAAAATGAGGATAATTTTTTTTTCAAAAATTAAAAAAATGATGGGCTAACCCATGTTTTTTGAAATTTTGAATTTTCTTCAAATCCTCAAAAAATGATGAAAAACGGCGTGCTATAGTATGCCGTACGGTAGGGGCTATAGCCCATGTTCAAAAATGATGAAAAATGAGGATAATGTTTTTTTCAAAAATTCAAAAAACGATGGGCTATAACCCATGTTTTTTGAAATTTTGAATTTTCTTCAAATCCTCAAAAATGATGAAAAACGGCGTGCTATAGTATGCCGTACGGTAGGGGCTATAGCCCATGTTCAAAAATGATGAAAAATGAGGATAACATTTTTTTCAAAAATTCAAAAAACGATGGGCTATAACCCATGTTTTTTGAAATTTTGAATTTTCTTCAAATCCACAAAAATGATGAAAAACGGCGTGCTATAGTATGCCGTACGGTAGGGGCTATAGCCCATGTTCAAAAATGAAAAATGAGGATAACATTTTTTTCAAAAATAAAAAAACGATGGGCTATAACCCATGTTTTTTGAAATTTTGAAATTTCTTCAAATCCTCAAAAATGATGAAAAACGGCGTGCTATAGTATGCCGTACGGTACGGGCTATAGCCCATGTTCAAAAATGATGAAAAATGAGGATAACATTTTTTTCAAAAATTCAAAAAACGATGGGCTATAACCCATGTTTTTTGAAATTTTGAATTTTCTTCAAATCCTCAAAAATGATGAAAAACGGCGTGCTATAGTATGCCGTACGGTAGGGGCTATAGCCCATGTTCAAAAATGATGAAAAATGAGGATAACATTTTTTTCAAAAATTCAAAAAACGATGGGCTATAACCCATGTTTTTTGAAATTTTGAATTTTCTTCAAATCCTCAAAAATGATGAAAAACGGCGTGCTATAGTATGCCGTACGGTAGGGGCTATAGCCCATGTTCAAAAATGATGAAAAATGAGGATAACATTTTTTTCAAAAATTCAAAAAACGATGGGCTATAACCCATGTTTTTTGAAATTTTGAATTTTCTTCAAATCCACAAAAATGATGAAAAACGGCGTGCTATAGTATGCCGTACGGTAGGGGCTATAGCCCATGTTCAAAAATGATGAAAAATGAGGATAACATTTTTTTCAAAAATAAAAAAAACGATGGGCTATAACCCATGTTTTTTGAAATTTTGAAATTTCTTCAAATCCTCAAAAATGATGAAAAACGGCGTGCTATAGTATGCCGTACGGTACGGGCTATAGCCCATGTTCAAAAATGATGAAAAATGAGGATAACATTTTTTTCAAAAATTCAAAAAACGATGGGCTATAACCCATGTTTTTTGAAATTTTGAATTTTCTTCAAATCCTCAAAAATGATGAAAAACGGCGTGCTATAGTATGCCGTACGGTAGGGGCTATAGCCCATGTTCAAAAATGATGAAAAATGAGGATAACATTTTTTTCAAAAATTCAAAAAACGATGGGCTATAACCCATGTTTTTTGAAATTTTGAATTTTCTTCAAATCCACAAAAATGATGAAAAACGGCGTGCTATAGTATGCCGTACGGTAGGGGCTATAGCCCATGTTCAAAAATGATGAAAAATGAGGATAACATTTTTTTCAAAAATTCAAAAAACGATGGGCTATAACCCATGTTTTTTGAAATTTTGAATTTTCTTCAAATCCTCAAAAATGATGAAAAACGGCGTGCTATAGTATGCCGTACGGTAGGGGCTATAGCCCATGTTCAAAAATGATGAAAAATGAGGATAACATTTTTTTCAAAAATTCAAAAAACGATGGGCTATAACCCATGTTTTTTGAAATTTTGAATTTTCTTCAAATCCACAAAAATGATGAAAAACGGCGTGCTATAGTATGCCGTACGGTAGGGGCTATAGCCCATGTTCAAAAATGATGAAAAATGAGGATAACATTTTTTTCAAAAATAAAAAAAACGATGGGCTATAACCCATGTTTTTTGAAATTTTGAAATTTCTTCAAATCCTCAAAAATGATGAAAAACGGCGTGCTATAGTATGCCGTACGGTACGGGCTATAGCCCATGTTCAAAAATGATGCAAAATGAGGATAACATTTTTTTCAAAAATTCAAAAAACGATGGGCTATAACCCATGTTTTTTGAAATTTTGAATTTTCTTCAAATCCTCAAAAATGATGAAAAACGGCGTGCTATAGTATGCCGTACGGTAGGGGCTATAGCCCATGTTCAAAAATGATGAAAAATGAGGATAACATTTTTTTCAAAAATTCAAAAAACGATGGGCTATAACCCATGTTTTTTGAAATTTTGAATTTTCTTCAAATCCACAAAAATGATGAAAAACGGCGTGCTATAGTATGCCGTACGGTAGGGGCTATAGCCCATGTTCAAAAATGATGAAAAATGAGGATAACATTTTTTTCAAAAATTCAAAAAACGATGGGCTATAACCCATGTTTTTTGAAATTTTGAATTTTCTTCAAATCCTCAAAAATGATGAAAAACGGCGTGCTATAGTATGCCGTACGGTAGGGGCTATAGCCCATGTTCAAAAATGATGAAAAATGAGGATAACATTTTTTTCAAAATTTCAAAAAACGATGGGCTATAACCCATGTTTTTTGAAATTTTGAATTTTCTTCAAATCCTAAAAAATGATGAAAAACGGCGTGCTATAGTATGCCGTACGGTAGGGGCTATAGCCCATGTTCAAAAATGATGAAAAATGAGGATAACATTTTTTTCAAAAATTCAAAAAACGATGGGCTATAACCCATGTTTTTTGAAATTTTGAATTTTCTTCAAATCCTCAAAAATGATGAAAAACGGCGTGCTATAGTATGCCGTACGGTAGGGGCTATAGCCCATGTTCAAAAATGATGAAAAATGAGGATAATCTTTTTTTCAAAAATTCAAAAAATGATGGGCTAACCCATGTTTTTTGAAATTTTGAATTTTCTTCAAATCCACAAAAATGATTAAAAACGGCGTGCTATAGTATGCCGTACGGTAGGGGCTATAGCCCATGTTCAAAAATGATGAAAAATGAGGATAACATTTTTTTCAAAAATAAAAAAAACGATGGGCTATAACCCATGTTTTTTGAAATTTTGAAATTTCTTCAAATCCTCAAAAATGATGAAAAACTGCGTGCTATAGTATGCCGTACGGTACGGGCTATAGCCCATGTTCAAAAATGATGAAAAATGAGGATACATTTTTTTTCAAAAATTCAAAAAACGATGGGCTATAACCCATGTTTTTTGAAATTTTGAATTTTCTTCAAATCCTCAAAAATGATGAAAAACGGCGTGTTATAGTATGCCGTACGGTAGGGGCTATAGCCCATGTTCAAAAATGATGAAAAATGAGGATAACATTTTTTTCAAAAATAAAAAAACGATGGGCTATAACCCATGTTTTTTGAAATTTTGAATTTTCTTCAAATCCTCAAAAATGATGAAAAACGGCGTGCTATAGTATGCCGTACGGTAGGGGCTATAGCCCATGTTCAAAAATGATGAAAAATGAGGATAACATTTTTTTCAAAAATTCAAAAAACGATGGGCTATAACCCATGTTTTTTGAAATTTTGAATTTTCTTCAAATCCTCAAAAATGATGAAAAACTGCGTGCTATAGTATGCCGTACGGTACGGGCTATAGCCCATGTTCAAAAATGATGAAAAATGAGGATACATTTTTTTTCAAAAATTCAAAAAACGATGGGCTATAACCCATGTTTTTTGAAATTTTGAATTTTCTTCAAATCCTCAAAAATGATGAAAAACGGCGTCCTATAGTATGCCGTACGGTAGGGGCTATAGCCCATGTTCAAAAATGATGAAAAATGAGGATACATTTTTTTTCAAAAATTCAAAAAACGATGGGCTATAACCCATGTTTTTTGAAATTTTGAATTTTCTTCAAATCCTCAAAAATGATGAAAAACGGCGTCCTATAGTATGCCGTACGGTAGGGGCTATAGCCCATGTTCAAAAATGATGAAAAATGAGGATACATTTTTTTTCAAAAATTCAAAAAACGATGGGCTATAACCCATGTTTTTTGAAATTTTGAATTTTCTTCAAATCCTCAAAAATGATGAAAAACGGCGTGCCATAGTATGCCGTACGATATGGGCACCTAGAGAACAGGACATGTGTACCACTACCTAGAGAACAGGACATGTGTACCACTACCTAGAGAACTGGACGTGTGTGGGTCGGCCAAGGTTTTGGGGGGGTCCCCAGATGACAGTGAAGTGACAATTTTAGGCCATAGTAATTCCTAAAAAAAATCACACCCGTGTGAAGTGAGGGGTGGTCTTATCATTATAAATCATCATACATCACCTCATGAACTGAATTTATGTGATTGGTTAGCTGATTTGCTCGTCTACATATGACGTTAATGTTGGTGTTGCCACAAATTTACATCATATTTGACAGACATAATGACCTAATTTCTCCTTTGATTGTCAATGGCAAATATGAGACGTGAGGGGAAAAAAGCGGGTGCCCCGGACAGGCCAGGAAGGCAACAAAGTGCAGGCAGGGGGACTATCCGGCCTAAGGCTGCGCTGCAAGGGTTGGAGCCTGGCTTGCTCCTGTTGGTCTGGGCTGAGTGGCTGTGGCTGCACAGTAAGGCTGCAGTAACCTAGTCTGGGCTTGTTGCTGCACTGGCTTGCTCAGCTCGCATTCTGAGCTGGCTGACTTGCCAGAAAGGCTGGTTCTGTTGCTGCAAGGCAGGGCAGGGCAGGGCAGACCTGGCCAGGCAGACAGAGAGCCAGGCCTCGAGAGAGGCCTGGCTGAGCTGACTGAGCAAGCCTGGTATGGCTGCAATGGCTGACTGCAAGGGCTGATATGCTCTGGCTTGGCAGCCTGACTTTCTACACTGGCTGACGGACGGAGCTGACTGGCTGCGTTGGCTGACTGGGCAGGATTGCTGGCTAGCTGGCTTGCTGGGCTCCCTGAGGGAAGCTTTGGGATGGATCTCTAGGGGCATCGGCTTGTGTTGAGCCTTCAAATGGCGTCTACCTTGATCTCCGTCCTAAGAAAGAAAGACAGAAAAAGAGACACACACAAACCCAACTATGCAGCTTCCACCTGAGGAACCGAGACGCGAAAAAAGAACTGAGCGTCACTTGGGATGGTCACAAACTCTCCAACCATACCCACCCCATGTATCTTGGAGTTACACTGGACAGGACACTCTTCTTCAAAAAACACCTGGAGAACACAAAAGTCAACACCCACAATAACATCCTGTGAAAACTACTGAACTCCAAGTGGGGCGCAGACCCACAAACAATCTGTGCAACTGCCAAGGCCCTGTCTTTCTCTACAGCAGAGTATGCCTGCTCAAGCTGGAGCCGATCACGTCACACCAAATTGGTTGACACAGCCCTAAATGACACCTGTCGCATCATCACGGGATGCGTCAAGACAACACCTGTCCGTGCCTTTATGCGCTAGCCGGCACCTTCGAAGGAAAGTCTGGAATGAAATGATAGAGAACACCTCACACACATAGTTTCCTTTCGTGGCTGTTTACATTCGAGGGTCGCCGGTCCTCTCGAATGGAACAGTTTAACGTCATGCCCAGGACGAAAAGATATAGAGAACACCAACATGACAAATAACAGCAGGAAGGCATGGGCCACAATCCACCGTCTTGGCAAAGACCACACCACCCATAATTCACAACGGTCACAGCAAACTCTGTTGCATCACAACTGGTGTAGGTATTGGATGGAGCCCGCACACCACCAAATCGTGAAAAACAACATACTATAGTATGCCCTCCCTGACCATGGACTTTAGCCTTTCGCTTTTCTGCGATTTAACCTTTTTTCAAATCCTCAACAATGATGAAGAATCGTGCACTATAGCGTGCCACTTAATGACCTTGACCAATATCAATGACCTTGAGCAGTATAAATGACTTTCAATAAGACTAGTAAATGACCTTGACTAGTATAAATGACCTTGACAAGTACAAATGACCTTGACCAGTATAAATGACCTTCACCAGTATAAATGACCGTGACCAGTATATGACTGTGACCAGACCCATTTCCCTCCTCTGCATCACCTACAAGAGAGGCTGCTACTCCAAAGACTCATGCCACTCATAGACACCAAGCTGACTAAAGACCAAGCTGGCTTGAAAACTAGTGAACTCCAAGTGGGACGCAGACCCACAAACAATCCGTGCAACTGCCATGGCCCTGTCTTTCTCTACAATGAAATGATAGAGAAATGATCAAGCTGGAGCCGATCACGTCACACCAAATTGGTCGACACAGCCCTAAATGACACCTGTCGCATCATCACAGGATGCGTCAAGACAACACCTGTCCCGTGCCTTTATGCGCTAGCCGGCACCTCCCCCCGCACATCAGACGACTGTGTATCGCTCAAGATGAATGGAGAACACAAGTTGGGGATGAACGAAGGAAAGTCTGGAATGAAATGATAGAGAACACCTCACACACACATAGTTTCCTTTCGTGGCTGTTTACATTCGAGGGTCGCTGGTCCTCTCGAACGGAACAGTTTAACGTCATGCCTAGGATGAAAAGATATAGAGAACACCAACATGACAAAAAACAGCAGGACGGCATGGGCCACAATCCACCGTCTTGGCAAAGACTACACCACCCATAATTCACAACGGTCACAGCAAACTCTGTTGTATCACAACTGGTGGCCAACAGTCGTAACCAACACCGCCGCCGACCCACAGGAGAATACCATCGCACAGTGATATCAGACCAACCACAATCAGCCAGCCCTCAAACCAAACCCTTCGACCTAGAATAACTCGAAACTGCAATGGGAAAGTTGAAACCCGGAAAAGCAGCAGGGATTGATGACATACTGGCAGAAATGATACAACACCTGGGACCTAACGCATAGACCTGGCTTGTGGGGATGCTGAACACATGCATTGCACAGAAAAAGGCCAAAGTGGTTGCAATCCCCAAATCTGGCAAAGACCCATCATCCCCAAAGAGCTACCGACCTATTTCCCTCCTCTGCATCACCTACAAGCTCTATGAGAGGCTGCTACTCCAATGCCTCGTTGATTGATTCACAATACACAAAACACTTTTAATTATATTACATGAAGCAGACATCCCTGTGATTAAACCTTTAGCATTACACTACAACCACACTGTGGTTAATAGCATGTTTTTATTCACAATGGAATGTTATTTTACTCCTAATATATCATGGAGGTGTATAGTCAGCACAGTAGATTCATATTTCAATCGATCCGGGACGTTAAAATTGTGCAAAACTCTGTTCAATGAATTGCCTCTTCTGCTACATTAAACATTACTAAACATTAAACGTTACTTATACCTGTTATTGAGACTCCTATAGAGCATGTTGACATGGATCATTTGGTTAGTAGTATCTCTGTTAGTTAATGCAGTTTGATTGATTAAATGAATAGCCTATTTTATTAGACAAAAATGTAGAACAGTAGAGTACCGTCAAAACAAAATAATTCACACAGTAAAGGCATGGTGTTGCAAAGCAAAAAGAATCACTGGTATTAATAAGTACTATCCAAGCTTCTGCCTGGATAGCCTATAGGGTCCGAAGCCCTACAGCGCTGTGACCTGCTGACTGCCTCAGTCCTGTTGTATGTTTACTTTAAGTATGAAATGCACTATTTCACTAGAGTGTAAAGAAGACATTGTGTTCAGATTACCACACTTGAAACCCACTTTATTGTCTACCATACCTGCCTTCCGACAGTGTGTCTAACCGTTGTGATTGTGACAAGTCAAATGGCTTCAACAAAGAATTGATGAGGAAATTAATCCTAGTAAAGTACAGTCAACCTAATTTAATCTAAGATAATCGTTAGTAATATTGATTGATGTGATTTTCGACAGTGATGAAAATCCAAAGCCTTTCCCAACTCAGACTTTAGTATATCTTTTGCACATGTAAAAATGGTAAATGGTGCATTTATATTATAGAACCTTTATCCAAGGCGCTTTGTCGCTTTACATATATTGTGCTTTACATTCACACATTCATTCACACACCGATGGCGGCGGAAACCATGCAGGGCCCCAACAAGCACACCAGGAGCAATGTGGGGTGTCTTGGGCACTTTGACACTAACTCTGGTGGTGCCCGGTTTCGAACTGGCAACCTTGTGGACCATCCAGCCACTCTACCCCTGACTGAGACACCGCCGCAAATCTATTGGAAATTTCAGCACTTGTTCAATCTTGTTGCTATTTTGCCCGTTCCACAAACAACATAGTAAGAGAAACGTATGAACATCTGGGAACTAAATCGTTAACAAGAAATTACCTCACCAATAATGTTTCTAAAGGTGTCTAATAACATTGTATTAAAAGTTTGAAATTCAACTCCCGTGGGAAATTTGAGTTATTAGCATAATATGTGACCATACCATTAACATTCATCATTCACATAAAAATGTCATCATTCTTTAAGTAGCATGTTGACATATGAAACTAGGGGGTTTTCATGATTCTGAATCCATTCCAAGCATTAGTTTTGCACAAAAAAACACTCCTTGGGAGGAAAACAGCCATAGCCATTTTGATTTGTGTACGATGTCTATGAATATCAGTGTTAATACAGTCGAGATATACTTCAGATAAATTAATACACCAGGATCATTAGAGCCACATGATGTGACACCTGACATTCCTCAGGAGACCACCAGTGGACCACAGGAGTAGGACCCGAGTGGAATAGTAAGAGTGGGGTGACACGTCGCTTTGATCTCGCCGTAAAGCGGGGTGCTATGGTGGGCTATAGTTCCAAACATTGGAACTATCCCATTGGTTTGCTATAAGTTATTCATGCATCCCTCTGAGTACTAGACCAAGTAACTCCTCCAGGTGCTCCTCTGAGTACTAGACCAAGTAACTCCTCCAGGTGCTCCTCTGAGTACTAGACCAAGTAACTCCTCCAGGTGCTCCTCTGAGTACTAGACCAAGTAACTCCTCCAGGTGCTCCTCTGAGTACTAGACCAAGTAAGTCCTCCAGGTGCTCCTCTGAGTACTAGACCAAGTAAGTCCTCCAGGTGCTCCTCTGAGTACTAGACCAAGTAACTCCTCCAGGTGCTCCTCTGAGTACTAGACCAAGTAACTCCTCCAGGTGCTCCTCTGAGTACTAGACCAAGTAACTCCTCCAGGTGCTCCTCTGAGTTCTAGACCAAGTAACTCCTCCAGGTGCTCCTCTGAGTACTAGACCAAAAAAGTTGTGTGCAGCCCTGACTATATTATATTTCCACACTCACTCCAGAGGGCCATTATATTTCCACTCTCACACCAGAGGGCCACTATATTATATTTCCACACTCACTCCAGAGGGCCACTATATTTCCACACTCACTCCAGAGGGCCACTATATTTCCACACTCACTCCAGAGGACCACTATATTTCCACACTCACTCCAGAGGGCCACTATATTTCCACACTCACTCCAGAGGGCCACAATATTTCCACACTCACTCCAGAGGGCCACTATATTATATTTCCACACTCACTCCAGAGGGCCATATTGCATGTATTACTGTCATAGCAAAAAGAAAAAGCCGATCTTGTAGATCAGCTATTTTTCATGGTCCTAAAGAATTAGTCTCTCGGCCGAATTTATGAGATATATGACCCTGCACACTGGGAAGTTTTAAAGTTCGTTCTCACAGCATAGCAGAAGAAAAGTCGAGTGAGGGATGACTTAGCCACGTCCGTCTTATACGGCGTGGGCGCAGCTTCCTATGTCACCCGTAAGAGCCCAGGACAGCAAAATTCTGTCCTGGGAGCACATAAAATAATGTTCTGCAGCTACGTTTTGAAGGAAACCTACCCATAAACGAAAGGTATTTCGTTCAATTTATTTATACAACCGTGGTTACTAAAGTAACCTTTAACGTTCACAATGACGCACAGATCAAGTGCCCTGGGTATTAGGAATAGAGTTTTAAATTTGTACAGTATATATACCTTTCTGAACAGTCTGAGATCACTTGGAATATGTGCATATTAAAACAAACTAATTGCTTTGAGTTCTGCCAAAAGACTGTGTGAAAACACCTTGAATTTGGTAGACCTAAGGTGAAACATTATACTGTATATACATGTCTGCCCAACAAGGCTCATTTCTTTTGTAGGACAGCCAAGCACACATCGTAAAATCAGTTATTTTTTTACTACCTCTGAGCAGTTTTTCCAGCAATTTGTCTAATTACTTAATTGCACAGCAATTACCTGAAAATAATATGGACTTTTAGTCATACTACAAGTGCAAAGCCAAGTGTGTTTCTGCAGTATGGCTACTTTTAAATATTATCTAGTACATTGGAGACGTGAAGTAAATGTTTGCATATTATTATTTTATCCTTAATATTGTAGTTGTGCTACTTCTGCTGAGTTTAATGTCAGATATCAAACACCACAGAGTTGGATTTCATGAGCACATACTGAGGACAAAGCTGTGTTAAAGGGATTTACCTTAAAGGTAGAGTAAGTGATTTCACTCAAAAAACATTAGGTTTCGTTTTTGGCTGTGGGACCTAAGCCTTCGTCCAATCAGGATAGAGAGTCAAAAACGAAACCTAAGGTTTTTTGACCCCCAGAGGTTAACTGGGGACAGGGAGGAACTCCTTATATGGTCAGCACACTCTATAGTAGAGAGGATTATCACAACAAAACAAAAAAATAAGTGATATTTGAATTAAGTGAAATCACTTACTCTACCTTTAAGTTAAAAGGATTTGTATCACCCAACGGAGCTGTTGACAAAATATAGCATGCTTTTGTGTGAAAACGAAATGGAATAAAAGTGAATTTATTAAAGGGCATTATTTATTAAATATCAATCAGCAATCAGGATGTTATGGTTTTATGACAGACTATAAATCAACTTGGAAACAGAAATGCCACGAGGCACCTGTGACTCAGAGTTAAGCCTGTATAGCGACTGACTTGCAACTAAAATGGCTTCTACTTCAGCGTGCTAACTTTCCAAAAGAGAAAGGCTGTGGCTTGAAATCCCCGTCCATGATTTCATTGGTATAGGCGGCAGGTTTCTGAACTGTCCACAGCCCACCTCTGAGACTGAATAGACGTGGCATCTTAAAACAAGTGTTAGTGAGGACCAAATAGCCTAGATATTTCATTATTCTTGGTTCACTGCCAAAATTAAATGACAAGAACGTGCACAAAGCATGTCTGAACGCTCATTGATTTTCCTTTTGTCCCATCTGACAGGCGTGTGACTTTGTGTCGGACAACTCTGAATTGCAGTCTGTGAAAGGATAATTTATATGACCAATGTACCGGTGTCTATTTGAAGAATTCATTCACTCACTGCCAAGCAAAGTAAAGACGAGCGAAAGAAAACCAATGCTTAGGGTAGATTCAATAAAAGTTTAAAATGTTTATTTTTTTATGTATATATGTGTTTCTGTCTCCAGACATAATGCATTAAAAAAAGACCATGTTTCTAGGAAAGTTTTAATCCATTAATTATGAAAACAAATACTTGCATTGTACCTACCCTATAGTACTATTGATTCTAGGTGTTGTGTGACATTTGTTCAATATGCGTTGGAGTGTGGAAGAATTTGTGGATGTGAACTTTGGTTAGACATGGAAAATCTAACTTTTGCCTGGAATAACAGCGGATATCATCATAGCAGATGCATGAAGTAGTCTCATGATCTGTTTGAATTTTATTTTGAAGGATCAGCATTCATTCTGCCCTTTGCCTAGTTGCAAGTTCACAAGGCTCTTCTTTGATTCTGGATTATTCCAAAGTGGAGGGAAGATACTGTTCTATTCAACGATAATAAAATGTATCTTAACATCATGTCTTTGAATCTTCTAAAATCGGGAGCCAAGTAGAGGGCTACCATATTTCCAAGTTTCGCGCACAGTTTTTAGCACAGTTCAGCCAGAACTGCCATTTGTGGTGGAAAAAAGCGACCAAGAGTCCCTTCAGGCTTGGTTTGTAACCCAACTGTAGGGAAAACAAACGCAGTAAAGAACCTGGGGGTTATCATCTATGAAAAGGAAACACAATGAGCATAAAATTCCGTACTGGTCTGTGGCAGTTCTCCATCAGATACAGGGGGGCCCAGCTATGGAACACCTATACAGCAATCTCATCAAATTCTTCTTCATTAAAACATTTCAAACATAAGTTTAGGACCCACTTAATTGACCAGATCACTTAATTATTATTTCTTTGTATCATCTATTCTTTTCTCTAATCATGTAGATAACCAAAAATTCTAATCATGTTCTTGTTGTGTTTTTGTTTTGTTGTTTTGATCATGTTTTATATACTGCAATCATGTTTTCTGGATATTCTATATCTATATATGTACAATGTTTTATAATTTATATAGGTAGAGGCCTCGTATAAGCCCCTTGGGTTTTTTTGCCTCAGCCTAGCACTTTACCCTTCTTATATTTATATGTTCCCTGTGTTGTTTTTATACTGTGCTGAATAAATAAATACAAAATACAATACAAATACAAAATGAACCATGTAACAACAAATTGAGCAGGGCACCGCAGAGAGTTGAACCCCGTACCACAACCAGTGCCTTAGTTTTTTTTTTTGAATTTACAGGTCCAAATCACAGTTGCCTGTGTGTCTTGCCGACCTCCTACGGCAAGATCATTTGATGATTAAAAACAAAGAGAAAAAAAAACCCATCGCCCAGGATGAAGTTCTTTGTCCTTTCTATTAGTAACGCCCGACGACAAAGTATTGTCCAAAAGACGAAGTTTATCGATATGAAAACGGATCGCATCGCTCCACATCGAGGATTGTGCAATCCTCGATGTTGCGCAAAAGTGAGACGTCATCGAAAATCTCCCTCCCCCGTTCAATCAACATCCGGTCCGTCGGTAAAAGTGGTCCGTGTTTATAAATCGACTGGGCGCTACTGTATAATGTAATGGATTAAATAACCCCGGGCAATTAAGGTGTTGTGGCCTACACTCTCAATTTGAATCATACCAGACTAGCCATGATTTGGTCTTTATACAATTGAAAACCGGAAGACTCTCTCCACAAATGTACAGGCCAGGCTCCAACCCTTGCAGCGCAGCCTTAGGCCGGATAGTCCCCCTGCCTGCACTTTGTTGCCTTCCTGGCCTGTCCGGGGCACCCGCTTTTTTCCCCTCACGTCTCATATTTGCCATTGACAATCAAAGGAGAAATTAGGTCATTATGTCCGTCAAATATGATGTAAATTTGTGGCAACACCAACATTAACGTCATATGTAGACGAGCAAATCAGCTAACCAATCACATAAATTCAGTTCATGAGGTGATGTATGATGATTTATAATGATAAGACCACCCCTCACTTCACACGGGTGTGATTTTTTTTAGGAATTACTATGGCCTAAAATTGTCACTTCACTGTCATCTGGGGACCCCCCCAAAACCTTGGCCGACCCACACACATGTCCTGTTCTCTAGGTAGTGGTACACATGTCCTGTTCTCTAGGTAGTGGTACACATGTCCTGTTCTCTAGGTGCCCATATCGTACGGCATACTATGGCACGCCGTTTTTCATCATTTTTGAGGATTTGAAAAAAATGAAAAAATGAAAAAAACGATGGGTTATAGCCCATGTTTTTTGAAATGTTGAAAAAAGAAGTTAGCCTCGTTTCTCATCATTTTGGACCGTGGGCTATAGCCCATATCGTACGGCATACTATGGCACGCCGTTTTTCATCATTTTTGAGGATTTGAAAAAAATGAAAAAAACGATGGGTTATAGCCCATGTTTTTTAAAATTTTGAAAAAAAAAGTTAGCCTCGTTTCTCATCATTTTGGACTGTGGGCTATAGCCCATATCGTATGGCATACTATGGCACGCCGTTTTTCATCATTTTTGAGGATTTGAAAAAAATGAAAAAATGAAAAAAACGATGGGTTATAGCCCATGTTTTTTGAAATGTTGAAAAAAGAAGTTAGCCTCGTTTCTCATCATTTTGGACCGTGGGCTATAGCCCATATCGTACGGCATACTATGGCACGCCGTTTTTCATCATTTTTGAGGATTTGAAAAAAATGAAAAAAACGATGGGTTATAGCCCATGTTTTTTGAATTTTTGAAAAAAAGAGTTAGCCTCGTTTCTCATCATTTTGGACCGTGGGCTATAGCCCATATCGTACGGCATACTATGGCACGCCGTTTTTCATCATTTTTGAGCATTTGAAAAAAATAAAAAAATGAAAAAAACAATGGGTTATAGCCCATGTTTTTTGAAATTTTGGGAAAAAAAGTTAGCCTCGTTTCTCATCATTTTGGACCGTGGGCTATAGCCCATATCGTACGGCATACTATGGCACGCCGTTTTTCATCATTTTTGAGGATTTGAAAAAAATGAAAAAATGAAAAAAACGATGGGTTATAGCCCATGTTTTTTGAAATTTTGAAAAAAAAAGATAGCCTCGTTTCTCATCATTTTGGACCGTGGGCTATAGCCCATATCGTACGGCATACTATGGCACGCCGTTTTTCATCATTTTTGAGGATTTGAAAAAAATGAAAAAATGAAAAAAACGATGGGTTATAGCCCATGTTTTTTGAAATTTTGAAAAAAAAAGTTAGCCTCGTTTCTCATCATTTTGGACCGTGGGCCAGGGGCGCAATAGCCTAGGGGACGCGGGGGACGCGTCCCCTGCCAGCGTCACATTGGTCCCCCCCAGATGAGTTTGGGCCTGGTACGAGACTATAGGTACAGCTGTTGCTTCTTTCGAAAAATATAACGCAACATAGGAACCCCGCTAGTGTTTTTGGTCTTCGTCTGACAGTTTCTGTAGCAGAAAGACCTCTTTTCTGGAGGGGGGGGGGGACAGTCGGTTTGGGGGGGTTCCCGACGGCTGCGCGTAGCTTCCACCTCTGACAGAGGGGAAGCGAGTAAGCGACGCCGTCAGAAACCCCCTCACTCAGGAAGGCCCCCTCACTCAGATCTCAGACCGTCACTCAGTTTTCAGTGACGTTGGACCCACAGGTTGCATTGTCGTCAATAATTAATCTGTCTTTAAAACGTTCTAATGTTAATATAGCATATTGGCATTGCATTTGTATGTGCATTGAGTCACTGGAACAACCTCTCTGTAGTCCGACCCTAACCATAACCCCACGTTTTGGTGGTTAGACCCCCCCATCCCCCCCTCCCCTAGGGTAGTGGGGGGGACGGGGGGGACGGATTTTTCGGCGGCGCCGCTTTGCGGCGCCGCTCTATATCCCCCCCTAGCGTTCGGTCAGTGTTGCGCCTCTGCCGTGGGCTATAGCCCATATCGTACGGCATACTATGGCACGCCGTTTTTCATCATTTTTGAGGATTTGAAAAAAATGAAAAAAACGATGGGTTATAGCCCATGTTTTTTGAAATTTTGAAAAAAAAAGTTAGCCTCGTTTCTCATCATTTTGGACTGGGCTATAGCCCATATCGTATGGCATACTATGGCACGCCGTTTTTCATCATTTTTGAGGATTTGAAAAAAATGAAAAAATGAAAAAAACGATGGGTTATAGCCCATGTTTTTTGAAATGTTGAAAAAAGAAGTTAGCCTCGTTTCTCATCATTTTGGACCGTGGGCTATAGCCCATATCGTACGGCATACTATGGCACGCCGTTTTTCATCATTTTTGAGGATTTGAAAAAAATGAAAAAAACGATGGGTTATAGCCCATGTTTTTTTAATTTTTGAAAAAAAGAGTTAGCCTCGTTTCTCATCATTTTGGACCGTGGGCTATAGCCCATATCGTACGGCATACTATGGCACGCCGTTTTTCATCATTTTTGAGCATTTGAAAAAAATAAAAAAATGAAAAAAACAATGGGTTATAGCCCATGTTTTTTGAAATTTTGGGAAAAAAAGTTAGCCTCGTTTCTCATCATTTTGGACCGTGGGCTATAGCCCATATCGTACGGCATACTATGGCACGCCGTTTTTCATCATTTTTGAGGATTTGAAAAAAATGAAAAAATGAAAAAAACGGTGGGTTATAGCCCATGTTTTTAGAAATTTTGAAAAAAAAAGTTAGCCTCGTTTCTCAACATTTTGGACCGTGGGCTATAGCCCATATCGTACGGCATACTATGGCACGCCGTTTTTCATCATTTTTGAGGATTTGAAAAAAATGAAAAAAACGATAGGTTATAGCCCATGTTTTTTTTAATTTTGAAAAAAAAAGTTAGCCTCGTTTCTCATCATTTTGGACCGTGGGCTATAGCCCATATCGTATGGCATACTATGGCACGCCGTTTTTCATCATTTTTGAGGATTCGAAAAAAATGAAAAAATGAAAAAAACGATGGGTTATAGCCCATGTTTTTTGAAATTTTGAAAAAAAAAGATAGCCTCGTTTCTCATCATTTTGGACCGTGGGCTATAGCCCATATCGTACGGCATACTATGGCACGCCGTTTTTCATCATTTTTGAGGATTTGAAAAAAATGAAAAAATGAAAAAAACGATGGGTTATAGCCCATGTTTTTTGAAATTTTGAAAAAAGAAGTTAGCCTCGTTTCTCATCATTTTGGACCGTGGGCTATAGCCCATATCGTACGGCATACTATGGCACGCCGTTTTTCATCATTTTTGAGGATTTGAAAAAAATGAAAAAAACGATGGGTTATAGCCCATGTTTTTTTAATTTTTGAAAAAAAGAGTTAGCCTCGTTTCTCATCATTTTGGACCGTGGGCTATAGCCCATATCGTACGGCATACTATGGCACGCCGTTTTTCATCATTTTTGAGGATTTGAAAAAAATGAAAAAATGAAAAAAACGATGGGTTATAGCCCATGTTTTTTGAAATTTTGAAAAAAGAAGTTAGCCTCGTTTCTCATCATTTTGGACCGTGGGCTATAGCCCATATCGTACGGCATACTATGGCACGCCGTTTTTCATCATTTTTGAGGATTTGAAAAAAATGAAAAAAACGATGGGTTATAGCCCATGTTTTTAGAAATTTTGAAAAAAAAAGTTAGCCTCGTTTCTCATCATTTTGGACCGTGGGCTATAGCCCATATCGTACGGCATACTATGGCACGCCGTTTTTCATCATTTTTGAGGATTTGAAAAAAATGAAAAAAACGATAGGTTATGTATAGCCCATGTTTTTTTTTATTTTGAAAAAAAAAGTTAGCCTCGTTTCTCATCATTTTGGACCGTGGGCTATAGCCCATATCGTATGGCATACTATGGCACGCCGTTTTTCATCATTTTTGAGGATTCGAAAAAAATGAAAAAATGAAAAAAACGATGGGTTATAGCCCATGTTTTTTGAAATTTTGAAAAAAAAAGATAGCCTCGTTTCTCATCATTTTGGACCGTGGGCTATAGCCCATATCGTACGGCATACTATGGCACGCCGTTTTTTATCATTTTTGAGGATTTGAAAAAAATGAAAAAATGAAAAAAACGATGGGTTATAGCCCATGTTTTTTGAAATTTTGAAAAAAAAAGTTAGCCTCGTTTCTCATCATTTTGGACCGTGGGCTATAGCCCATATCGTACGGCATACTATGGCACGCCGTTTTTCATCATTTTTGAGGATTTGAAAAAAATGAAAAAAACGATGGGTTATAGCCCATGTTTTTTAAAATTTTGAAAAAAAAAGTTAGCCTCGTTTCTCATCATTTTGGACTGTGGGCTATAGCCCATATCGTATGGCATACTATGGCACGCCGTTTTTCATCATTTTTGAGGATTTGAAAAAAATGAAAAAATGAAAAAAACGATGGGTTATAGCCCATGTTTTTTGAAATGTTGAAAAAAGAAGTTAGCCTCGTTTCTCATCATTTTGGACCGTGGGCTATAGCCCATATCGTACGGCATACTATGGCACGCCGTTTTTCATCATTTCTGAGGATTTGAAAAAAATGAAAAAAACGATGGGTTATAGCCCATGTTTTTTGAATTTTTGAAAAAAAGAGTTAGCCTCGTTTCTCATCATTTTGGACCGTGGGCTATAGCCCATATCGTACGGCATACTATGGCACGCCGTTTTTCATCATTTTTGAGCATTTGAAAAAAATAAAAAAATGAAAAAAACAATGGGTTATAGCCCATGTTTTTTGAAATTTTGGGAAAAAAAGTTAGCCTCGTTTCTCATCATTTTGGACCGTGGGCTATAGCCCATATCGTACGGCATACTATGGCACGCCGTTTTTCATCATTTTTGAGGATTTGAAAAAAATTAAAAAATTAAAAAAACAGTGGGTTATAGCCCATGTTTTTAGAAATTTTGGAAAAAAAAGTTAGCCTCGTTTCTCATC
Source organism: Protomyctophum bolini (assembly GCF_963924005.1). Taxonomy (NCBI): domain Eukaryota; kingdom Metazoa; phylum Chordata; class Actinopteri; order Myctophiformes; family Myctophidae; genus Protomyctophum; species Protomyctophum bolini. The sequence goes on along the minus strand of NC_137881.1, from coordinate 1,347,816 downwards.
ATTTTGGACCGTGGGCTATAGCCCATATCGTACGGCATACTATGGCACGCCGTTTTTCATCATTTTTGAGGATTTGAAAAAAATGAAAAAAACGATAGGTTATAGCCCATGTTTTTTTTAATTTTGAAAAAAAAAGTTAGCCTCGTTTCTCATCATTTTGGACCGTGGGCTATAGCCCATATCGTATGGCATACTATGGCACGCCGTTTTTCATCATTTTTGAGGATTCGAAAAAAATGAAAAAAACGATGGGTTATAGCCCATGTTTTTTGAAATTTTGAAAAAAAAAGTTAGCCTCGTTTCTCATCATTTTGGACCGTGGGCTATAGCCCATATCGTACGGCACGCCGTTTTTCATCATTTTTGAGGATTTGAAAAAAATGAAAAAAACGATGGGTTATCGCCCATGTTTTTTGAAATTTTGAAAAAAAAAGTTAGCCTCGTTTCTCATTTTTTTGGACCGTGGGCTATAGCCCATATCGTACGGCATACTATGGCACGCCGTTTTTCATCATTTTTGAGGATTTGAAAAAAAATGAAAAAATAAAAAAAACGATGGGTTATAGCCCATGTTTTTTGAAATGTTGAAAAAAGAAGTTAGCCTCGTTTCTCATCATTTTGGACCGTGGGCTATAGCCCATATCGTACGGCATACTATGGCACGCCGTTTTTCAACGTTTGCCACCTGGAAAGTACTACAAAAGGGGGTTAATCAAACAGAAACTACAACATTTGGCCAACCTGGCGGGAAGGAAAGTACAGGATAGGGAAAACATTTGGCCAACCTGGCGGGAAGGAAACAAGATATTCAACAGTTGGTACTTTGAAGAGATGTGAAGAGATGAAATCTGAAACCTGAAACTAGAGAAGAGAGAAAACTAGACTAAAGACCTTGGTACGGGAGGCCGGGTAGCAGAGCACAATGGACGGGGGTCGCACGAGGGACCGCTGGGTACGACCCGGTTCCTGCACAACCCAGTTCCTGCACGACCCGCCTGCCCATTATGCCTGATTATCCCAGATTCAACCCATACCCCGGGGAGAACTACACTATAACTGACGTAGATCCAGCGTCGTCCAGCTCGTAGATTCAATGTTGTCAACGTCGGGCCCCAAATTCAACATGCTCGTAGATTACACGTCGCGTCGGGCCAATCAAAAACAGATTCAACACACACACGGCAAACACATGCACGCACACACAGACACAGACAACCCCCCCCCCCCACACACACACACACACACACACCCCCCCCCCCCACACACACCCTTAGGCCCATCACAATTACTACATAATAAGTATTTGTGATAATCGCAATACTTTTGGGATAATAGTCATAATCGCTCCCATGTTAGAAAGTAGTGGAAGTAGCAGATCTAGGAGCTCAAAACTGTTTTGATCTCATAGATCTGCTACTTTCACAATTCATGTATTTGTTTTTGTAATTTAAATAATTTATTAATACTTGTGACGGGCCTAATGTACCTCAATGTAGCAGCTTGAGCGGTACATTTGCATGGGGATTCCAGACAACATAGCGCGCCCACTATCGTTGACCGGGCGGGGAGACCCCCCAGGCATCTCGACCCTATCCCCGGCGTTCGGAGGTCACTCCCCTGGCGTTCCCAAGGAGCATTCCAGACATCAAGGGCAGCTGGCATAATTTTCCTTAATAAATAATGCCTATAAATAAATAATAATAATAAACAAAAAAAAAGGTGTTAAAAACAAGTGTTAGAAATGACTACACCTGTACGTGCCCATCGGCCTACTTGAGAACGATGCAACTAGGGAACCTAATAATACACGTTGTCAACTTGTCATAGCACCCGTTTTAACGGGTCCCTTTTGTGCCCATACTGTATATGGAGGTCTCTACTGTATCTGTCTGTCTGTGCCTGAAGAGTGCAAACTGACTGTGACAGGCTCATTAGGTCCACTGGCAGAGCCTGACCAGAGCCTTTTGTGGCGTTTCTGGACAACAGTGTTTGCCACCGACCCCTAATTGCTACTCCACTACATCTCAGAGGCAAATATTATGCTTTTACTCCACTACATTTATTATTATTTTAAATCTCTGAAATGACAAATAAAAATAAACTAATAAGACCATTGCTGCGTCTAAAGCAACCAACTATACCAAAGATTATCAAACATTAGCCAAATTGGTAATTACATCAGAAAGGCAAAGATTTTGAAAATAACAGCTCGCAGTGCAAGGTATTGCCACTGCAATGCTGAAAAATACTGTTTTATTTCTAACAGCAATGATGAATACTATTAAAAAGTATAAGCAACCAAGGTTCATGTTTTAGGTTGTTATTAGAGAAAGCAAAAGATGAGTGTTTATTGGTTTATTTTTATTTGCTGCTTTCTTTCGTTTTAACGATTTGAGCTATCGGGGCGGGGGCATTCGAACATGGGGCTAAATACATTTATTTTACAAAGTGTAGGAGGATACTGTTCACATTCAACAGATCCTGTGATCTTTTGTGGCCAGGTGTAATTTCCTGGGGTCTAGTAGGACTACAGTAAAAAAATAAAAATCGCTATAACATTTTGTAAAAAATAAATAATAATAAACATATTTAGCCTCATGTTGGAATGCCCCCCCCATGTCAAAAATGGGTAAAATCGCTAACAAAAGAAAGCAGCAAATGAAAGAAAATGTGCTCATCTTTTACTTTCTCTAATAACCTAAAACATGAATCTAACGTTGTCCTTTAAGTAAAAGTATCAATAGTGCTGTATAGAAATACTGTTTCTGTAAAAGTCCAGAATTTAAAATGTACTTCAACAAAAGTACAACAGTATTAGTTTTAAAAATGTACATAAAGTACCAAAAGTAGAAAGTAGTCATTCTGCAAAATGTCCCTTTACAAGTTTTCAAATGTGAGCTTGTAGATCTGCTATTTTTGAAAAATCCTGAAAATGTGGCACAAATCTTTTAGAGCGAACATTTAACTAAAATCTTTGCTTCTATTTATTTTTTGTAATAAATATAAAAAATAATCTGTAAAGTAACTAGTAACTAATGTTTTCAAATAAATGCAGTGGAGGTAAAAGTAGAATATTTGGATCCGAGATGTAGTGGTTCGTAGAAGTTAAAAATATTGGGGAAAAACTCAAGTGCAAATGCCTCAAAATGTTAACGAATTACCAAAACCTACTCAAATTCCCTCAAATGGTTTTTAACATTGTAACATTTTAACATTATTGTAGTAACCTTGCGATAACAATGTAAGGCTAATGGCATTGAAACACTGCAAAACATTGTAATATTGAAAATTACAATATTAATATAATATGCTATTACTATTTGTAATAGCATTGTAACACTATGTAACTAAATAAATAAATTCCAACTCACCAGTCTGCCAGGTCCACAGGCCGGGGAGAGGCAGGGAGCCAAATCTGTACCTCTCCCCCACGCTGTTCTGAGGAGGAGAGGCAGGGAGCCAAATCTGTACCTCTCCCCCACGCTGTTCTGAGGAGGAGAGGCAGGGAGCCAAATCTGTACCTCTCCCCCACGCTGTTCTGAGGAGGAGAGGCAGGGAGCCAAATCTGTACCTCTCCCCCACGCTGTTCTGAGGAGGAGAGGCAGGGAGCCAAATCTGTACCTCTTCCCACGCTGTTCTGAGGAGGGTTCCAGACAAGAGCACCAGGCATCATTCTCCTTTAGAAATAAACAAGAAAAAGGATATATATTAAAAAGAAAAACATCAGACCCGTCTGAAGTGAGTGGTAAAGGAAAGGAAAGGTACTATGTTTACCCAGGGTAACTGGACTAAGGAAAGGAAAGGTTTTAACATTATTGTAGTAACCATAACAGTGTAAGGCTAATGACATTGAAACACTGCAAAACATTGTAATATTGAAAATTACAATATTAATATAATATGCTATTACTATTTGTAATAGCATTGTAACACTATGTAACTAAATAAATAAATTCCAACTCACCAGTCTGCCAGGTCCACAGGCCGGGGAGAGGCAGGGAGCCAAATCTGTACCTCTCCCCCACGCTGTTCTGAGGAGGAGAGGCAGGGAGCCAAATCTGTACCTCTCCCCCACGCTGTTCTGAGGAGGAGAGGCAGGGAGCCAAATCTGTACCTCTCCCCCACGCTGTTCTGAGGAGGAGAGGCAGGGAGCCAAATCTGTACCTCTCCCCCACGCTGTTCTGAGGAGGAGAGGCAGGGAGCCAAATCTGTACCTCTTCCCACGCTGTTCTGAGGAGGGTTCCAGACAAGAGCACCAGGCATCATTCTCCTTTAGAAATAAACAAGAAAAAGGATATATATTAAAAAGAAAAACATCAGACCCGTCTGAAGTGAGTGGTAAAGGAAAGGAAAGGTACTATGTTTACCCAGGGTAACTGGACTAAGGAAAGGAAAGGTTTTAACATTATTGTAGTAACCATAACAGTGTAAGGCTAATGACATTGAAACACTGCAATACATTGTAATATTGTAAATTACAATATTAATATAATATGCTATTACAATTTGTAATAGCATCGTAACACTATGTAACTAAATAAATAAATTCCAACTCACCAGTCTGCCAGGTCCACAGGCCGGGAAGAGGCAGGGAGTCAAATCTGTACCTCTCCCTCACTCTGTTCTGAGGAGGAGAGGCAGGGAGCCAAATCTGTACCTCTCCCCCACGCTGTTCTGAGGAGGAGAGGCAGGGAGCCAAATCTGTGCCTCTCCCCCACGCTGTTCTGAGGAGGAGAGGCAGGGAGCCAAATCTGTACCTCTCCCCCACGCTGTTCTGAGGAGGAGAGGCAGGGAGCCAAATCTGTACCTCTCCCCCACGCTGTTCTGAGGAGGAGAGGCAGGGAGCCAAATCTGTACCTCTCCCCCACGCTGTTCTTAGGAGGAGAGGCAGGGAGCCAAATCTGTACCTCTCCCCCACGCTGTTCTGAGGAGGGTTCCAGACAAGAGCACCAGGCATCATTCTCCTTTAGAAATAAACAAGAAAAAGGATATATATTAAAAAGAAAAACATCAGACCCGTCTGAAGTGAGTGGTAAAGGAAAGGAACTGTACTATGTTTACCCAGGGTAACTGGACTAAGGAAAGGAACTATGATTACCCAGGTTAACTGGACTAAGGAAAGGAAAGGTACTATGTTTACCCAGGGTAACTGGACTAAGGAAAGGAAAGGTACTATGATTACCCAGGGTAACTGGACTAAGGAAAGGAAAGGTACTATGTTTACCCAGGGTAACTGGACTAAGGAAAGGAAAGGTACTATGTTTACCCAGGGTAACTGGACTAAGGAAAGGAAAGGTACTATGTTTACCCAGGGTAACTGGACTAAGGAAAGGAAAGGTACTATGTTTACCCAGGGTAACTGGACTAAGGAAAGGAAAGGTACTATGTTTACCCAGGGTAACTGGACTAAGGAAAGGAAAGGTACTATGTTTACCCAGGGTAACTGGACTAAGGAAAGGAAAGGTACTATGTTTACCCAGGGTAACTGGACTAAGGAAAGGAAAGGTACTATGTTTACCCAGTGTAACTGGACTAAGGAAAGGAAAGGTACTATGTTTACCCAGGGTAACTGGACTAAGGAAAGGAAAGGTACTATTTTATTGTTTACCCAGGGCTCAAGAACTTGTTTACAGCCAGGCCCTGCTCATAGAACATTTCATGGTAGGGGTTCAATGCCTTGCTCAAGGGCACTTCAGCGGTGGTAATTTTAACGTGCCGGTCCAGGGATACGAACTAGCGACCTTCCGATATCAGGAGGACATTTAGCCTCTCAGACCCATTTGAGCCACGGAACCACCATTTGATGACATTTAGCCTCTCAGACCCATTTGAGCCACGGAACCACCGTTTGATGACATTTAGCCTCTCAGACGCATTTGAGCCACGGAACCACCGTTTGATGACATTTAGCCTCTCAGACCCATTTGAGCCACGGAACCACCGTTTATGACATTTAGCCTCTCAGACCCATTTGAGCCACGGAACCACCGTTTGATGACATTTAGCCTCTCAGACCCATTTGAGCCACGGAACCACCGTTTGATGACATTTAGCCTCTCAGACCCATTTGAGCCACGGAACCACCGTTTGATGACATTTAGCCTCTCAGACCCATTTGAGCCACGGAACCACCGTTTGATGACATTTAGCCTCTCAGACCCAAAACTAAATAATATTTTGGTGTTGTTGGATAAGATTCTGTCCACACTTCCATGCTGTATTGATGTTGGTAATTGTGTAGACTTATTGTAAATTAAGTAATGCAGATGTTTAACAATAATTTGTACGGGTCCATTTGGTTTCATTTCACGCTCTCAAGAGTTAAAGATCCATAAGGGTCCATTAGGACCTAATGGACCCTTATGGATCTTTAACTGGTCCCCAGCTAAATGATGGAGAGTTGGTAACCTAATGATTAGGTTACCAACTCTCCATCATTTAGCTGGGGACCACCAGGAACCCCCTCAGGGACCACTGGTGGTCCCCGGACCACGAGGAACCCCCTCAGGGACCAGTGGTGGTCCCCGGACCACGAGGAACCCCCTCAAGGACCACTGGTGGTCTCCGGACCACTGGTTGAGAACCACTGTTTTAGATCTTTACAAAACGCCACATTAATTAGCCACATTAAGCCCTATATACGCCATTTGAAAATTGCTGATCTACAAGCATGCGATGTGACACACTGAGTTTGTAGATCTGCCATTTTCTAAATATTTGTATACAATTTATACATTTGATAACTTGTGTGAAATGGGTCATTCTGCATAATAATTGCAATTAATATGAAAACCTTGCAAAACCCGTGTCTCCGTCAGTCACGCCACCATATACGGGCGTCAGTCCGTCACGCCTCGTGACACAAGAAGCGAGAACAGAGCGTCACGGAGGCTGCCATGACACTCCATATATGGGCATTGCGAGGACGATTCTACAAATGCCTTCTAAATCCTGACAGTTTTCTGGATAACCCCATGTTTCTATAGCCGTGGTTCTCCAACCATTTAATAATAATAACACTATGTTTCTATAGCCGTGGTTCTCCAACCATTAAATAATAATAACACTATGTTTCTATAGCCGTGGTTCTCCAACCATTTAATAATAATAACACTATGTTTCTATAGCCGTGGTTCTCCAACCATTTAATAATAATAACACTATGTTTCTATAGCCGTGGTTCTCCAACCATTTAATAATAATAACACTATGTTTCTATAGCCGTGGTTCTCCAACCATTTAATAATAATAACACTATGTTTCTATAGCCGTGGTTCTCCAACCATTTAATAATAATAACACTATGTTTCTATAGCCGTGGTTCTCCAACCATTTAATAATAATAACACTATGTTTCTATAGCCGTGGTTCTCTAACCATTTAATAATAATAACACTATGTTTCTATAGCCGTGGTTCTCCAACCATTTAATAATAATAACACTATGTTTCTATAGCCGTGGTTCTCCAACCATTTAATAATAAAACACTATGTTTCTATAGCCGTGGTTCTCCAACCATTTAATAATAATAACACTGTTTCTATAGCCGTGGTTCTCCAACCATTAAATAATAATAACACTATGTTTCTATAGCCGTGGTTCTCCAACCATTTAATAATAATAACACTATGTTTCTATAGCCGTGGTTCTCCAACCATTTAATAATAATAACACTATGTTTCTATAGCCGTGGTTCTCCAACCATTTAATAATAATAACCCTATGTTTCTATAGCCGTGGTTCTCCAACCATTAAATAATAATAACACTATGTTTCTATAGCCGTGGTTCTCCAACCATTTAATAATAATAACACTATGTTTCTATAGCCGTGGTTCTCCAACCATTTAATAATAATAACACTATGTTTCTATAGCCGTGGTTCTCCAACCATTTAATAATAATAACACTATGTTTCTATAGCCGTGGTTCTCCAACCATTTAATAATAATAACACTATGTTTCTATAGCCGTGGTTCTCCAACCATTTAATAATAATAACACTATGTTTCTATAGCCGTGGTTCTCCAACCATTTAATAATAATAACACTATGTTTCTATAGCCGTGGTTCTCCAACCATTTAATAATAATAACACTATGTTTCTATAGCCGTGGTTCTCCAACCATTTAATAATAATAACACTATGTTTCTATAGCCGTGGTTCTCCAACCATTTAATAATAATAACACTATGTTTCTATAGCCGTGGTTCTCCAACCATTAAAATAATAACACTATGTTTCTATAGCCGTGGTTCTCCAACCATTTAATAATAATAACACTATGTTTCTATAGCCGTGGTTCTCCAACCATTTAATAATAATAACACTATGTTTCTATAGCCGTGGTTCTCCAACCATTTAATAATAATAACACTATGTTTCTATAGCCGTGGTTCTCCAACCATTTAATAATAATACTATGTTTCTATAGCCGTGGTTCTCCAACCATTTAATAATAATAACACTATGTTTCTATAGCCGTGGTTCTCCAACCATTAAAATAATAACACTATGTTTCTATAGCCGTGGTTCTCTAACCATTTAATAATAATAACACTATGTTTCTATAGCCGTGGTTCTCCAACCATTAAAATAATAACACTATGTTTCTATAGCCGTGGTTCTCCAACCATTAAAATAATAACACTATGTTTCTATAGCCGTGGTTCTCCAACCATTTAATAATAATAACACTATGTTTCTATAGCCGTGGTTCTCTAACCATTTAATAATAATAACACTATGTTTCTATAGCCGTGGTTCTCCAACCATTTAATAATAATAACACTATGTTTCTATAGCCGTGGTTCTCCAACCATTTAATAATAAAACACTATGTTTCTATAGCCGTGGTTCTCCAACCATTTAATAATAATAACACTGTTTCTATAGCCGTGGTTCTCCAACCATTAAATAATAATAACACTATGTTTCTATAGCCGTGGTTCTCCAACCATTTAATAATAATAACACTATGTTTCTATAGCCGTGGTTCTCCAACCATTTAATAATAATAACACTATGTTTCTATAGCCGTGGTTCTCCAACCATTAAATAATAATAACACTATGTTTCTATAGCCGTGG